>NC_073387.1:37336535-37648035 GCF_028641065.1 Leucoraja erinaceus
TCTTCCCGCTTCCCTTCCATCTATATGTGGAAGAATTCTCTGCCACAGAAGATTGTTGAGGCCAATTCATTGGCTATATTTAAGAGGGAGTTAGATGTCGCCCTTGTGGCTAAAGGGATCAGGGGGTATGCAGAGAACGCAGGCACAGGATACTGAGTTGGATGATCAGCCATGATCATATTGAATGGCGGTGCAGGCTCGAAGGGCCGTATGGCCTACTCCTGCACCTATTTTCTATGTTTCTATGTTTCTATATTCCTTCCTCTGACTGCACAATTTGCGCCTCTTCTATCCTTATCTATCCTTTTCCTTTATCTCTGGCCTTTGTCCAACTATCAAACCACCACCTCCCCACACACATATATATATTTTTACATTTCAAAATAGACTTTATTCAGGTAATAAATATATACAATACATGAACTGTGCAAAAAATTCATCCGACATTTTCGGTGGATATACAAATTATTCAATACAGTCATTGTTGAAATTTCACAAATTTGTCCCCCACCTTTGCCACTCATGTGGCCAACTGGCGTGGGATCCCTTCCCTTATTTTGAGGGGCGTCTCCACCACACCCTGACCACCATGTCCAGCAGCGGAAGGACCCTAGATAGTGGTCCTCCCCCACCGAGCTTTGGCCCTATCACTCAATGGTTCAGAATGCATCCATGGAGGGGAATGGACTGAAGATGTTCTGGGTTGGAACATTTCTTCACACTGTAAGCAAAATAAGAGAAATGTTGGGTGAAAGAAGATTCAGCTTTGCACTAATGGAATAGATATAAAATTAACCTTTGGTTAGATATCACTGCTTTCACACCATTACATTTAAAAACGATTCCAGTGACTGGTAGAAAAGCAAATATCTGCAGATAGTGGAAAATAAAGTGGGAGGAGAATGGGGGCATGAAGGTTGAAGGGGAAGTAGGCCTGGCACCAAATGTGGAGGGAGAATGAATCTTTCAAGCTGTCGACCTTTCATAAACTATATCAGGTTAGAAATTATACATGCTTTAAATTGCAGAAAAGGAAGAGGGATTAGAGATAACTGACAGAATGTATATAATAAGGTGAAGACCAAGACTGACAAATGGTTGTGCTGCCAAAGAGATGGTGGTGAAGCCACAGCATTAATTGAATGCTAAGGTCTGAAATAAGTTGAATGTAGCAGAATAAATCCTGTTACTTGTTACCTTCATCCATGGTATCAGGAAAAAATTCTGATTTAAACTTTTCGTGCTATTACTGCAGCAATTATATTAGGTGATACTGATTTGCATCAAAATGACAACCTAGTTAATGTGCTCCCAGTTAGTTAATTGGATCAGCAATTTTCTGCAATGGAATAATACGATGCAATACTAAATTTATATGAAAATATGTGTTGGGAGAAAGAAAATTGCAATCAAAAAATTTAATGTGATTAGCGAGTAATTTGCTATTGACTGTTATGATGTCAGAAAATGCTTTATGGACGAGGGGAGTAAACGCAAAGGTGTTAAGTAGCTGTCAATGGTGCACCTCCAAAGATGTACAGGTTTGTAGGTTAATTAACATAGCATAATTGTAAATTGTCCCCAGTGGGTCTGGGATAGTGTAAGTGTGCGGGGATCAGCGCTGACACGATGGGCCGAAGGGCCTGTTTCCACGCTGTATTTCTAAACTAAATTAAACTAAACCTGAGTGTGGTTGCTCGGAATAATAGCTTTCCTTCTGTTATCCTGCAGCTTCTTTATACTTTTCATGTCCTGCACTTGCACTTTAAAGCTCAGAGTCAAAATAATTCCCAAACAATATTTTCATCTGGCTTTTCAATCAAGATTTTTATAGTGAAATATGTATGTTGTATTGATGATGGCCAAACACCTGCATCAGGTTGCATTTGAGTCTGATGATATAGTAAATTGAAATCTCAAGAAATGTTATCAGCTGAGCTCTTTGCCTATGGCAGAGAGTTGTGGACATAGCCCAGACCATCACATGAACGTGCCTCCCTTTCATTGACTGCATCTGCACTTCACGCTGCCTCTCCCATCAGATATGAGGTACGGGAGTCTGATTCAGGAACAGTTTCTTTCCAGCTTTTATCACTCATAATTTGACACACCGATTGTACATAACACCATGAGTCATTTATCATGAGCCCCAAATCAAGTTCTACATTTCTAGATTCATTAGAATCTTCTTCGAATCTTTGAAACCTATCCTGCTCTGCAATCATTAGGCCATAAGACATAGGTGCAGAATTAGGCCATTTGGACCCATCAAGTCTGCTCCACTATTCAATCATGGCTGATCTATTGTTTCCTCTCATACCCATTCTCCTGCCGCCTTCTCAACCTCACATTTAACACTCTTACTAATCAAGAACATATCAATCGTACAGGTGCAGGATCTTATTGCTGCAAAAATGAAGAACAGATTTCTGAGGCAGAATGATGAGTAAACAGCTAACAATAGTGATAAAGCCTTGTGACTGTTTTTTGTTCATTCCAATTAGAAAACCACCAGAAAACAAGATAGGCGACCACCCTCCCTCCCCCTCCCCTCCCGCACCATGAATGCTGAAAGTCCAAAATAAAAACAGAAAATCCTGGAAACATTCTAATCAGTGGCGAAGATTAGAGTGTTTCCAATATTGTCTCTCCATTCAGATGTTGCCTGACTCATTGAGTTACTTCGGCACTTAGCGTTTGCTCAAGATTCCAACACTGTAGTTTCTTGGGTCTCAGTTCACTTAATTCAGAATTGTTTGAGGCTCAAGGCATTTTCTGAAACTGAAACTGAAACATCCTTATATCAGAATAAGACCTTTCTTTCATGGATTATGCCAGTCCAGAGCCGACAGAGGCAGTGACTAGTGGGATACCGCAAGGCTCGGTGCAGGGACCACGGCTATTTACAATAAATATCAATAATTTAGATGGGGATTAAAAGTAACATTAGCAAATTTGCAGATGACACATGGGTGGCAGGGTGAACTGTGAGGAAGATGCTATGAGGATGCAGGGTGACTTGAACAGGTTGGATGAGTGGGCAGATACATGGCAGATGCAGTTTAATGTGGATAAATGTGAGGTAATCCACTTTGGTGGCAAAAACAGGAAGGCAGATTATTATCTGAATGGTGTCAAGTTGGGAAAAGGGGGAGTACAGCGAGATCTGGGGTTCCTTGTTCATCAGTCACTCAAAGTAAGCATGCAGGTACAGCAGGCAGTGAAGAACGCGAATGGCATGGTGGCCTTCATAACAAGAGGAGTTGAGTATAGGAGCAAATAGGTTCTTCTGCAGTTGTACAGGGCCCGAGTGAGACCACACCTGGAGTATTGTGTGCAGTTGTGGTCTCCAAATTTGAGGAAGGACATTCTTGCTGTTGAGGGAGTGCAGCGTAGTTTCACGAGGTTAATTCCCTGGATGGCGGGACTGTCATATGTTGATAGAATGGAGCGGCTGAGCTTGTATTCGCTGGAATTCAGAAGGATGATAGGATATCTTATTGAAACATATAAGATTATTAAGGTTTTGGACACACTAGAGGCAGGAAACATGTTCCCGATGTTTGGAGAGTCCAGAACCAGGGAGCACAGTTTAAGAATAAGTGGTAAGCTATTTAGAACGGAGATGAGGGAAAACCTTTTCATGCAGAGAGTTGTGAATCTGTGGAATTCTCTGCCTCAGAAGGCAGTGGAGGCAAATTCAGTGCAGGCTTTCAAGAGAGAGTTAAACAGATCTCTTAAAGACCGAGGAGTGAAGGGATATGGCGAGAAGGCAGGAACGGGGTATTGATTGTGGATGATCAGCTATGATCACAGTCGAAGGGCCAAATGGCCTACTCCTGCACCTGTTGTCTATTGTCTAATAACATGTATGATGCATGTTTGATGGCTCTGGGCCTGTACTCACTGGAGGTCAGGGCGATTAGAGGGGATCTCAGTGAAACCTACCATATAATGAAAGACCCAGATTGAGTGGATGTGGAGAGGATGTTTCCAGTTGTGGGAAAGTCTAGGACCAGACCGTACTGCTCGGAATTAAAGGAAGAACCTTTATAATGAAGACAAGAAAGAATTTTGTTAGCCAGAGGATAGTGTATCTGTATAATTAATTGCCACAGACAGTGGTGGAGGCTAAGTCATTGGGTATTTTTAAAGCGGAGATTGATATGTTCTTGATTATTAAGGGTATTTTAGGTGAAGTTGAGAAGGCAGGAGAATGGGTATGAGAGAAAAAAAAAATAGAACAGCCATGATTAAATGGTGGAGTAAACTTGATGGGCCGAATGGCTTAATTCTGCACCTATGTGTTATGATCAAATGATCACAGAGCAGGAGTGGTTTCAAGGATCCAAAGAAGATTCTAATGAATCTAGAAATGTGGTATCTGATTTGGGGCTCATGATAAATTACTCATTGCGTTATGCACAATCGGTGGGTCAGATTATGAGCCTAATGTGAGGGAAGGGACCAAGAAAGACGAGGTAGATCCGGAGAGATAATGGGTCGGATTGTCCATGCTGGGTTTGGGGAAGCAGTGCTATTAATTGAGTTGAGAGGGTCTTGAAGGGTCTTGACCCGAAACGGCACCCATTGCTTCTCTCCAGAGACGCTGCCGGTCCCGCTGAGTTACTCCTGCATTTTGTGTCTATCTTCAATTTTCTTGGCCCCGCTCTGGGAGTAGAAGTGGGGGCGGATCGGGACCGCAACGGCCGTGAGCCCCAGGTCGAGTTCGGCGATCATTTGCCTGCTTCTGCTGCTGTTGGAGGTGAGACGTTGCGTTGCGCCAGGGTTTGGGCCTGTCCCACTTTGGCCGTCAGTTCCACGACAGGCCGTTGGCGCGCAAAGATTTCGTTCACTACAAAACTTTCGGAGGCGCGCGCGATGCTGCGCACAACTACATACTCCTCCGCGCTTCTAAGTGGGACCGCCCCCACATGGCCATACGATGCCCGTGCGCCTCAACGCGACCACGAGGTCGCGTAATTTGCGTGCAAAGGACACGTAATTGGGACAGGCTCTTTACTCCTTATTCTTAAACTGTGGCCCCTGGTTCTGGACTCCCCCACCATCGGGAACATGTTTCCTGCCTCTAGCGTGTCCAAGCCCATAGTAATCTTATATGTTTTAATGAGATATCCTCTCATCCTTCTAGACTCCAGAGAGTACAAGCCCAGCTGCTCCATTCTCTCAGCATATGACAGTCCCGCCATCCCGGGAATTAACCTTGTAAATCTACGCTGCACTCCCTCAATAACAAGAACGTCCTTCCTCAAATTAGGGGACCAAAACTGCAAACAATATTCCAGGTGTGGTCTCACTAGGGCTCTGTACAACTGGAATCCGTTGCTGGGGTGGTAGGGGTCCTTCATTATCTTGCTGACTCTGGATCTGCTCCTCCTGGTGTATAGGTCCTGCAGGAGGGTGAGTGTAGTTCCCATGGTGTGTTCGGCCAAACGCACTACTCTCTGCAGACCCTTCCTGTCCTGGGCAGAACTGTTTCCAAACCAGAATGAGATGTTTCCTGACAGGATGCTTTCTACAGCACCAGAGTAGAAGGGTTGAAGGATCCTCAGGGAGACTCTGAATTTCCTCAGCTGCCTGAGGTGATAAAGGCGCTGCCTTGCCTTTCTCACCAATGCGCCAGTGTGTGTTGTCAGATCCTCTGTGATGTGGACTCCCACGTATTTAAAGCTGCTCACCTTATCCACAGTAGTTCCATTTATCCCCAGTGGCATGTACGTCCTCGGTCGTTGTGCCATTCTAAAGTCCACAATCAGCTCCTTAGTTTTCATGACATTCAAGAGGAGGCTGTTGTTCTGCCAGAGTGCCAGATCAGCCACCTCCAGGTAGGCCTTCTCATCGTTATCGGAGATCAGGCCCACCACCACAGTGTCATCAGCAAACATGATTATTGAGTTGGAGCTGAACCGGGCCATACAGTCATGTGTGTACAGGGAGTACAGTAGGGGGCTGAGGGCACATCCCTGGGGGGATCCTGTGTTCAGGGTGAGGGGTTAGAGGTATGTCTCCCTATCTTGACCACCTGGGGCCTGGTGGTGAGAGAGTCCAGGACCCAGGCACACAGGGGAGCGTTCAGTCCCAATTCCAGCAGCTTCACAGCAAGTCTGATGGGGACTATGGTGTTGAAAGCTGAACTGAAATCAATGAACAGCATCCTCACATAGCCCCCCTACTGGCTGTCAATGTGAGAGAGAGTGGTGTGATAACCTGGGTGACTGCATCATCCGTGGATCTGTTTGGACTGTATGTGAACTGCAGCGGGTCCTTGGTGTGAGGGAGGAAGGCGTGGATGTAGTTCTTGAACAGCATCTCGAAGCATTTCATGACTAGCGAGGTGAGGGCCACCGGTCGGTAGTCATTTAAGCAGGCTGGAGAGGCATTCTTAGGCACTGGTACAATGGTGGATATCTTGAAGCAGGCAGTGATCGCAGACTTGGCCAGGGAGAGGTGAATATTGTGGTGAACACTGGAGCTAGCTGATTAGCACAAGACTTTAGTACTCCCCCAGATATGCCATCTGGGCCTACAGCTTTCCTCGTGTTCACACGCGTCAGAGCCCTCCTCACGTCGTGCTCGGACACCGAGAATGTGTGCACATCCCCAGCGGTGGGCCTCCCTCCAGCCTCGCTAGCCAGCGCTCTGACGATGTTGTTGTTAGCCGGCGAGCTAGGAGTGATGTTGCCCGCTTCAAATCGTGCGTAAAAAGAGTTCAGATCATCAGCTAAGGAGGTGATGGCACTCCTGGTTGTAGGGGACTGCTCCGGTAGTTAGTTATAGTTCATAGCCCCTGCCAAAGGCGTCTGGTGTCCCGCTGCTCCATCTGCGACTCCATCCTGTCCATGTACCTCCTTCTTGCATCCTTCACCACTCTTCGCAGTCTATAGGACTCTGCCTTGTAGTCATCCCTATTGCCGGATGCCAGGCTGGAGTTGTAAGCAGTGGTGCGAGCATTCAAAGCAATGCGAATGGACCTGTTCACCCAAGGTTTTTGGTTAGGAAAGATGCTAAACTTTACCGTGGGGACGATGTTGTCGGCTATTGTTGCAATGAAGTCCGTGACCGCTTCCGCAAACTCACTGACATCTCTGGAACTTGATTGGAACATATTCCAGTCGACATCACTCAGTGCATCCTGTAGCATGACCTCTGAATGGTCAGATCACCACTTTACGTCCCTCGTCACTGCTGCTTACCATACTATCAGTTGTTTATACGAAAATGACAGCGTGGTCAGATTTTCCAAAAGGAGGTAGAGAAATGGCTTTGTTTACTTTCCTGAACGGCGTGTAGCAGTGGTCCAAAGTTATTTCCCCCATGGTGACACACATGATGTGTTGGTAGAGGTTTTTAGACTTGCCTTGTTAAAATCCCCAGCCACCACCATAGCCGCATCAGAATTCTTGTTCTGATGCCGACATAACACATCATGTAGGACTGATGGTTCCAAATAAGAAGCATATCAGTACCCATAGTACCATATACAAAAGGGACATGGACTATTTTCAAATGCTTGAAGTTCTAATTTTGAATAGTTTAAAAAAGGTCATCTCAAGACCAATAATATTAGTGGTTTCTGAAGAAGATTGACTAGGTCACAATACTTTCCATGTTTCTATCCAGAAAGCCAGATGCTTAGAAGACCTCTGTATCAACTATATGTCACCATGAAGTAGGGCACAAGTTTATTTTTCAGGGTGCTTGATGTGAAGGGAATAAGTTCTAACCTGCACTGTATAAATAAAACTGCAGTTGTAACGTGGATGAAAAATCCTACTATTTATGACTGAGTATTAAGGGGCTGTCCCACTGCGGCGACCTAATCCGCGAGTTCAGAAGAGTGTCTTTGACCTTCAAGCTCGAGGGCACTCGCCTGGAAAACCTCAAGCTGGATCGACCCTCAGCGATGAAACCGCGAGCTGGATCGACCGACCACACACACACAAACACACAAACACATCGCAAAGGCAGGGACCAAGGAAAGCGGGGGTTGGCTGTCTGAAATTCCCACCCATCAATGAAGAGGAAGGTAAAAGACGGCTGCACAGTGTACGGTAAGTCCTTTAGAAAGCGCGGGGGGGGGGGGGGGGGGGGGGGGGGGGGGGAGAGAAGGAGGGGAGAGAGGGGAGAAGGGGGAGAGAGGGGAGAGAAGGAGAGAGAGAGGAGAGAGAAGGGGAGAGAAGGGAGAGAAAGGGGGGAAGGGGAGAAAAAAGGGGGGGGGGGGAGGGGGGGGGGGGGGAAGGGGGGGGGAGGGGGGGGGGGGGGGGAAAAGGGGGGGGGGGATAAGGGGGGGGAAAAGGGGGGGAGGGGGGGAAAAAGGGGGGGGAAGGGGGGGGGAAAAAGGGGGGGGGAGAAGGGGGGGGGGGGGGGGGGAGACACTTTTAAGAAGTCAGACAACGTTTAATAAAGTTTAGCAGGCATTTTACCTACCAGTCGGTTTTCCTTAATCCTGAAAACTCCAATGAGCCAATTAAAATGCCCGGTCAGCGAAGGAGATTGCCTACGGCTGCCCTCAACTGCCTGTAACTAAATAACGACCCCAGTCCACTGCACTACGAGTTAAAAAAACTCATGCCGACCAATTTTTACTCGCGGAAAATTTTTCAATATGCTGACATTTTTTCCGCGACCTAGCTGAGGCCGCGAGTAACTTCCCTCAAGCATGAAGGAGCGTTCCAGTGACCTCATAGGACATCCTCGGACCACGTGTTGACTATGCTGCAAGTTTGAGTCAAGGGCAAACTCTTCTGAACTCGCAGATTAGGTTGTCGCAGTGGGACAGCCTCTTTGCTGTAGGAATTCTGCACCATTTAAGATGTGTGAAATCATGGGATCAAAGTTTGACCCTTTCAATGTTTGACTATGAGTGTAATTGACTTTAACACCACTTTAATGTTATTTGTTTGTGATATCTGCACTATTGATTTTTGGCTGGGAAGTTTGTAAATTCCTGATGATATACCTGCCATACTCTAGTGTAGCAGTGTTATTTAAGTGCACCGCACTCTTGAAAACACTATTGGATAAGCATGAAATCATCTTGGCATCAGATGAGTTAAATTAGCATTAACTTCCCTCTCCGCATAATCCTACTAAACCTGCTGCATGGTGTCACCGCACATTAGTGTTATCATATATTTCAGTCAAGTTGTCCTACAACTTTAGGCTGTGCATGCCATACGCAAGAAGAAGAGATATATTTCAATCTGGGATTTTCTCTTGTAACCTTGTGGGAGAGGAACTGAGCAGACTCAAGATCTCAGCACAGCTTGACTGTTTATTTCAAAGGTCCTTCCAGACCGGTTTGCCAAGTGTCTGTAGACAATTGCTGCAACCAAAAGAGCAGTCCATCGCAGTGGCTCTGCATTCAATAAAATAGCAGTCTCAAACACTGTCACCCTTTAATAACCAAAGTAAATGCATCATGTATATAAGGTAGACAAAAATGCTGGCGAAACTCAGCGGGTGAGGCAGCATCTATGGAGCGAAGGAAATAGGCAACGTTTCGGGTCGAAACCCTTCTTCATCATATATATATATTCAGACTTTGCTGCATTTAAATTGATGTGAATAATAACCACTAGATTGGGTGAACATTACTGTAAGGGTATAATTTGCAGTGACATGCATGTCACTCTCCAGTTACAAACAGGTGATCTCGTATGGTGGGTCAAAAGGTTTTATTTATTCATGGATATGACCACAGATTATTTTGTTTCTAGCTGTATACTTCCATTTTGTGTTGTCTCATTTTTCTTTGTTACAAAACCAGTCTAGATTCAAAAACATTTCTCTTCGTATTCAGACTGAAATCTCACAAATGAATCAGCACTGCATGCTTCATTTGTTTTGCCTTTTGCCGTAAAAAAACTCATTGGAAGTATTATGTTGTTAAACAGATGAAATGAAACCACACACTTCATATATATAGTTGGTAAGTCCATCAACCAAAACTGATCCTAATAATGATTGTCTCGGTGGTGGAGCATGCAAGAAATACCCTAGCCAGCCGTACTAAATGATGAGGATAATTTTTCATTTTGTGAAACTGAA
The DNA here is from genome assembly GCF_028641065.1 of Leucoraja erinaceus. Taxonomy (NCBI): domain Eukaryota; kingdom Metazoa; phylum Chordata; class Chondrichthyes; order Rajiformes; family Rajidae; genus Leucoraja; species Leucoraja erinaceus. Next base: position 37,346,607 of record NC_073387.1, read on the forward strand.
GTGCAGCAGCAGGTTATCAGGGATAAGAATCACAAAAACGAAATTTTAAAGGCATCTGCTTAGTGAGTTGTGGTTGCAATCTGTTCACTGAATGTATCATTCGTCGCATCATTCATTTTGCATTTTGATTCTACTTGCGACTAATTAACCCAAAATCAATGGAGTGTTTTTACAGCATGGCACGAAAGGATCACAGCGAAGGTTAGAATGCCAAAATTGTATTTCAATTAAAGCATACTGCTGTGCCTGTTGCCATGCTAAATTTTAAAATGCCTGAAGTCACTCTCTGTGAAAAATATTTTCATACTGATAAACAATGCTTGAATAGTGAAACTAGAATGCAGTTCCTTTAATTAGCAAGATACATTTTTTTCATGGTATTTTTAATGTTCAGATTCAGGAGCAGTTTCCATACTGTTTGGGACAAAGACCCATCATTGATTTATTTGCCTCTGTATTCCACAATTTGAGATTTGTAATAGAAAAAAATCACATATGGTTAAAGTGCACCTTGTCAGATTTTATTAAAGGCCATATTTATACATTTTGGTTTCACCATGTAGAAATTACAGCTGTATTTATACATAGTCCCCTCATTTTGGGACACCATAATGTTTGAGACACATGGCATCGCAGGTGTATGTAATTGCTCAGGTGTGTTTAAATGCCTCCTTAATGCAGGTATAAGAGAGCTCTCAGCACCTAGTCTGTCCATTCTGTCATATGCTGAGAGAATGAAGTGGCTGGACTTGTACACTCTGGAGTTTAGGATGAGAGGGAATCTTATTGAAACATATAAGATTTATTTATTTATTTATTTATTTTATTTATTCCGAACAAGTAAAGACATTAAAGACATTAATAGTAACAAAATCGAAATAATCAAACAATTGGACATTACAATCAATATTTACAAGCAATGAAAAGAACAAAAAGCAAATTTCCAATATCCAACTCTGTGTCTGTACAAGCTCAAAAAGGAGTGAGTAGAAGAATAACTTATTAAATCTCACCCCTTTTCCCCAACACTTCTACCATTGATTGTTAAGGGTTTGGACACGCTAGAGGCAGGAAACATGTTCCAGATGTTGGGGGAGTCCAGAACCAGGGGCCACAGCTTAAGAATAAGGGATAAACCATTTAGAATGGAGACGAGGAAACACTTTTTCTCCCAGAGAGTTGTGAGTGTGGAATTCTCTGCCTCAGAGGGCGGTGGAGGCGGTTCTCTGGATACTTTCAAGAGAGAGCGAGATAGGGCTCTTAAAAATAGCGGAGTCAGGGGATATGGGGAGAAGGCAGGAACGGGGTACTGATTGAGGATGATCAGCCATGATCACATTGAATGGCGGTGCTGGCTCGAAGGGCCGAATGGCCTACTCCTGCACCTATTGTATATTGTTCTCCAGTCTTTCCATCACATTTGGAAACTTTTATTGCTGTTTATCAACATGAGGATCGAAGTTGTGTCAATGAAAGTCAAAGAAGCCATTATGAGACAGAGAAACAAGAATAAAATTGTTAGAGACATCAGCCAAATCCTTAGGCTTACCAAAATCAACTGTTTGGAACATCATTAAGAAGAAAGAGAGCACTGGTGAGCTTACTAATCACAAAGGGACTGGCAGGCAAAAGAAGACCTCCACAGCTGATGACAGAAGAATTCTCTCTATAATAAAGAAAAATCCCCAAACACCTGTCCGACAGATCAGAAACACTCTTCAGGAGTCAGGTGTGGATTTGTCAATGACCACTGCCCACAGAATACTTCATGAACAGAAAAACAGAGGCTGCCCTGCAAGATGCAAACCACTGGTTAGCAGCAAAAATAGGATGGCCGGGTTACAGTTTGCCAAGAGTACTTAAAAGAGCAACTACAATTCTGGGAAAAAGGTCTTGTGGACAGATGAGACAAAGATTAACATATCAGAGTGATGGCAAGAGCAAAGTATGGAGGAGAGAAGCCCAAGATCCATAGCATATCACCCCATCTGTGAAACACGGTGGTGGGGGTGTTATGGCCTGGGCATGTATGGCTGCTGAAGGTACTGGCACACTTATCTTCATTGATGATACAATTGCTGATGGCAGTAGCATAATGAATTCTGGTGTATAGACCCATCCTATCTGCTCAATTCAAACAAATGCATCAATACTCATTGGCCGGCAGTTCATTCTACAGCAAGACAATGATCCCAAACATACTTCGAAAGCAACAAAGTAGTTTTTCAAAGCTAAAAAAATGGTCAATTCTTGAGTGGCCAAGTCAACCACCTGATCTGAACCCAATTGAGCATGCCTTTTATGCTGAAGAGAAAACACTCAGCGTTGGGTCAGCATTGTGGAAAGAGAAATAAAGTTGAAGACTTTTCATTAGAAATATGAGAGCGAGAAAACCAATAGCACAGCGGAGGGGGACAGGATGGATAGAACAAAACAAATATATCTGAAAATGTGTGGCTAGCATGGCACAGGTGATTCTGATATCTGTGAGGTATGTGATCACTGGATTAATAATGGAGGTGAGCAAAACCGGGAAACCAAAGAAACGGGCATGTTTACACTCTGAATTACCGATCAAACAAAAAAGACCGATAATGAGAAAAAGGAGTTACGTTCATAATCATAAGTCATTTGGAGTTACGTAGGCCATAATTTCTCATAGTCAGCAGATCTAGTTTCCCTCTCAACCGGCTATTGCCTTTTCCCCATTACCCTTGCGACAATCATGAATCTTTCATCTATCTTAAAAATGTCCCTCTCCACCACAGCTGTCCGTGGCAATGAATTCCACAGATTCACCACCCTCTGACTATAGAAATTCCTCCTAATACTTTCCTTGACACCCTTACTAATCAAGAATCTTTCACTCTCCACCTTAAAAATGTCCAGTGACTTGGCCACCACAGCTGTCCGACTTGGTTTATACTCTCTAGAATTTAGGAGATTGAGAGGGTATCTTATAGAAACTTACAAAATTCTTAAGGGGTTGGACAGGCTAGATGCAGGAAGATTGTTCCCGATGTTGGGGAAGTCCAGGACAAGGGGTCACAGCTTAAGGATAAGGGGGAAATCCTTTAAAACCGAGATGAGAAGAACTTTTTTCACACAGAGAGTGGTGAATCTCTGGAACTCTCTGCCACAGAGGGTAGTGGAGGCCAGTTCATTGGCTATATTTTAAGAGGCAGTTAGATGTGGCCCTTGTGGCTAAGGGGATCAGGGGGTATGGAGAGAAGGCAGGTACGGGATACTGAGTTGAATGATCAGCCATGATCATATTGAATGGCGGTGCAGGCTCGAAGGGCCGAATGGCCTACTCCACCTATTTTCTATGTTTCTATGTTTCTATGGTGGAAATATCCTCTTTGTTTCCACTCTATTCAGGCCATACATTATTCTCTAAGTTTCAATGAGGTCTGCTCTCATTCTTCTAAACTCTAGCGATTTAAGTCCAGTGCTGTCAAACGCTCATCATACATTAACCCAATCATCCTTGGGATCATTCTTGTAAACCTCCTCTGGACCCTCTCCAACACCCGCACATCCTTCCTCAAAAATGTGGTTCAAAACTGCTCACAATACTCCAAATGCGGGCTGATCAGTGCCTTTTAAATTATCAGCATTACATGCCTAATTTTTATTCTCAAGTGCACTCGAAATAAATATATTTGCCTTACTTACTACTGATGCAAGGTGGGTGAAATTATAGTGGAAAATCGATGGCAGGATAATGAATAAGGTGTGTGAAAGAAACAGAAGCAAAAATAAAAGGTACCATTGTTTGCACTTTCAAAATCAATGAGAATAGATGATCCATTGTAGGCAGGTCAGAGCATGTATTTCATTACAGGGAAGGGCAGTTTTTTATTTTAGTGTGATCTGGACAAATAAGGTGCGTTGGATATAAACCAGGAGATTTAGATCATCAAAGTAGATATTAAGAAAGGCAGCCAGAAATTCATAAGAACATTTGAAACAAATAAATCTATCAAATCCCAGAAATGTAAATAATGAACATTGAATGGTTTAAGAAACTTCAAACTCTCAATATATATTGGTTTGTTTTCAGAATTTTCCTGTCAAGGCAACATCCATTGGCCATATATTGATGTCTTGTGGTCATTAAAGTAAACAGCATGAAATGGGACTTGAATCACAGAGCCCAGGCAAAGGTGCCAAATTCCATTCACTTAGAGGCATTAGTGACTCGATTGGCTGCTTTCTGATAGTTGTACACAAATGATTTGAAACATGCAGGTTTTCTGGATTCAATTTGAATTTGCCCAGTACTATTACAAATAATTAGGAATAAGCCATGACTTTGGAGTACATAGAAAAAACTCCAGAATCATTGTTACACTGTTAGTCGTTGCAATTTTATCCTGCAGAGAAACAAAATGTTTTGAAATCTGTTTACGAATCCTTGGGCAAGGAAGAATAGTAATATATAAACTGTTTAAACAATTCATTGATTTCGAAAAGTTATTTATAAGCTTTCTTAGTCGCTTATTTCACCAGTTGGTTTGGAATATACGTAGCTGGAGGTTTATTGTAAACCATGCTAAATTATCTGCAAATACCAAAGAAGGTGGCATAATGCATGGCACAGATGGTGTGGGCCAAAAGGCCTGTTCCTGTGCTATACTGTTCAATGTCCTAAAATAATCTAAGCTCAACAGCTCATTACACAGGCGTATGGTGCTTTCATACTGTCACAAGATGAAAAGCTGACTGTTTGCTCTTTCTATTCATACTCTGAAAAATTATAGAATGCATATTCGATTGTGGTCTGTCGGAGTAAATGTCACCGTCCAGAACCTTCATGAAACCACAGCCCATTGTAGCTGACATTTTCCTGATAACTTTAAAGCTCCAGGGACTGTATCATTTTCACAGCTAGAACACAAAATTTGGCAAGGCTGGCCAGACTTCTATAACAAAATTAAACAGGCCAAATAATTATTTTTCAGAAGTGAACTTTGGAAATGTACTCTTCCTGGAAATTCTGAACAAAGGGAGCAAGAGTTCAAACTCTTTCTGAAGAACATTTCCTTTTAGAAATTGATTATTGTTCTTTTCTCCAGATTAAACATAGGAACCTCAAGGCATTTTAGACATATACAGTATTAGGAACAAGAAATCAGCTCAGAAAAGGGTAAATGTATGTGGACAAATTAGAAAAGAAGCATGGAGCCAGGGCAAGTGAGTGAGGCCCATAATTAGTATTTTGCATCAGTATTCACCATGGATGAGGGTGGGCATGTGGATATTCCAGGGCATGTTGATATTAAAGTGAGAGTTGTGTCTATTGAAAAATACTGTAGATAAAGGGTCTAAGGGTCTGATGGGATCTATTCCAGAATAAGGCAGCAGGGTAGCACAGCGGGAGAATTGCTGCCTTACAGCGCTTGCAGCGTCGGAGACCCGGGTTTGATTCCGACTACGGGTGCTGTCTGTACGGAGTTTGTACATTCTTCCCATGACCGAATTGGTTTTCTCCGAGATCCTCAGTTTCCTCCCACACTCCAAAAACTACAGGTATGTAGATTGATTGGCTTGGTGTCTGTGTAAATTGTCCCTAGTGTGCGTAGGATAGTGCTAATGTGTGGGGATCGCTGGTCGGTGCAGACTCGGTGGACCGAAGGGTCATTTCTGCGCAGTATCTCTAAACTAAAACTAAGGGCGGCAAGGATGATGAGTGCAGGGATTATGAGATTCAATTATGAGAGTCATTATGAAAGATAAAATAAATAATTAGAATCTTTTTTTCCCAGGATGGAAATATCAAATACTAGAGTGCAAAGATTTAAGATTGGAGATAGAAAGTTTAGGGGAGATTTTAGACTTTGGTTAGGCACATTTGGAGTATTGCTTTCAGTTCTGGTTACCCACCTACAGAAAAGATGTAGAAGCTTTGGAGAGAGTCCAGAGGAGGTTATCCAGAATGCTGCCGAGATTAGGGGGTTTGAGCTATAGGTCGGATAGATTAGGATTGTTTTCTTTGGAATGTCAGAGATTGAGGGGAATCTTGATAGAAGTGTACGTATAAAATTCTGAGCAGCATATATATGGTTGATAGTCAGAACCTTCTTTCCCAGGGTGGAAATGTCCAACATAGGAGGGCATAGCTATAAGGTAAGAGGTGGAAAGTTTAATGGAGATGTGCGGGACAAGTTTTTTTACAAGTTGGGGGCCTGGGATGCATTGCCAGGGGTGGTGCTGGAGGTAGATATGACAGTGGAGTTTAAGAGGCTGTTAGATAGGCACATGGAAGTGCAGGGAATGGAAGGATATGGATCATGTGCAGGCAGATAAGCTCACTTCAGCCAGTCATCATGCTCAGCCCAAACATTGTGGACCGAGAGGACAGTTCCCGTGCTGTACTGTTCTCTATTATATATTCCATGGTTCCATGTTTTATGGAGATATGCGAGGCAACTTTTTCTAAAGATAGTCAGCACCTGGAAAGCACTGATGGGGGAGGTGGTGGAGCAGATATGAAGATATGTTTAAATTTAGATAGATACATGAACGGGAAGAGAATAGAGAAATATATGCCATGTGCAGTCAGGTGGGATTAGTTTATTTAGACATTGTAGCTGGCACAGGCGTGGTGGGCTGAAGGGCCCGTCCTTGTGTTGTCCTGTTCTATGTACCTTTGACTAGAATACGTTGGCAGTTATAGCTGTTGCATTAAATGTCTCAGGTGAAGTCTGGGGTTGGGAATTATTGGGGGAGTGTAGTGGTGAGGCTGTGAAATAAGCTATTATTTAAAAAGAATCCTGGATATTTACATCAATGATAATTATATTCCTCTGCTATCTGGCAATTATTATAGTTTATCAGCAAATTAGGCAGCAGCTGCACAGAAAGAAGCAGCTCACATTTAAGTTTGATGACTCCTCATGAAAGCTAGCTAAAGGTTACCAATTCCCTATACAACTACAAGCAATCAATCATTGTTGTTTTCCAAAAAAAAAAGGGCATTGACTATGTGGTTAGCTTTCCAAATTATCATCTTTGCTCAAACTCCTTATTTGAACACCTCCCTGACAAGTTTTTGGACCTGCCATAGAACTGATATGTTTCTTATCAAAGTCATTACTGATGTGATAAATGACTTGAACGAAAGAGGTAATTTACCCACCTCTCATCCTTGACCTGCCTACAGCTTTAGACATCATTAACAATGTTCTCCTTGCCCAATTCATCTTGATATTTGGGTAGGACTGCGTTAATCTGTTTTCATTCTCACGAGTAGCAACTAGAAAACTAACTTTCAATGTTAGGTATCATGGTTTCTTTTTCTGCCTGTGCACCGTTTGGTACTATTTCTTTTCCAGAAAGCTTAATAATTGGCCCCTCTCAGTATTCACCTGGAGTGACATTGTTTGAAAACAAAGCATGATCACATCACTGCCTCTAAATTGCCCGTTTGTTTGTCTGACATCCTCTATTGATTTACAGAGATATTTCTTCCCAGTTAAATATTGGAAAGACGAAAGCCATGGCCTTCAGTACACATCAAAATACTGTTCCCATATGTTTCAATCCTTGTCTCGGATCACCTTTCCCAGAAGTGTATTTTCTTTTGCTCAGCAACTCACCTTTTATTATTTTGCTCCTTAGCTGTACTAAGAAGTGAGTTACAGCAGTCAATTAACCTGAAAGGACATCTTTGGAATATGGGAGGAAACCAGAGCACCAGTGAAATGCACAGTCATGAGGAAAACAAGCAAACTGCACACAGAGGGCATTCAAGGTCAGTATTGAGTCTGGGTCCCTGGAGTTCTGGGTCCACTTATCTGTTGCTGCATTAGCTTTCGTTCGAACTAACTTGTAACCACAATATTGATCTCCTGTCTTTCGGTTACTACCTCCAGAACAAAGTATATTCCTTTGTTATTTGCAGGACCAATTTGATTCTAACCCAAATGTGAGGGGGGATTTTTCTCTCTCCATTTTAGGTTTCTGATAAATATCATGTATAGAAATCCCCAGTAGACTTGGCAACCTAGTTTTTTTCCTGAAACTATATTTTCAGGATATTTTTCATGTCTTTCTCAATTAGAGTGATTCGTCCTATTGCAGGAGGGTGTATTATTGTGTTTATTATAAGTGTTTATTGGCTATCTGAAATGGTATAATCACCTGCTAAATATTTTGGTTAATGTGATGATTGTTTTGAATCCGTAGATCATTAACATTTTTAAGACTGCTCTGTAACTCATTTGCAGACTCGACTATTTTCCCAAACCAATACCAATTATAAATTTTGTTTAAATTATTTTTCAAATCTATTTTATGACAAAATGTTGATCCAAAATTCCAAAAAAAAGGTGAGTACTTCATTAAATCACACCATAGGTTGCACGACAACATCCCTGTGTTAGCCATGTTGACTTCAAGGCAAAAACAAAAATCGCCTTTGATTCTACATGGCTAATGCAAAAAAAAAGCAAATTCACTTTATTGCCTCTGATTTTGCTGTCTTAATCTATAATGCACAAAAAATATGGGGGATATTCTGTGCATTTGCTTTTAGTTACAATTTGCTTATTCATGCAGTTGGACAGCACAGAAGAAGGCCCTTCGCCCCAACTCATCCATGCTGACCAAGATCCAACTGTAGACCTACATCTAAGTCAGTCCCTTTTACCCGTGTTTAACCAATACACATCTAAACCTTTCCTATCTATGTACCTGTCCAAAAGTCTTGTAAATGTTGTTATTGTACCTGCTTCAACTACTTCTTCTGGGAGTTTATTCCATGTATCCAATACCATCTGAGTGAAATGTTGCCCCTCAGATTTATGTTACAGTTATATAAGACATCAGTGAGGCCACATTTCCAGTGTTACGTTCAGTTTTTGACTCCATATTATAGAAAATATGTTGTCAAGCTGGAAAGCAGATAGATTAACAAGGATGTTGCTGGAACCATATGGAAAGGTTGAGCAGGCTAGGTCTTTATTCCTTGCACAGGAGGATGAGGGGTGATCTTAAAGAGGTGTACAAAATCATGGGAGGAATAGATCATTGATGGGATATGGGGAAAAAGCAGGAGCGAGGTACTGATTTTAGATGATCAGCCATGACCATATTGAATGGTGGTGTTAATCCTGGTCAAATTGGGGAGGCCAGGACCCTAAAATTGAGTAAAGGCTTCTAGGGCTGCTAGTCCATTTGGTCAATTTAAAAGTGCTTTTCTGTAGAAGCTACAAAATGGTGCCAGTTTGTCTAGAGCCTAGATTAGAGCTGCAGGAAGAGAATGGGAACATCTGCAGACCCTGGCAATTAAGTGTAAAATGCATAGAATGGATTGGATGAATGCAAACCAGACATGCACTTTGTAAATAATTGTAAATAATGTGGGGGTGGAGAGAGAGTAGAGGAGTGGAGGGGGAAGAAAGGGGTAGACGGGGAGGGGGGTGTGAGGGGCAATGGAGAAGGGGGAGAGGGAGAGGTTGGTCGTTCCCTCACGGTCCCGAGGCAGCGCTCCCGCCCCTCCAGTCGCAGTGGTTCACACACACAGCCCCGGCTCCACCCCCCTCTCTCCCCAGGGGGACACGGTGAACAACAAAGATCCTATAGCCAATACCGGGAGGGCCGGGCCGGGAGTTGGAGCAACACTTACAAACCTCGGCCTCAGCTCACACCGGTCCGCCCGGACCCCGGTATCCTCTCCTGCCGCCAGCCCTCTCCCTCCCTTCTCTCCTCTTCCCTCCCTTCCTTTTCTTCTTCTCTTCTCTCCTTCCCTCCCCTCCCTTCCTTGTCCTCTTCCCTCCCTTCCTTCACTCCTTCCCTCCCTCCCTTCTTTCTCTCCTCTCTGTCTTTTCCCTTCTCTCCTTCCTTCCCTCCCTCCCTTCTCTCCTCCCTCCCTTCTCTCCCTTCTCTCCTTCCACACATACACGCACAGGCAATCACACACACACACACACACACACACAGACACACACACACCCACCCACACACACACACACACACACACAAACACACACACACACACACAAAAAGTAGGATGGGGTAGAAGCCCAAAGGGCAGGATGGGGCTGAACCCCAAAATTTAATGCCTGGACTGTTTTTTCACCAAAATGCATTGGTTTTCCAGGATCTAGTTAATTAAATTACTTGTTTTTCATTTCACAGTCACTAAAACGTGGTATTTAACTATGTACTTTTTAGAGGTGATCTACACATTTTGCTTGTTACTTGTAGGCTTACATGTATGCAATGTTATATTAAAATGGAGCTTAGATCTGTTTGCTCCATTAATTCGCAGGCAGTTTTTAAGCGCATATTTTGATTACTTTCCATTCTACCATAGAGATATAAAGTCTATAATAGATTGTATTTGTATTTCTATGATTCTACAGACCTTGGCTGGGAACCTGGGGCACACCAAAATTTTCCCAATTGGGCCCCGCACCCCTTAAGGCCGACCCTGCCACTTAGTCCCTAAAGAACCAGAGGACATAGGTTTAATGTGAGGGGGAAAAGATTTAATAGAACCTTTGGGATAACTTTTTTTACACAAAGGGTGATGGGTGTATGGAAAGTGCTGCGAGGAGGTCATTGAGGCTGGTACTATGGCAACTTTTAATAAACATTTAAACAGGTACATGGATAGGATAGGTTTAGTGAAATATAGGCCAAATTCAGGCACGTGGGATTAGTGTGGGATGGGGCATTTTGGTTGGCATGGGCAAGTTGGGCAGAAGGGCCAGTTTCCTCACTGTACGACTATGACCCTATGACTATCTATACATAACTAAAGCTCTAATCTTGTGCTCTTCCGGTTTGCGCGTTTTTTCTATTTGCACAAAAACGGTACGCGATAGCGCTACGATATTTCATCAGCTCACTCACCATTCTCCTTGCTGCGAGTGCACCAAGTTTTGTTCTGATCGGTGGTATATTGTAAAAGTTAGCGAGGTTTAAAAATCGTAAAAGCGCATGCATAGATCGATCTCCTCTCCTGCCAGTCAGCGCCGTGTAGATTAGTCTCTTCTCCTGTCACTCTCCGGGATGGTTCGCCCCTTCCTGCGCCATCATCTCTTTACTGGAGCTGAGGGAAGCTGGCGGAGGTCTCCAACCAGACACAATTTTCGGAGGGACCGGAAGCCACGCGGCGATGTCGCCAAACGAAAAGCGGTGAATCTGATCCAGGTGGAGGAGAGCGTCCAGCACCCGCTGTGAGTCATAAAATGTACTGCCATCGCAATGCCCCGCAGCCCCAGCCCCTTCCCCTCTGGTCCCCCTCGCTAGCTCCTGCCCCCTTCCCTGTGATACCCACCTCTCCCCCCCATGGCTCTTCCCCCCCGTCTTTTCTCCGAGTTCCCCCCCCCCCCCCCCCCCCCCCCCACCCACACGCAGGCGCGACCGTAGCTGCTGGTGCTTCCGGGCCGATCAACGGCCTGGCTCTGAAGGCGTCGACGGCTGATGCTCCTCCAGGGCATGCAAGAAGGGAGAGGAGCAGCAGTCTCGAGATCCTGGGGAGGGAGAGTGGGGAGCAGAGGGGATTGAGTGAGAGGAGGGGAGTAGGGAGGGGAGAGGAGTTATGGAGGGAGGGAGGGTGACTGAGGGTAGAGGAAAGGAGAGTTGAGGGAGGGTAGGAGGAGAGGGAAAAGGTGAGGAGGAAGAGAGGGGGAGGATGCGGAATAGAGGGAGAGGAGTGGGGAGGGGGGTTGGGAAGGTGGGGAGTGGGGAATAGAGGGAGAAGAGGGCTGTGGGGGAGGTGAGGAGGGATAGTGGTTGGTGATAGGTGGAGGTGAGGAGTGGGGGATATAGAGGGATAGGAGGGGGTAGGTAGGGGAGAGGAATTATGGAGGGATGAGACTGAGGGAGGGAGTGACTGTAGGGGAAAGGAGAGGGAGAGAGAGGTGAGGGAGGGATTGGGGAGGGGAGGAGGAGAGGGGAAAGAAGAGGGAGGGTGAAGAGGAGGGGGAGAGAGTGCTAGGGATGAGGGGAAATGAGCTGTGCCTGTGCAGTTGGGGGCTATGGGTGAGTGGTGGAATATTGCGTTGGGAGACTAAGCCTCCTGTGTGACAGGAACCCAATGGGTCCTACTTAGTCTAGTTACTACTAAATCTTTCCCATTTTACCTTAAACCTATAAACTCTAGTTCTTGATTACCCTAAAAGATTCTGAGAAATCACCTTTTCTATTCCCCTCATGAGCTTATACACCTTTACACGATCACCTCTCATCGGCTTGTGCACCAAGGAATAATCTCACAGCCTACCCAATCTCTCCCTATAGCTCAGGCCCTCAAGTCTGGCACCATTCTTGTAAATATTATCTGCATACTTTCTAGTTTAACGGTATCTTTCTTATTGCGAGGTATCCATATCTGAACACAATACTCCAAGTGCGGCATTCTCAATTTCTTGTTCAACTGTAACATAGTCCCAGAATCAGAATCAATTTATTTGTCATTTGGACCCCTGGAGGTCCAAACGAAATGCCGTTTCTGCAGCCATACATAACACACAAATAGACCCCAGACACAACATAATTACATTTAACATAAACATCCATCACATAACTGTGATGGAGGCCAAAAAAACTTATCTCTCCACTGCACTCTCCCCCCCCCCGATGTCAGAATCAAAGTCATAGCCCCCGGCTGGCGATGGCAATTGTCCCGCGGCCATTGAAGCCACGCCGGGTGGTGCGAGGTCGCACACCGGGTCTTGATGTTGGAGCCCCCGGTGTGCGCTCGCATAGTCCGCGGCCATTCCAGCCGCGCGGGGCAGCGGTGTCAGGCCCCGCTCCAGGAGCTCTTCGACCCCGCAACTCGGGCGGGAGAAGTCGCCGCCGCAGAAGCCCCGAAAAGCGGTCTCCCCCCCAGGGAGCCGTGGGCTCGGCGCCGTCGTCCACAGACCTGTCGTTGGAGCCTCCGACTCTCCGAGGCAGCAGCAGCAGCAACAGCACCCTGCAGCACCGCAGCAGCAACCAAGGCATCAGCAGCAGCAGCGCTCCTCCACCGGTGTCCGGACATCGGCCACCTCCGCGACGCTGAGGTGAGTCCGACACCTGAGTCCCCGGTCTCTCCCTGTTGGAGGCCAGCTCCTCGTTACGGCCGCAACGACGGACGAAGATGCGGTTCGGAGAAAAACCGCATCTCCGACCAGGTAGGACTGGGGTTAAAATAGTTTCCCCCTTCCCCTTCCCCCACCCACCACATAAAAGAAGACCTCCAAGAAACATTTTGTACGGACAAGACTAAAAATAAAAATAAAAAAGGGTGAAAGGACGGACTGCAGGAGGAGCAGCCATACACAACGGCGCATCACGAATATAGTCAGTGTGCTAACATACTTCTTCATCACCCTATCTACCTGTGACATGACTTTCAGGAAACCTTGTACTTATACTCGTAAATACCTCTGGTCTACACCCCAGGGCCTACTGTTCACTGCTATGGTTCTGACCTGATTTGATTGCCCAAAGTGCAGCACCTCACACTTATCTGAATTAAACCCCATTAGCCATTCCTTGACCCACTTGCACAGCTGATCAAGATTCCGCTGTAATTCTTGATAACCATCTGCACTGCCTATGAAATAGTCTATTATAATTTAATCTGCAAACTTACTAATCATTCAAATCATTGATATAGATGACAAAGTGCAATGGACCCAACACTGATCTCCGAGACACACCACTAGTCACAGGTCTCCAGTCCAAGAAATAACTTTCCAATAGCACCGTCTGCTTCCTACCATTAAGCCTATTCGGCATCCAGTTAGGTAGCTTTCACTGAATCCTGTAACAATAGACAATAGACCATAGGTGCAGGAGTAGGCCACTCTGCCCTTCAAACTAGCACCGCCATTCAATGTGATCATGGCTGATCATCCCCAATCAGTACCCCGTTCCTACCTTCTCCCCATACCCCCTGACTCCGCTATCTTTAAGAGCCCTATCTAGCTCTCTCTTGAAAGTATCCAGAGAACCGACCTCCACCGCCCTCTGAGGCAGAGAATTCCACAGACTCACCACTCTTTGAGAAAAAGTGTTTCCTCGTCTCCGTTCTAAATGGCTTACCCCTTATTCTGAAACTGTGGCCCCTGGTTCTGGACTCCCCCAACATCGGGAACATGTTTCCTGCCTCTAGCGTGTCAACCCCTTAATAATCTTATATGTTTCAATAAGATAGCCTCTCATCCTTCTAAACTCCAGAACTGGTACAAGCCCAGCTGCTCCATTCTCTCAGCATATGACAGTCCCGCGATCCCGGGAATTAACCTGGTGAACCCACGATGCACTCCCTCAATAGCAAGAAAGTCCTTCCTCAAGTTAGGGAACCAAAACTGCACACAATAATCCAGGTGTGGTCTCACTAGGGCCCTATACAACTGCAGAAGGACCGCTTTGCTCCTATACTCATCTCCTCTTGTTATAAAGGCCAACATTCCATTTGCTTTCTTTACTGCCTGCTGTACCTACATGCTTACTTTCATTGACTGACTGATGAACGAGGATCTAGGCAATATAGCCTAACAAAGCAGCCTGCCATGCAGAATCTTATCAAAGGCCTTGCTGAAGTCCATAGAGATTACATCCACAGCTCTGACCTTGTCAACCTTTATGGCTACTTCAAAAAAACTCAATCAAATTCATCAGGCACAATCTCCTCAGAACAAAACTGAGCTGACTATCCTTAATCAGCCCCATGTCTATCCAAATTTATATTTATCTTCTTTCTCAGCATTCTCTCCAGGATCATCAAGATACACCATCGAGTAAACAGGTAGACACACTATTTATAAAAATGATACATCGATTGCAATTAAGGAAACTGTCCATGTCCATCCCTCGAATAATTAAAGATTTAAGAATTCTTTGACACAGTCCACCTATCACTTGACTCATAACTTAGCAATCTATTTATGCATGTTCTAAAAAGCTATGCAATTTGGATACGAGAAGTCAAATTATACTTATGAAATGTAAAAATATGATAAACAGATAACATTGAATTTGCTATAGAGCTTGTGGTGAAAAAAAAATGTTTTCAATCACACTTCCTCTGTGGTGACTAATACAAAACTGACGTAATTTATATTGATTTTAATTCATGCATGCAAATACAGTTTCAAGTTTAAACTATTCCACCGCTGACAAATCCTGCTATTCCAATTTAAATGAAATACACAGGCTTCAGTTTTCCCCACAAAGAGAGGCACAGATTATCAAGTGCTATCATTTTGACAAATGTCAAACTATCAAATCAATAAAAGAGGAGACTGTCAGTCCAATACAGAATTAATTAAATATATTAGTTGGAGCACTTCACCAGGCTTCACCAAGCTCATGCTAAATACCGAGGCACCAAAACCGTATGAGGCTTTAAAGCTGAGGTGTGTCCACTACGCTGAACATCATTTCAGGGTCGATGGAAAATTCCTTGTTTAACATTGATGGTGTCCAGAGCAACATCTGCTGCACCTACTTTTGATGTAACATTAATAACCTCTGTAAAACACAATGTATTGGTGGAACACAGCTGGTCAGCAGCATCTGTGAAGGGAATGGACAGATGACACTTTGGTTCACTATCCTTCTTCACACTGGCATAAAATGTTGTCTATCAATTCCCTCCACAGATGCTACCTGCACTGTTGAGTTCTTCGAGCATTTTCCCTTTTCAATCCAGTGCAGAGCCACATAACATTTATGTTTCGACCTCATTATCATGATTGCAGCAACCAGTCAACATCACAGTGAAATGAAAGTGGGACGGGGACTTGAAGCTAAAACAAAACAAAACAATGGAGAATAAGCAACACAATCATATTCTTTCATAGCATTTAGTCCCTGGTGAGATAGGCGTTTACAGTCCGAATTGCCTCTGGGAATAAAACTCCTTGTTCTCAGAGGAATTAGGCGTTTGCACAGGCTGGAACCCGTTGCAAAGGCCATTGAGCTCTGAGATAATCAATAGGCAGAGTGAAGTCATAGTCAACTCTCTGCAGAGCCTTCTTGCCTTGGCAGAGCAATCCCAAACCAGATGGTAGATTCCCGGACAAGATGCTTTCCACCGCCACTGCATAGAAGGTCATAATCAAGGCTGGTGCAGACAATCATAGATGAAGTGCCAGGAAATTTTTGTGACGTCAACAATCTCAATGAAGTAATTGACAGAACTCTCAAAACTGTAGTACTAAAGACAATGACTGCCATATTCATTGACCCCTGTGTCCCCATCACTACCTAACCCTGTACAACATTCCTTTCTCCCTTCAGCAAAGCATTCCAAGTCTCATGGCCACATTTCACAGCTATTCATTCCAGCCACTCAAATTGTCAGGCACATCATCCAGGCACATTTCAAGATATTCACTGGCACACATCACTCACTACAAAGAAAAAGTAACTACCTTCAGCAAGTGACCACTGCAACACACACCAAAGTGTTTGTATCCATCCTCTTGTATGCTATTTTCCCTGATCCTGACATCTTTTCTAAGTTGACATAGTGACGTGATCTCTTATATTTCCATCCTTTCCTCACCAAGCTTTACGCTCAAGCAATCATCTCTCAGATGACCAGTGTCATCCACCTATCGAGATTCTGGTGACTGAGTAATATGACAGCAAAAATGAACATTCCCCAGTGCTTGCTTGACACTTATATCCACCAGCTCACATACCGATAGCTCATTTTCAATGGAGCAAAGCATGGACATGTCAATTACATTCTGTAAGTTTCAACCATACCAGGGGCCAAAGAA
Source organism: Leucoraja erinaceus (assembly GCF_028641065.1). Classification (NCBI taxonomy): domain Eukaryota; kingdom Metazoa; phylum Chordata; class Chondrichthyes; order Rajiformes; family Rajidae; genus Leucoraja; species Leucoraja erinaceus. The sequence goes on from NC_073387.1 coordinate 37,363,346, forward strand.
AATTTGGGTGTTAACTCAACAAAGATTGATGTTACACAGGAGATATGGATGCATGAAATACTTTGAGACCAAAAATCTACTTCAAGTTCCCAATGGAGTCAATCCACTAAGAGCTATCATTTTACAGCGTCTGGGCGGCACAGAAGCACAGCGATAGAGTTGCTACCTCACTGAGTTTATACATTTCCTTACACACTCAAAAGATGTACAGGTTTGTAGTGTTATTGTACAGGGTGATCGATGATTGGTTTGGACTCAGTGGGCCCAGGGCCAGTGTCTCTAAAGTCTAAAGTCTAAAGTCTGAAAGACTGGATCCAAAGCTTTTCCAGGTGCTGGTTTTCCTTTTCAACTGTTGCTCTTCTTCTTTGAGAAGCTAGAGGTCTCGGCATTGCTAGGTGCAGTTGAACACCAATGGTAAACTGCCACAGTGGATGTTAGAAAAACAATGGGGGTGATATTTATAGTGCCAAACAGGGAGACAGTCAAGGGAACACTTTGTCCCAGATGATGTCAAGGTCCTTCAGTATTTATACCCTCACACTCATCTGGGAAATGGGGAAATATTTCATAACATTCCTACGTGTCCTAAAAATGATGGAAATATTTGAAGTTAGGAATCGAGTCACGTGCTTCAAAGTTCACAGAAATATTTTTCTTTGAGACCTAGAATAATTAGATAGTTGGTCTAGTGAGAATGGTTAAGCATGTATCTGCTGATGAAACTCTGCATGTATCAAGCAGTTGATTTCAGTAACTCATTCCTTGCAGAATCTGAATCTCTGAATGCATTGCTCCTCAGAGAGCCAAATATACAACTTGTTCCCTAAACATTCAAATTGACTGTGGCCTTGAGGTTAGAATTCTTCATCTTCTTCACCTGGAAGTGTAGACTTCTCATTGTATCCTTCCCTCCTCTGATCATACTGTACTGTGGCCAGCCAAAATGACTACCTAAGCCCCTATTCCTGCAAGCAAAATAAACAACTGAAGGCGCATGAACTCCAGACACTCAACACTGAGCAGTGGTAAAATAAATCATCCTCTGCCAAATGGCTCTTTGTGCTCCACCTTGAATTCTAACCAGTTACCAACAGGTTAGTCCTCAGCCCATTGAATCTACGACATGTTACTAACGTGCTCTGGGTCTTAAATTGGTTTAGCTTTAGAATTTTACAAATCCTGTGAGCTGGGGTTGGGTGAAAATGATACAGATTTAAAGCGATCAGCTGGAAGTAGGACAATGGAATGACAGCAGATGGAACAGATAGAAAACGATATTTGGACAAAACAATGCCGTACTGACAGCATAAACTAAAGTTTATATGTCCCATGCACAGCAAATATACTGATTTTAAATTTAAATGCCCTATCCACTAAGTATTTAAATAATATGCAAAGAATTGCTGCATTGTTGAAAATATTGTTTATTATGAAGTCTTTGCACATTTCTTCTAATCAAATAACAAAAACATTGACAAAATAAAATTCACAATGCGGTGTTGGGAGGGGAAGAAACTTGTTCTAATATATTCTTCTCCTAAACATGCTAATCGGTTGCGAAATTAACCCACAAATTTAGAAGCAGCCATCCTATTCTTTATTTCTTTCCAAATTTTCTTTGCTGCTGAATGTACAAATGAAAGTTAAATATATCTATTAGTTATTGCTGAATAACTATTCAAAAATTTCAGAAATTACAAAGGAATTGTGAAACACTAAATGAGAAAATCCCACACGAGAAAAACTGAGATCTTTAACAATTGTTTTTGGATACCAGAGGTACCTTTGGGACTTGAAAAAAATATCCGCCGAGCAAATTGTGCCAGATGCAGCACTGATGATGATATTTGTGTGCATGGAGTAAACATAGACTCGAAGTATCAGAGCATAGAGTGTGAAATGATGATCTGATGCCAAAACTTTTTAAGCTCAATGGTCCAACTAATTCTTTTTCTTAGCCTCATACATGCAAATATATTTTTGGCTGCCGAAAGAACATAACACCAGTGATTTTGAAAAAAGATCATCAATTACTTTCGGTTAATTACTGATTGATTATTTCTTTGGACTGTTGCTACAAGCCTATAATTCATTCATGCTCTCCAGATTTCTTTCAAATTGCAAAGATTTGCAGGGAGTGCTGCGGGAGATACCAAATAGCTTTCCTTAGTTTAGTTTAGGTTAGAGATACAGCACAGAAACAGGCCCTTTTGCACACCGGGTCTGCTCAGCCCAGCGATCTACTTACAATAACACTATGCTACACACACTAGTGGTGTCGGGGAATTTTTATTTCAATCTCTTACCTTGCCGGAGATGCGATTGTTTTCCGGGTCGTATCTCTGGTCGCTCTGCGGCCTAACTTCGTGGAGCTGGAGGCCTTGCTCAGAACTGATTTTGAGCGGCCTGCGGACTTTAACATCAAGGGCTCGCAGTCTCAGGAGAGACCAAGTCGGGAAACTCTGGAAGCTGCACGACGTTGACTGGCCCGGTACGGGGGAGCTGAGATTCTCCCCCCGATGCTGGAACTTGATCGCCCTGACGAGGAGGCCCGCTGCTGGCTACGGGAGTAAGATCGTCCTGTCAACGGAAGGTTAAAGGCCCCTGACTGCTGGAGGACAAAGAAGGGAAGAGATTTAACTTTTTTTCACCTTCCATCACAGTGAGGAACGTGGAGGAGTCACTGTGGTGGATGTTTCTGTTAAAATGTATTTTGTGTGTTTTGATGCATTTTATTAGTATGACTGTATGGCAAATCAAATTCCTTGTAGGTTGCAAAACATACTTGGCTAATAAAGTAAGTATGACTATAAGTATAAAGTAAGTATGAGTATAAGTACAGCATAACTGAAAGAGTAGAATAAAGTATTGAAATTAGTAATAAACTAGGGGAATAGGGATCTTCAGAGGAAAACCATATCTGTTCAACATGTTCGGGGAATACTTCCTTACCTGTCCCATAGAAAGAAACAAAAAGTGACTTGTTGGAGATTTTTTCCGGCGGCTGTCACTCTACTAAACAACGTACCTCGGTGACTGCCAATCACCCCCCCCCCCCCCACGGACACTTATTTTTTTTTAAATTCAAATCGTTTGCTATGTCGCTCTTCAAGGGAGATGCTAAATGCATTTCGTTGTCTCTGTACTGTACACTGACAATGACAATTAAAATTGAATCTGAATCTGAATCTGAATCGGATTTTCAAAAGACATCTCCATTGAGATATTACATCTCAATTCATGATGCCAAGTTAAACTTATCTCATCAGCCTGTTCATGATCTATATCTCTCTATTCCTTACACTTCCACGTGCCTATCTGCCTCCACCGCTACCCCTGGCAGTGCGTTCCAGGCACTCATCATTCTATGAGTGAACAGTTTGCCCTGTACATCTCCATTGAACTTCTCCCCTCTCACCTTATAACTATGCCCTCTAGTGTTGGACATTTCCACCCTGGGCAAAAGGTCCTGACAGTCAATCTGCCCTGCAAGAAATTAGCTTGATAAAGGGTTCCATTGACTATACAGTATGTATGTTATCTTCAACTTCAACTGAAAGGGATTATGCCTTCTCAACACCGGGACAAAATATGACCCTTGTGAATCTTACATTTCAATAGTTGGTATTTTAGCAGTAACCGTGATGTCTTCATGTTTCAACACTCTGCTTAGTTTCATCTTGGCGTGGGTGATAGTAGTTTGTGTTGGTAAGCTGTTAGGCAACAAGGAATACATGTGCAGTCGTAGAAGTGACATAATTAAAGTGCAAAAAGCTTGACAGTTTTCTGCGCTACAAAGTCGCTGTTGGTTCCCCAGAGTGATGCCTCAAAAATCTGTTGGAGGCTGGTCTTTTAGACAGCTGTGAAACACTGCAAGCTCGTTTGAATACCAGTTTAAACAGGCATACTGACAGCCATCTGGGCTTGCATGGCAACATGCTGATTTTGCCTAGCAGGGGTATGAGATTGCCAGCAGGACAGGGACGTTGAGTGGAAGCTGTTTTTGCTCTGATGGAAATTATAAAGTTGGTCACAAGTGTGCTGATGGTGTTGTCCAATATTTCCATGCTGGATAAATTGGGTTGCAAGTTCTGAGCAAATTGAAAAGCCAACCTAATGCCAGATTGTCCTATGTTCGTTGATTCTGAAGTCAAGGTTTTTACAATACATTCAAAGCCTTTCATTATACATTATTTTTCCTTCAGATGTCATCAGTAACCTACTCCATTAAACAAAGTGTGTGTTATACTTATGCCTGCTGATCACTCATGCTTGGTGTCTCACCCCAGTCTGATCCCACTTTTAATCTGTACTAGATGGTGTCCAGTTTCTTCAGTATTAATATGCATATGCTCATCTGGGAAATGGGAACACATTTCATAACATCCCTACGTGTGCCTTAAAGATGATGGAAATGTTTGAAGCCAGAAATTGTCACAATTCAAAATACTCAGAATTGTTTGTCTTTTGGATCTAAAGTAATTCCACAGTTGGTCTAGGAAGAATGGTTTAGTTTAGTTTAGATTATTTTTGTTTAATTTAGTTTAGTTTAGTTTAGAGATACAGTGCGGCCCAACAAGTCCACACCAACCAGCGATCCCTGCACATTAACACTATCCTACACACACTAAGGACAATTTACACTTATACCAAACCAATTCACCTACAAACCTGTATGTCTTTGGAGTGTGGGAGGAAACCGAAGATTTCGGCGAAATCCCACGCAGGTCACGGGGAGAACGTACAATCTCCGCACAGACAGCATGTACACAGTAGTCGGGATCAAACCCAAGTCTCAGGTGCTGCAAGTGCAGCAACTCTACTGTTGCACCACCGTGCTGCCCTGCATATTCAGCATGTTTCTGCTGATATTACTCTGCATGCATCAAGCAGTGGGTCTCAGTCATTTGTTCCCTGCAGAATCTGAATCTGTAAATGCATTGCTCCTCAGAAAGGCAGACACAATTCCTGTTCTCTAGCCTGCTGAGGCCTTGAGACATGAGACCTTCCTCTTCTTTGTTTGCTCTTGAAAGCATAAACTTCTCCTTGTGCCCTTTCCTCCTCCACTTTATACTGTGCTCCTCCAACTATCAAAGCTCCTGTTCCTGCAAGCAAAATAAATTACTGAAGGTTCTGCATGAACTCCAGACATTCAACACTCAGCTGATCCCACCTTTAAGCTATCCTATAAATTACATGTAAAGTCAGTATCTGAGTTTGAGGCAATGAAATTCAGTGACTGCTTGTTTTCATCTTATCTATCTCCCTCTGTCTGTCCATATTGTAGTTCTCAGGAATGTGAACTGAGAAAGTGAGGTTGGGGACTCAGCACTGCTATTTCAACAATGGACAACACTATCTCCTCTTAGATGATAGGACATGCAAGGAAGCCTGTTCTACCTTTATCGCCTGCTGCAGTAGGTTAGGTGCTTCTTTATCCTACAAGAGAGAAGAGTATGTGTGTATGTGTGCATGTGTGTGTGTGCGCTTTCGTGTGACAGGCAGTGAAGGCGTTGAAACATTGCATTTAGCTTCTCAGGAGATAGCTTCACAGCAGTTTTCAGACACATACTTGTGCGTAGAGGACCCTGCTTCTTGCAGATATGGGAAATCTTTCCACAGTCTCCACCAAAGCCTTCAGAGCAACACTGAAAACTTGCATCCTCCCATGTTGTACAATTCTTCACGGTATTCCTTTCTGGCAGAGGCTGCTTCAACAACAGCTCACCATCGCTCTGAGGAGCAAGTAACTAAACAGTGCAAATAACCGAACACACATGTATTAATTCTGGATTGAAATCCCTGTACTTTTTTTGGTGACTCTCCAATTCAGTCCCCAATGTCTAACAAAAGGACAAGGATCTTTTAATCTGACATGATCATCTTAATTTATTTTATGTAAAATGTGCAAATAACATTTCTTTTGCAAATATTTGAGCAAATTAGAAAATATTCAATGCTGTTTGTGTAAGGATTATTAAATTTGTCATAAGATCATTCCTGAAAACATAGGTTTAACTAAGATTTGAATCCAACATTTGCACAGAAGAGGTTGTAGAGGAGATACATCAGAATATGACATGGGATGGTCCAGTAATGAGGAGAAAATTGATTGTTTTTGTTAACGTGTAGGAAGTTGAGGGTGGGGAGGTACCTGATTGATGTACACAAAATTATGAGAGACATAGACTATGAGAATTTTCTCCTAGTTAAGGCATCTGAAAAGAGAGAGCATTTGAAATTTGAAATTTGGCTTTGGTGGTTCAGAGATGATCTGAGGATTATTATTTTTTTACCCACAGCTAGTCAAAATCTGGAACGCATTGCCTGAGTGAATGGTGAAACTGGATATTCTCATAACATTTCAATTGTTCTTATTATCGAGTCCACACTCAAGATTAGAAGTTGTTCAGCCAGAGCTGAACACACTTCTTGGCATCTGCATACAATGTCCTCAATGTCCTCATATCTGTCTTGCGCCTCTTGTGCGTGGTGATGGAAAGATTGGTGGAAACAGGGCTGCAACGTGAACGCTCTTTTCTTGACCCCATAACATTTCAATAACTAGTGGTCTATTTGAATCACAAGACATAGAAGGCTATGGGCCAAGTGCTGATAAATGGGATAAGTAGAGATATGTGTGTGATGGTTGGAACGGAAAGGAGTCTGTTTCTGTAGTCTATGACTCTGACTTTATTATCTATGACCTTATTATCTTTTCCTACTTTCTGGGTTGAAACTGAAAAACATTTCAGCAGTCTAGCTTTCAAGAGATTTAATGATGGTAACAAGCTATCATTCAATGTCCTCAATATAATCACCAAACTGCAAATATTAATCAAATTGCAGCCTGTTTTTCCAACATTGGAGCCAAACAGACATGTCTATAAATTAAGGTTGGCAATATTAATAATGGTCCTTTATGTCTATATTAAATTCCGACTTTTATTTGTTAACTAAAGATACAAATCAATTAAAAATAAAATGCTAGCTAATACCACTATACTATCATTAGAGTATTTATACAAAGTAGCAATGTTACAAAATTTCGAGATTAAAAAAATCAAGTCTGTAATTTATCCCATCAGATAAAGCATAAAAAGAAGTTTAATTTGGCACCTAATTCACTTTCATATCTCAAGTATTTAAAAAGTTATGGCCATTTTCATACTCGGAAATTAGCATCTTGTTCCCTATTGATTTTCTATGGACATAACAAAAAAGCTGTGATCGTGGGCAGTCAAAAGCACATAACCTTCTTAAAAATTAAGAGAACTGAATGAAATGTTCAGTTATCATAGATTGAACCATTCTGAAACAAATATAAAATAATCTTACTCAGATGACCTGAAATTAAAGCATATAATTAGTTAGTTACCCACTTGTAGCTAATTTCAAACTTCAATTACTAGATCTAAACATCGATCCATTTCTTAATAAATGATTAACATTTTTAAATAGCCTAAGTGTCCAAATAATATTCACAAATAATTCACAATAAAACATGATTTTTAAATCTCATTTACATTAATTTGTAGGCCAAATGGAAGGAATTTAGTGTTCAATTGCTGTGAATTAAAGTCCATTTTAAATCAGCTTTCTAGTGGGATCCTGTGAATGCGCTGGTTTAGAACGTTCACATTGCGGTAGATTTGTGCCCTCAAATGCCCAGAAAAATACTGCGGGATATAATGGGCCCAAAATTAGCTACTCGCAACATTAAACTTTGTATAAAGTGATCTTAAGAAGCCCTTTTTAATGTAAAAATATACTGCTACCCTTCAGATTTCTGCTCTATAGACCCAGCTGGTTGCGAGCCGTCGGGGGTTTAGAGGTTAATTTTTAAACTACTATAGCACTTAGGAAAAACTCGTAAAACTAATAATAGCTCATGTGAGGGAACCTACCAGCGAATTTTCGTTAATAATTAACTAGGCTGAACAAACTCGATTTGAACAGCCTAGAGAAAATCGCGTTTTAAACCCGCCCCCCTCTAAACGGCGCCAAAATCGAGCACATGGGCTGGGGCAGATTTTCAGCGATGCTTCAGGTACGCTTTGCAACATACCTATACAAAGGGTTTGATATGGCAAGAAAACTATTCTTAACTTTGCAAAGAGATAAAAAATAGCTGCAGAAAAAAACAAGAGAGATAAAGTAAGTTCAATGTGAGTACATTATGCGTGGATTGGGATTCTGAAGCATTTAAGATAAAGTTCATGTACTGCAAACAAGGACAATTTAACAACAGGGGTGGAAAGTTGGCAAACAAATCAGTAGTGGGGAATAATTTTTAAATGGGTTGAATGTGAAAGTGCTAAGCAAATATGTGACAACACATTGAACAAGTAGCTCAATAGGTAGATAGACGCAAAATGCTGGGTAACTCAGCAGGACACGCAGCAGCTCCAGAGAGAAGGAATGGGCATCCCTCCATTCATTACTCCAGCATTTTGAGTCTATCTTCGGTGTAAACCAGCATCTGCAGTTCCTAACTCAATAGGTAAACAGATTAAAACAAAGTCCAATCTAAACTGAATGAGTTAAAGTTAGGACCACATACATTGGATAAATTCAAGAGAACTGAAGAAAACGTAACAAATTTTAAAAGTGCAAGATAAAACCTTGCAAGAAATGTACATAAGGACATGCTACATTTATTAAAAAAAAGTGAAATGAAATGAGAACATGGACCTGCTCAGAGATTAATTGAGAATAATCATAGAGCTTGAAAGCCTGATATTAAATAAAACATCTTGCATAGCTTTTCAGCATATGGAATAATGGTTGTAATCTTTGGGGTTTTTTGTTTTACGGTTGTTACTACTTTCATTTTCTAACTGTTCTCCAACTGCAGAACATTTATAGAAAGTCTCAGAGATAGTCTGAGAAGACTTCTTGAATAAAGCCTTATTTTGTGCTCCTTTGGTCTTGCGTATGTGGCTACTTATAACCATATAACCATATAACAATTACAGTACGGAAACAGGCCATCTCGGCCCTACAAGTCCGTGCCGAAAAATTATTTTCCCTTAGTCCCACCTTCCTGCACTCATACCATAACCCTCCATTCCCTTCTCATCCATATGCCTATCCAATTTATTTTTAAATGACACCATCGAACCTGCCTCCACCACTTCCACTGGACGCTCATTCCACACCGCTACCACTCTCTGAGTAAAGAAGTTCCCCCTCATATTACCCCTAAACTTCTGTCCCTTAATTCTGAAGTCATGTCCTCTTGTTTGAATCTTCCCTATTCTCAAAGGAAAAAGCTTGACCACATCAACTCTGTCTATCCCTCTCATCATTTTAAAGACCTCTATCAAGTCCCCCCTAAACCTTCTGTGCTCCAGAGAATAAAGACCTAACTTATTCAACCTTTCTCTGTAACTTAGTTGTTGAAACCCAGGCAACATTCTAGTAAATCTCCTCTGTACTCTCTCTATTTTGTTGACATCCTTCCTATAATTGGGCGACCAAAATTGTACACCATACTCCAGATTTGGTCTCACCAATGCCTTGTACAATTTTAATATTACATCCCAGCTTCTATACTCAATGCTCTGATTTATAAAGGCTAGCATACCAAAAGCTTTCTTTACCACCCTATCTATATGAGATTCCACCTTCAAGGAACTATGCACGGTTATTCCCAGATCCCTCTGTTCAACTGTATTCTTCAATTCCCTACCATTTGCCATGTACTTCCTATTTTGATTTGTCCTGCCAAGGTGCAGCACCTCACATTTATCAGCATTAAACTCCATCTGCCATCTTTCAGCCCATTCCAAATGGCCTAAATCACTCTGTAGACTTTGGAAATCTTCTTCATTATCCACAACACCCCCTATCTTGGTATCATCTGCATACTTACTAATCCAATTTACCACACCTTCATCCAGATCATTGATGTACATGAAAAACAACAAAGGACCCAACACAGATCCCTGAGGTACCCCACTAGTCACCTGCCTCCAACCCGACAAACAGCCATCCACCATTACCTTCTGGCATCTCCAATTCAGCCACTGTTGAATCCATCTTGCTACTCCTGCATTTATACCCAACAGTTGAACCTTCTTAACCAACCTTCCACGAGGAACCTTGTCAAAGGCCTTACTAAAGTCCATATAGACAACATCCACTGCTTTACCCTCGTCAATTTCCCTAGTAACCTCTTCAAAAAATTCAAGAAGATTAGTCAAACATGACCTTCCAGGCACAAATCCATGTTGACTGTTCCTAATCAGACCCTGTTTATCCAGATGCTTATATATATTATCTCTAAGTGTCTTTTCCATTAATTTGCCCACCACTGAAGTCAAACTAACAGGTCTATAATTGCTAGGTTTACTCTTAGAACCCTTTTTAAACAATGGAACAACTTGCGCAGTACGCCAATCCTCGGGGACTATTCCCGTTTCTAATGACATTTGAAATATTTCTGTCATAGCCCCGGCTATTTCTACACTAACTTCCCTCAATGTCCTAGGGAATATCCTGTCCGGACCTGGAGACTTATCCACTTTTATATGTTTCAAAAATGTCAGTGCTTCTTTTACTTTGAAACTCATAGTACCCATAGCTACTCTACTAGTTTCCCTTCCCTCACATAATTCAATATCCTTCTCCTTGGTGAATACCGAAGAAAAGAAATTGTTCAATATCTCCCCCATCTCTTTTGGCTCTGCAGATAGCTGTCCACTCTGTCTCTCCAATGGACCAATTATATCCCTCGTTATCCTTTTGCTATTAATATAGCTGTAGAAACCCTTTGGATTTACTTTCACCTTACTTGCCAAAGCAACCTCATATCTTCTTTTAGCTTTTCTAATTTATTTCTTAAGATTCTTTTTACATTCCTTATACTCCTCAAGCACCTCATTTACTTCATGCTGCCTATAATTATGTAGATCTCCCTCTTTTTCCGAACAAGATGTCCAATTTCCCTTGAAAACCAGGACTCTTTCCAATTTTTGCTCTTTCCTTTCAACCGAACAGGAACATAAAGATTCTGTACTCTTAAAATTTCCCCTTTAAATGTCCTCCATTTCTCTTCTACATCCTTCCCATAAAACAAAATGTCCCAGTTCACTCCTTTTAAATCATTTCGCACCTCATCAAAGTTGCCCTTTCTCCAATCAAAAATCTCAACCCTAGGTCCAGTTTTGACCCTCTCCATAATTATATTGAAACTAATGGTATTGCGATCATTGGACCCGAAGTGCTCCCCAACGCATACCTCCGCCATCTGTCCCGTCTCATTTCCTAACAGGAGGTCCAGCACTGCCCCTCCTCTAGTAGGTACCTCTATGTATTGCTGCAAAAAACTATCCTGCACACATTTTACAAACTCCAAACTATCCAGCCCATTTACAGAATGTGTTTCCCAGTCTATGTGTGGAAAGTTGAAATCTCCCACAATCACTACCTTGTGCTTACTATTAATATCTGCTATCTCCTTACATATTTGCTCTTCCAATTCTCGATCCCCATTTGGTGGTCTATAATACACCTCTATAAGTGTTGCTACACCTTTCCCACTTTTCAGTTCCACCCAAATAGCCTCCCTAGATGAGCCCTCCAATCTATTCTGCCAAAGCACTGCTGTAATATCTTCCCTGACAAGCAATGCAACACCTCCACCTCTTGCCCCTCCAATTCTATCACACCTGAAGCAACGAAATCCTGGAATATTTAGTTTCCAATCATAGCCCTTCTGCAACCATGTTTCACTGATCGCCACAACATCATACTTCCAGGTGTCTATCCAGACTCTAAGCTCATCCACCTTTCTTACAATGCTCCTAGCATTAAAATATGCACATTTAAGAAACCCCCTGCCTCTTATTCTCTGTTTATTTCCTTTTTCTTCTTTCTCCTCTTGTGTACGAGTGCTTCCCTTTTCTGCTTCCTGCCTCCCATTCTGTCTACTAGCTTTCTCCATTTGAGTCCCTCGCCCCAACCATTGTAGTTTAAAGTCTCCCCAGTAGCCTTTGCAAATTTCCCCGCCAGGATATTGGTCCCCCTCGGGTTCAAGTGCAACCCATCCTTTCTGTACAGGTCCCACCTTCCCCAAAAGAAGTCCCAATGATCCAGAAACTTGAATCCCTGCCCTCTGCACCAGTCTTTCAGCCACGTATTTATCCTCCACCTTGCTCCATTCCTACTCTCACTGTCGCGTGGCACAGGCAGTAATCCTGAGATTGTTACCTTTTTGGTCCTTTTCCTTAACTCTCCTCCCAACTCCCTAAATCCTCCCTTCAGGACCTCTTCCCTTTTTTTACCTATGTCATTGGTACCTATATGTACCACGACCTCAGGCTCCTCTCCCTCTGATTTCAGGATATCTTGGACGCGTTGAGACACGTCCGAGACCTTGGCACCAGGGAGGCAGACCACCATCCTGGTCTCCCGACTATGTCCACAGAATCGCCTATCCGACCCCCTAACAATAGAGTCCCCAATTACTATTGCCCTCTTCTTTTTGTCCCTACCTTTCGGAGCAACAGGGCCGGTCTCTGTGCTGGAGGCCCGTCCGCTGTCGCTACCCCCGGGCAGGCCATCACCCCCATCCGTACGCAAACAGGAGTACTTATTTGCAAGGTGTACCGATATTGGAGTACTCACTCGTCCCTGCCTCTGCCCTTTGCCCTTCCTTAGCGTGACCCACATGTCTCTCTCCCGTGGTTTTGCAGTGACCACCTCTCTATAACTCCTCTCTATGACCTCCTCACTCTCCCTGACCAGACAGAGGTCATCGAGCTGCTGCTCCAGGATCCTAATACGGTCGCTTAGGAGCCCCATCTTGATGGACCTGGTGCAGATGTGGACGTCTGGAGGGCCATCCGACTCCATGACCTCCCACATCTGACATCCAGAACAGTAAACTGCCCTGGCTGTCATTACCCCGCCTTACCCTGGACCCGATACAAGTACAATACAATAGAAACTGCTGGGCGAAATCAGCAGCTATCTGACTCACAACAACTGCTCCCTCTTGACCTTTAAACTGTACCTTTATTATATAACTTGGTGGATATTGCTAAAAATTCATAGAGAACATAGCATTATTTCAGAGGGCGTGAATAAAATTTAACTTGGCCGATTATCATCTCATAAACCACAATTAACATATTTCTATAAACTCTTCCAACCAATAATTGCTATTGTGGCTCTACACTCCTTCAACACTAGTTACTAAAGCAATCCCTCTTTATTTAGCATCATCATAATGACACTATGTTTAGCCATCCTGGGTTTGTTCTCTCTGGAGTTTCCCCGATGAGACTTGCTGTGCTTTACCTTCAGATTCTTCCCTAACTCCTGTTTCTTTGTCCAAATTTTTAATGCCTTACTAATTTCATTCTACTTTTATGAAATGGGTTTGGATCTTTTTACCATATTGATGACTCAATATACATTCATTTCTTGCATGATGTTTTCATAAGTTCATAAGATCTAGGAGCAGAATTGGGCCATTTGGTCCATCAAGTCCACTCTGCCATTCAATCTTGGCTGATCTATCTTTCCCTCTCAACCCCATTTTCTTGCAATCTCCCATGACCCTTGACACCCTTACGAATCAAGAATCTAATAATCAAGAATCTAAGGATAAATAGAGAAAGGCTACTTCCATTGCTTTGAAGGGAAGGGGAAAACATGTTAAACATTTTTTTGCATGTGGATTATTGGAAGAGCATGGGGCATTCTGACAGAGATGGGCTGTTGAGGTAAATGCATTGTGTTTTTCAAAGAAAACTGAACAGATTTGAGTGGTTACCAGAATTACATTTTTCATCATTAATGTAAGGTAAATACGCAATATATTAAGATTTTATTCATTAAAAAAAAATAGTGGTAATGCATATAAGATCATGTACAAATTGATACCTCCAAACATTTTGGATTACTCTGGGGCAATAACAATCCTGTGCTATAAATATTTAAGAAGGAACTGCAGATGCTGGAAAATCAAAGGTAGACAATAGTGCTGGAGAAACTCAGCGGGTGCAGCAGCATCTATGGAGCGAAGGAAATAGGCAACGTTTTGGGTCGAAGCCCTTCTTCAGACTGATGGAGGGTGGGGGGGGGGGTCGGGGAGAAGAAAGGAAAAAGGAAGAGGAGGAACTCGAGGGCTGAGGGGGAGCTGAGATGGGGAGCAGACTGCAAGGGCTACCGGAAATGGGAAAATTCAATGTTTATGCCACTAGGGTGCAGACTACCCAAGCGGAATGTGAGGTGCTGTTCCTCCAATTTCTGGTGGTGCTCACTCTGGCCATGGAGGAGGCCCAGAACAGAGAGGATGGATTCGGAATGGGAGAGGGAGTTGAAGTGCTGAGTCACCGGGAGGACAGGTTGGTTAATGCAGACTGAGCGGAGGTGTTCGGCGAAACGATCGCCAAGCCTACGCTTGGTCTCACCGATCAGCTGACATCTAGAGCCCGAAACGTTGCCTATTTCCTTCGCTCTATATAGATGCTGCTGCACCCGCTGAGTTTCTCCAGCACTTTTGTCTACCTGTGCTGTAAATATGTCATTTCGACGGTGCCAACATTATTGTTTCAGTCATAAATCACACATTGTTGTGGGAGGTAATAATGGTCATTTTAATATGACATCACCCCATCATTACCAAGTAATTTGCATTTGAATAGTGCTAAATGGTCTCGTGGAGGATTTTTCTCAGCCTGGTGCACAATAGAAATTTGCCCTCATAATGGTTTACAATTATATCATATGTTATGTTCATTCTCATTAATCATTTTCATTATGAGAATTTTGCTTTATATGGTTCGATATTTTGTAGATAAGAAGCTTTGCATCCACACTGTAATTTGTCATTCATGGTAATGAACATAGCTCTCTAACTGAATAAAATTGATTAAAATTACATGTATTTTGCAAAGTGCTCAGAATATCTGATAATTCCTGCTGCATTTTTTTTAACAGTTAAAAGATGATTTTCCAGAATTCATTAGCAAAAGAAAAAAATAACTATATAAATTCACTAATTGGTGCTGCGTAATGTTCCAGTGGCCATGGAATAATTAACATTTTTGTCTACAACCGATAAGTGACCACATACGGCTGATAATTCCTCTGGTGGAAAAATAATGGGTGAGTCAAGCAAATCTCCAGCTTGGTAATAAACTCTGCAAGAGTACTTATTTCACAAAGGTCTACACAAATCCGGAAGCGAGCAATGTCAACAAGGTCAAGCATTGAAACTACTGTAAATATGTAGGAGTATTTCAGTTTTACAATGGGGAAATAAACACAATAGCCAAGTTTGAAGGACTGAAAATATTTAAATTGATAATCAAAATCTTATGAGGAAATGCCTGGAAATGTGCACAGAGAATATCGGGCAGTAGAATCCAGATGCTTGAAGGAATTACAAAGGCCAGAATTGTAGAACAAAAAAAATGGACTGTACTGAGTCATGCTTTTGTATCATTATTTCAAAGAGAAATAGTAAGATTAAACGAGAACTTACCAGTTCGAAGTTTGATCTGTATTTTATGAGGAGTAACGTTGAGGGAATACATGAAGAACCCGCTAGTACGCTTGCGTGTCATTCTTCAAAGCAGCGGAGTGAATCACAGATACCTGTAATGACTTAAGCATAGTAAGATTAGAGAAAAGATACCAGTCGTGTTTATGATCAAGGGTGGGAGCGGAGGGCATGTATTCCCTCAACGTAACTCCTCATAAAATACAGATCAAACTTCGAACTGGTAAGTTCTCGTTTAATCTTACTATTTTACTTCGGAGTCACGTGAGTGACTACATGAAGATTTCAAAGCTCTGTGATTCAAGCCGTGGAACGAGTCCATCATCACGTCTGCCTTGGTTTTGGGGAGAATAGTGATAACATATTAAACATCAATATGATATATATAAATAACCATAAAGTTAATAATAATTGATAGCCCCTGTTTTTTGGGGTAAATTATGGTATAGAAACTTAACAATGTTTCTGAAAAAATTCCAGTTTCCATTACTGGTTTGTTATAATCTTTAGAATGTTCTTTCCGATGGCCATCCTGCAGTCCTGAGGATTTTATCCATAGGAACCTCCAATTTAAATGCTGCCGACATTGCTGCAGCCTGATGGAGTGAGATTTTAACCCAGTTAGTGTTTACACCAACTTTGGTCAATACTATGTTAGCCATTTAGCTGGCCTGGCCTGTTATTCTTTAATGAGGCTGTCTGTAGTTGATGAAAAGTTCCTCTTCTGTGCCACTGATGGTCTTGGTTTGTTCCATGTATATTTGTAGATGTCTCACAACAGTCAATCATCTGTAGGGTAGGCTCTAAAAATGTTATGTTAAGGCCCGCTGACCCCTGTCTGTTTTGTTCCCTAATTCCTGAATATAGAAGTGTAAGTTGCCAGGTGAACTGGTCTAGTTATCCAGCCTTAATTTGGTAGGGACTGAGTCCTTAGTGCCGTGACCTAAGCCATCAGCATGATAGTTTTGAAAAAATGTCAAAACCTGTAATGACAGCGCTGTGGCTGGAGCCCAGTTCTTTAACAACGTTAAGACGATGCTGATGTCCCATATTTGGGAATACTCGGTCTTTGGGGAATTCCCATAAAATTATCATCCATAAGCTGTTGTTCCGTTCTCTTGCCATAGGTAAGTAGATGGACCACTTCTGGCACAGTTGATGTCACTAATACTAAGCCCCCGTCGGTTAACAAAGCTGCCAAACAGGCTGGATGATGTATTATGGTTGCAACACATCTCCCATTAGTTTATGTATTTTAGACATTGTCTTTAGGTTGATTGTCTGTGGCCCGCTGTGATCATGTCCATTGCTCTGGCCGTCAGTCCCAGATGTAATAGCAGCGCTTTCAGACTCTACGATTTAAGCGATTTGTATGTTCATGGCACGAGTGGTTTTCCCCATACTTCATCGTCTATTTAGGATGGTGCTGCATGGTTCTAATCTCATTCCCAGTACCGCCGAGAATCATGGTTGGGTAGGTCAGTGGGGTACTATTAAAAACACCCCTACTGATGAGGTTGCCAAATTGAGTTGGCCAGATTGTTACATGATGTAGATTCCCTTTCACCCATGTGCTACCACAGTTGATATGTGCTACCACAGTAGTATTGTTAATTTATAATCTAATAACCTGTTTAACATATTCCAGAGCAACATGACTTTAGGCCATGAAAAACACCCAACATTTCCAGGTAGTTATGCCCAGTGTTAGTAATAATGATGCTTCCTGTGTATTCCATCTTCCTCCACAGCTGGAGATGGAATTGGTAACACACCATCCTAGTGCATGGCATGCATATGTAGGACCATAGACTGGTTGCTGACAATGATAGGATTGGAGCAATGCCCAATGTTATCTTTCCACCATTTAGTTCCAATATGGCTTCTGTATGGCTTCATCATTCTATCGAAATGATCACCATTAATTTTAAGAGCTCATATTTTGGCCCTCTGTAAATCTTTATAATGTAAGGGTTTGAATTATGTGGCTGGAAACCCATATTCCCAGTACCACCTGTTGCCAAAATTCTTGCTACCAGTCTGATGGATGGTTTATCCTGATGTCAATGATTTTGCTGTATGCCTTTATTAAGGTTGTAACCTCTGTTGGCAAAGTTACTGACATGAGGAACTGAGTTATTGGTGAACCCCAAATAATCCCTTTAATTTTAGGCTTCAATTTTGATTTAATTGGATGGATAATGAGTCCTAGTTTCCAATAATTGTTAAGTGGCTGTTACCGTTTGTTCAGCCCGTCCTAAGTTCCCGCACAATTAGTATGTCATCCAACAAACCCATTACCATTGTGTGGCTGGTTGTTATATTTTGTAAATAACCTAGGTGCTAATGTAAACACATTAGGTAGTGCTCTATACTGCTAGAGCTGAGCCATCCAATTAGATCACCTGTTATGGGTACTGAAAATAGTAAGCATCCTTTGAATCAATGCTTGCCATTTTCGTTCTTAAAATGAATATACTTAACAATAGAAAAGGTTTCCGTTCTTAACGAATATATCGTATTATTTATTTTATTTATTTATTTATTTATTTTTTTATTTTTTAATATATGGTCCCTAGATAAGGGACATATCAGATATTTAAACTGATAAAAAAAAACAGATATTATGCTTGATCTTGGCCAAAAGCCGAGATCTGATCTATGTTTGATGCGTCAAGCGCCATATCCTATTTCTCCTCCCCTTCCTCAGGGGATGCTGTCTCCTAGCCTAATCCTTTTTCTTTCTTGTCCCTTACAATGCAGCTTTCGGCCCGAAACCCATCCGTTAGATGCTGATGTCCAGTTCTGTATCCCCATATGTTAGGAAGGGAATGCGTAGATAATAATTCTTCCCTTACAATGCAGCTAAAACCCATCCGTTGCTGATTCCATGTCTGGATCCCATATGACATATTTTGTAATCGTGATTATGTCTGGTGTTAGATCGGCATCTGGTGTGTATCGTGTAGAAACATCAGCAAATACTATAGCCCAATATCCTTTTGGTGTTCTCCTCCAAATTCCTCTCTCGATGTATCAGCTGGACTAGAAGATTATGTGTTGTAAAATTCTATTGTGTATCCCCGGATACTGTTTAAGATACGAGTGTCAAAAATTATTTATTCGATGTCTTCTCGCACCAACCTCCTTGTTTCCTTCTGGTTTTACTGTTTTCATCTGGATCCCCGAGGCCGTGTGTTGTGGGTGTACACATCTTCAGATATAGGGGCGATACCTTTGAGGATGATGTTTGGACGTTTAGATGAGCTCCAATTTGGCTTAATTGTCCAACTCCTTGACCTTTTAGATCGGTCCCCTCCAAATAAAAAGATATTGCTAGGAGGTTTCGGGTTTACACAGGCCCGTGTCAATCCCGGTTGGATGTAACCAGCTGCATAAATTGATTAGTTTAGTACATTCAGGGATTTACAATCCCCAGTGGCAAGTGACCGCTATGGTGCAGTAGATAGAAAACATATGGTCTATGCTGGTTTCTAACCTGGTTTGTAGATCTTTCCCAGTTAGCTTTACTCACAGCTGTACTGTTGTTCCCCCTGAAACATAGACAGACATTCCCATGTGACTTCCCAGATGGGAATGGAATCTGTCAGTAAATTTTTTGGACTGCTAAATCCTTCAGTCACAACATAAGTATTCCTGTATTTCTATCAGGAAAAGACCAATAATGCACTCTATGTACTTTGTGACTTAGAAAAAGCATTACCTCATTATTACAGCTCTAGGTTTGCCCTAGACTAGACCCCAGCACTCTTCTGACAAAAGAGTCTACTGGAGGGAGAGAAGCATGATTATAGCCCTAAGAAAAACGGTGCTGCTTCCTTCTCCCTGTCTTTTCCTCCAGCACTTCCCTATAATAGTAGAAGTGAGATACAGCCCTGTATAAGGTGCTGCTATGGGACTTACCCACTCGAGGATTTGTTCTTCTGTTTTGGACCTGCATCGCTGTAAACGCGGTATGTTCTCGCAGGTGCAGGTCCCGCACGCGTCGCAGTGCTCACGGGCACTGAGTTCCCTGTAGTGCCGTTGGCCTGCGGTGCTCCAAAGTGCGGTGCAGTGGTCACGGCACTGTCCTCTCGGGGAGCTGGCCGCTCGCAACCGCAGGTATGTTGGTTTGGACGCGGTGCAGTGCTCTGCACTGTGCCGCTCCCCCCTCACTTGCGCCTGTGGTGCTCCAACGCGGTAAAGTCCTCTCGGGGAACTGGCCGCTCGCAACCGCAGGTAAAGTGGTTTAAACGCGGTGCAGTGCTCCCCACTGTGCCGCTGCTTTCCTCACTCGGGCCTGCGGTGCTCCAACGCGGTGTAGTCCCGCTCGCGACGCAGGCCCAGCAGCTCCAACGCGTACCCGGTGCTCACGGGCACCGACCGCTCGCTGCTATTTTTAGCTTCTCAGCCCCACGGACCCACGTAGCGCTCCTTACCCTGTAGGTCCCTGGGCTGTTTTGCGAGTCGTCAGGTTGACGGCTCCGGAGTGCTCCACCGGCTGTCGGCGACCCGTACACCTGCTGGAGCTGAAGTCGCACCGGCTCCCGCCAAGGGAGACCGTCGTGCCACCGGCCGTTGCTGGCTGCCTGCTCCTATATAGCAGCTCTCCCCCGCCAGCTTTCCACAGCCTTCCTGTAAACAAAGGTAAGTAAAAAAGGAAACAAAGTTCTCTTACCGACTGTTGCAGGTTTCCAAAAACCTGCCGTTTGGGAGGAACGTCCATCCTCCCCCAATGACTCATTACAATGCGTGTAGCGATAAATGACACGCAAGCGTACTAGCGGGTTCTTCATGTAGTCACTCACGTGACTCCGAAGTAAAATGAAACACAGATGACATCTCCAATTTTCAATTAAGTTGCACGAAAGCTTTATGTTAGATTTTTTTATTCAAGATCTTGTAGCGGCGCCTGCTAGCGCATGCAGATATCGAACCCGGCATTCGGAAGCCGCGGTCACGTGACTTGGGAGGGGTTGTTGTTTTCGCGCGGTTTTTCCTTTTGCGCGCGTTAGTTCAGCGCTGACCACCGATGTGGGCAGACGTATCTGATGAACCTGTATGCTGCAACTTGAGCTTTCGAATAAAGTTTTGTTGAAAACTCCAGTAGTCGTTTTTCAGACCGCTAAAATCTACACATCAGATGTGCTATTGCATAAAAGAGTAAGAATGCAACCCTGGACACCATTTCTGAAGCTTTCCTGAATAGTTTGTGTTCAAACAGAGGCACATTTTGACTGAGGCCATGAACGATCCTCCCGCTTGACTTAAAGAGGCCAGCACGAAGACCCCCAGCAGTATTACAAAATTGAATTAGTTTGGGTCAACATTTTAAGGTAGGTTTTATTCAATTATGTTTCAGGCCTCACACCATCCCATCTCGGAATAACCCAATCTCTCCTCCATGAGCATGTGACTCTCACCTAATCTGAGCCCTGCACCCTTTCCGTCCCAGCAATTATCAATACCTAGTCAAACATTACACTCACCCATCAAACCCCTCTTCTCTGCTATTCCCAACTGTTCTCTCAACACCGAACAATAGTGTTATGCCCAGTTACTTGGCCCAAGTATCAAGCCCATTCATTTCCAATACCAAACTACCTCTCTCTGAGCTCACATTTTGAATACCACTCCTACCACTCAACTACCATCCCTGGAAAACCCAACTACCAAAACCTATCCTTTTTTATTGTTGTTTGCTATACTATGTTAAGCAGCATACTCTCAACCTCACCCTTCCACTTATTCATTATTGATTTATATATGAACATAAAGGCTAGGGACAGTATAGGCCATTCAATCCCTCACTTCTGCTCTGACATTTAAATGGATCATGACCGATCTGATCATAGCCTACAAATTCTCGACTACCTGCAGTAATGTTCCAGCCCCATTCTAATAGCTTTTGTAATCATTAATTGCACATGTATACTATCCCTTGGCAAAATATGTATGAGGCCACCTCTTGTTCTTCAGATAAAATATTTCATTTTTATTTTCCCTGCCAAAAATAGGGAATTTCTCATTTTCTGTGTTACATTCCATCCGGCTCGATATTTTTTCCACTCATTAAATTAATCTATATATTCTGTTATGTTCCTTTGCAGCTTGCATTGCGTCCTATCTTTGTCTTATAAGGAGATTTAGCAACAATACTTGCAGTTCTTCCATCCTGTGACAAACTAAGGACCAAGCAGCATCCATGAGGTACAACACTCATTACAACTTGCCAATCAGAAAAAAAGGCACATCCATGTTTTCTCTTTGTTTCTTGCTCATCTCCTGAGTTTACCAATATTTTGTCTCCTACACCATGATTTTTTTATTTTCCTGCGATGATCTTTGATGCTACACCGTATCATGTACCTTCTGGACATCTGAGTGTAGTATATCTCATCTCTGTATATCTCACACTGATTTTTTCCTCCCGTTCATGAACAGTACCTCAAAGAACTCCAATAAATTGGTCAAACATGATCCACTTACTTCACTCAAATTGGTCACTCTCTTCATTCACTTTCCATAAAACCAACTGTCTTTTTGTTGACTTTTAAAAAATTATCTGTAGACAATACCACAATCCAATTTTTGCAGTAACTTTAACGTACTCTAACCTTTCTGCCTTTTAATCTATCAGCAGTCATTACTGTTTTGACAATTCTGCTCACTACCTGGCTTTACAAAATTACATGTTCATTTTAAAATGTGTTACTACCTTTAACATTTTTGGTAAGCAAAGGATAGTGAGACCTCCACTTGAATTATTTTATTTCTTGTTGGACTGTAACTATTCAGTATATTCTGCATTCCGACCGCGGGAGAACGAAGAGGAAGAATATTGAACTTTATTGTCTTCCATCACAGTGAGGAATGTGGTGGATATTTATGTTAACTTTTATGTAGGTGTGTGCCGTTGCTTTTCACCTCGTATGGCTGTATGGTAACTCAAATTTCACTGTACCTTAATTGGTACGTGACAATAAACTGACCCTGAAATCTTGAAACCTTGATACATTGCCACTGCATCTAATTGACAATCTCATAATCTATATTGTTTGTCCATGTTAGCTAGCTGTGCTTTCACACCCTCATAATTACTTTTCAGTTCAAAATACAAGTTTTGTAGCCGCTCTTCTTTATTCAAACTGAATAAAAAATTCAGTCATATTTTATTACCACCTAAAGTGGTGTACATGATGAAGAATTTATTTAGCCAGAGGCTTGCGAATCTGTAGAATTCATTGCCACAGTTGGCTGTGGAGACCAAGACATTGGGTATTTTCAAAACAGAGATAGATAGGTTCTTGATTAGTAAGGGTGTTAAAGGTTGCAGCGAGAAGGCAGGAGAATGGGGTTGAGATGGGAAAAACAGATCAGCTGTGACTGAATGGCACAGCAGATTTGATGGGCTGAGTGGCCATATTCAATGCTAGCATTTATTTCAAGAGGGCTTGTACACAAAAACAGGGATGTAATGTTGAGGCTCTATAAGGTGCTGGTAAGGCCGCATTTGGAATATTGTGAGCAATTTTTGGCACCTTATCTGAGAAACATAGAAACATAGAAACATAGAAATTAGGTGCAGGAGTAGGCCATTCGGCCCTTCGAGCATGCACCACCATTCAATATGATCATGGCTGATCATCCAACTCAGTATCCCGTACCTGCCTTCTCTCCATACCCTCTGATCCCCTTAGCCACAAGGGCCACATCTAACTCCCTCTTAAATATAGCCAATGAATACAATACAATACAATACAATACAATTTATTTGTCACTTGAACCTCCTAGAGGCTCAAGTGAAATGTTGTTTCTGCAGTCATACATATAAGAAAAAAAAGACCCAAGACACAACACAGTTTACACAGACATCCATCACAGCGCATCTCCTCCTCGCTGTGATGGAAGGCAAAAAAACTTATCTCTCCCCTGCATTTCCCTCTCCCCCCGATGTCAGAGTCAAAGTCAGAGCCCAAGTCAGAGCCCCCGGCGGGCGACAACAAGTGTCCCGCGGCCATTTACGCCGCGCCGGGTGGTGCAAGGCCACGCTCAGGGAACTGGCCTCAACTACATTCTGTGGCAGAGATTTCCAGAGATTCACCACCCTCTGTGTAAAAAATGTTTTTCTTATCCCGGTCCTAAAAGATTTCCCCTTTATCCTTAAACTGTGATCCCTTGTTCTGGACTTCCCCAACATCAGGAACAATCTTCCTGCATCTAGCCTGTCCAACCCGTTAAGAATTTTGAAAGTTTCTATAAGATCCCCCCTCAATCTTCTAAATTCTAGCGAGTACAAGCCTAGTCTATCCAGTCTTTCTTCATATGAAAGTCCTGACATCCCAGGAATCAGCCTGGTGAACCTTCTCCGTACTCCCTCTATGGCAAGAATGTCCTTCCTCAGATTAGGAATTTGTCTCGCATTCAATTCTCTGATAATATTTTGTCCTACACCAGTTATCACGTGGCTCTGCAGTAATCCTTACACCGAACAATGCTTGATTTATTTTGCTTCAATCCTGTGGAAAAGTTTTGATTTTGTGCCAGATCTGTTCGCCATGCACAATGCCTGGGCCCTTTTACACTGCTGAATTTACAAGCAGTAAGTCCACCAATAAACCATCTGACTGTTGTACATTGAGTGGTCTCTTCAATTTCCAGGCAAAAGGATTTAGGCATTCAAATTACAGCAGCCAATGTTAATGCTATTGAAGAACTAATATTTCGGATCAGTGACCTTCAATTAGAACCAGGAAAAGTTTTAAATGAAACATGTTTGATTTGCAGTGGACTGAGAGAGGTTGACCTTTTGTTTGCATGTCTTCCAGACATCATCTAGAATTATAAAACCTTCACCACCACTCTCGGCCAGCAATGTCACAATTTATTATTTTCAGCCTCTCTTGGTCTACACCCTATTACAAAACCAATCATTAAACAGTGTTGATGCCTACATTGGGTAGGTTTAATATGCCAAATAGCCTCCTGCTTCTCACATCCATTATATTGGCAATTGAAGAAAACCATGGCGGTCTTTTTCCTGATCAACATGGTTACAAGGAACAAGCTGTCTGTCCCTTGTTAATTTACAACAAATAATAGATTTTTATTATTTGGAGAAGAAAAATCTTAAATGCATATGGCGTAAAAGATTTTGACTGATGGAATACAGTCCAAAGAAACATCTTTATCTGCTAACCAAAATTCTATTTGAAGGAAATCAAGTGGAATACTTTGCAGCAGCTGAGTATGTGATCTAGTAATGCCCTAGAGTCCTGTTATGGCGAGGTGTCATATGTTATTATTATCATTTGACAGCCAAACAAAAAACCTTCAACTTACTTGTTCATTTTCACATAGTAACGTATTACTGGGTGATTGTCCCAATTGTTGTAAATATTTGGTCAATTAAAACATCTCCATTTCCGGAACCTTACAATAATAATCCTTGTTGCTAACCTGAAACATTTAATAAAAATACTGACTGCATGTGGAGCACATTATAGGAGAAAATATTTTTATATGTTGATATATTGAAAAAAACAGTGCCTGTGATGGAAATTTAATTATATATAGGGAGCGCACTCAACCTGTAAAGTTCTTCCCCTGAATAAATACTTTCCCACAGGACCAATTTGAATCACATCATTTTAAAATTGCACACTGAGCACAACTTGTTTCTCCAAAAGCTGGGTTTGCTCTGATTCAAAGTTATGATGCACAGAGCTTCGGGCAGAACATCAACTTGTTTAACATTACAGTTTGAAATCAAAATTCTAAGAAATCCATTTTGGTCAGTAGGCAGTAAATGTTTATTCAATTTCCTCTCCCATGCTTGGTCCAATCTCAATTATGGACAACCAATGCTACAATGTATGTCTAGAATCAGTAACTAATGTTTAAATTTACCCTCTAATGCATTATTTCAGACCTCAATTAATTCCAGTAATTATTCAACTGCACTATTCTTTCTTTCCAACTTCACTCCAATTCATTTATTCTCTGGCCTCCCATCAACGCATTGAAGTTCTAAGATTCCTGCTCAATGCAAGCTCTGGAGTAGCCACTAAGCCCAGCTGCTTTTGAGAGCTGGGCTGGGAAGCTGATTGCACCTGAAAAACAGGCATGTCTTAGATGCTGCGACTCTTTCCACATAGACACTGGGATGTCATACTGGTAAGACAAGAATGGAAAACACACCATTGTCCCTTTACTTATGCAATACATGTATTATGTCATATGTCGCGGTTTATACTTTTGTACACTGCTTCTAATAAAAATATATATTTTTAAATATATATATATACTTATGCAACTAGAAGGCAGCCAGGACCAGTTAAAGTGGAGTTGCGTTATTTCAATAGAGACAAGGACATTTTAATAATAGACGGGAGAACGGTAGACAGGGTATCCAGAGAGACCAATTGCAAGAATTGTGACCAAAACAGTAGGAAAGTCTTGTTACAACTGTATAGGACTTTGGTAAAACCACACGTGAAGTAAGACATGCAATTTCAATCTTTGTTTAAGAAGAGTATATTTGCCTCGGAGATAATACAGAGAAGGTTCATTATATGAATGGGGTTTGACATGAGACAGAAAAGGATTGAGGAGAAAGGATTGACATTTTCTAAAGATGTAGTTGTATGAAACTTGGTCTCATTGAACCATAGCAAATCCTGAGAGCACTTGATAGAGTAGATGTGATGAGGAAGTATCATCTGGTCGGGTCACCTAGAACTTGGAGACATGGTCTCAGGATAATGGGATACTTGGTAAGACTTAGTTGATGACAGATTTATTCCCCCACAGGTATATTAATCTTCAGAATTTGCTACCCATGAAGCTGAAGATGTTGAGTCTTTGATTATATTTGAGCTAAGATCGAGTTTTGGACATCAGGAAAATCAAAGATAACATGGATCAGGCAGTAAAGTGGAGTTGAGACCACTATCAGATCATTCATAATCTTATAAAAGCAAAAGAAAGCTCAAGGGATTAAGATCAGTGACTCTCCATGACTCCCTAGCCTGCTCATTCCTTCTCACCCTGTCCCAAGCACTTTCTCCTACAACCGTTAAAAGTGCATTACATCCTTAACACCTCTCTCACCACCATCCAGGAACCTAAATAGCTCTTCCAGGTGAGGCAGAGATTCTCTTCCAGGTGAGGCAGAGATTCTCTTGAACCTCCTCCAACCTAAACTATTGCATTTGGTGACTTGTGGTTTCCCCCACATCAGTGAGACCAAGCATAGTCCAAACAACCATTTTGCAGAGCACCCAGGCTCTGTCTGCACTGACCATACCGAGCTTCCAGCTGAATGCTATTTCAATTCTTCCCATTCCCACAATGAAAAATGTACAGACAAATGTGAGGTTTTGCATTTTGGGAAGTAATATGGGCAGGAACTACACAGTGAATGATATGGATCTGTGGAGTGTTGTAGAGCAGAGGGATCTAGGAGTGCAGTGCATCATTCCTTGTAGGTGGAGTCGCAGGTAGATAGGGTGGTCAAAAAGGCTTTTGGCACATTGGCCTTTATCAGTCAAAGTATTGAGTATAGAAGTTGGGAGGTCATATTGCAGTTTTATAAGACATTGGTGAGGCCACATTTGGAGTATTGTGTTCAGTTCATGGCACCATGTTATAGCAAAGACATTGTCAAGCTGGAAAGGATACAGAGAAGATTTACGAGGATGTTGCCAGGACTAGAGAGTGAGAACTATATGGCGAGGTTGAGTAGGCTGGGAGCCTATTCCTTGGAACGCAGAAAGATGAGGGGTGATCCTATTGAGGCATATAAAATCATAGAGGAATATATTGGGCAGATGCATAATCTCTTGCCCAGAGTTGGTGAATCGAGGAATTGAGTACATAGGTTTAAGGTGAACAGGAAAAAAATTAATAAGAATCTGAGGGGTAACCGTTTCACACAGAGGGTGGAGGGGGGCTTGAACAAGCTACCAGAGGAGATAGTTGAGGCAGGGACTATCCCAACAATTAAGGAACAGTTAAAGATGGATAGGACAGGTTTGGAGTGGTATGGACCATATGTGGGCAGGTGCAACTAGCGTAGCTGGGACATATTTTCCTGTGTGGGTAAGTTTGGCTGAAGGATCTGTTTCCATGCTGTATCACTCTATGACTCTATGATTCTAATAACCTGTCCATCCTCAGCCTTTTCCTCACCCCCAATGAAGTTAAAAGTAAACTAGAGGAATTACACCTCATATAACCCAATGATATCAATACTAACTTTGCTAATTTCAGGTAGCTCACACCCCCACCCTCCCCTGCCTGGTTCCATATGCCCATCATTCCAACCTTATCTGGGTCCATATATTACTTTCCAGCCTTTGTCTCTACCTTCACCACTCCCCTTCCACCATCTGGCCACATCTGCACACGACTATCTCCTAATCTGCTTCCATCTATCACCCAACAGCATTTGTCTGAAAAACCACTGAGTTCCTACAATAGTTTGTTTTTTGCTCAAATGGTGCAAGGCCGATACTTTTCTTACATTACTATGGCTGAGATTTAAATTGATGTATAGTTTAATACATAGTAATATAACTACAGGTTATTAGATAGAGCACCCACATCCTGAATAGTGGAATGGTACGATGTTACTATTATCATTGATTCTTCCCATGCTGATGCCCTGATCACATATGTATTTATGGAAGTAAAGAGTTAAGAGCCGGAGTTCCATTTTAAGCCACTCCAGGCTGCTCTTGCTCAGGCCCCTCAAGAAAGTCTTCAATAAAAACAGTTGTGGAGACTCAGAATAAAACTTTGGTTACCATTGTTGCCTTTGAGTAAAAGTATAGGACCCAATTGCAAAACTATGGAAGTACATCTCAAAAATAAGCTATTCACCAAGGAAACAAATCTGAAAGAACCATTTGAAATGCAATTTTAGATGTTTTTAGATGAATAATGATTGATTTATTAAAGAGCTCTAAGCTAGTTTTGGAAGAAACATCTGAGATCCCAGTGATATGTGGATAACATCTCATTGCTTTGTTGAGTTCGATGAATTCCAAATTCAATTCTAAAGCTTAATATTACCTCTTAACAAAATAAATTGTATTGCTGCATGTAACCTAGAGTGTGTTTTAGATTTTATTTTTTATAAACCAAAAAAGAATAATATAGACTCCTTGGAACAAAATATTACATTAAACATTGAGCCAAGGCATCTACCATGGTAAATATTAAATCTCCATTTCAAATTCTATATTTAATAAAGAACTAGAGAAGTGTTTCAAATAAAAATGAAATAGCATCAGCTATTCACCTAGCTTTTCAGAGAAGTTATATTTTAGCAGCTGTTCAATGAGAGAATGTACAATGCCTTCTGATTCTTAAACGTTTTAGTGACATCAGCAGGTCATGCAGTATCTATGGAGAAGGAAACAGAGTTCATGCTTCAGGTCAATGAACTTTCTTACTTAACTCATGAAACTGTTCCAGCAGCCATCCTTACAGGTATTTTCACTCTAGCAACCTCTTTTGGGAAATGACTATATTATGTTTAAACATTGTAAGTTGTTAGTCACGTGAAATTATTCTTACAGGTGTGAGAGCAATAAATACGCAATTACATTCCAAAGCACTGTCTTCTCAGGCAGATCTTTAGAATTGAGGATAACTTACTTCAACTCTAGTGTTGTATGTTCGAGGTGGCTAATGAGAAACTTCACTTCACAAAGTGAGTAACTAATGAGGTGCTCAGGAGCCAATGTTATGTGTGGCACTCAAATGACCTGCCTCCTTTCATCAGAAAATATATAAAACAGAAATATAAAATATCTGAACTATCCAGTCTCTGTGCTGTACTTTGCACCAAACACTTTGAACAATAACTGTTGACAGACCTTACTTTCTGATCTAGCCTAAACTGATTGCAATTGTCAAGTGTGAAGCTATAGTGTTCTCAATCTACAGTGCTTGTAATGTATCCTTCAGTGTCTGTACACATTTGCTTTGGACAAGCAATCTTCCTCAACGACTATTTTACAATGGCCCTATTCCTCCAGAGTATGGTTGACATTGTATGATCAGGAGTGTTTATATGTATGGGTCTGATGGGGGGTTTTTCTTCACGATGATTCTCACCATTAGAGACACAACAAGGATAATGCTGTCCTACATTAATGTACACACCCTTCAGCCCATCTAGTCTATGCTGATTCAGCTGTCTTTAGTCCCGAGCAAGCCTCATTTCCCTGTAGCGAGTAGTTAATCTTGTCCCCATTAATTTCCATTTTTGATTATTTTGGCACTTATGTATGCTGGTGCTGATTTTCAGTGGGCGATTAACCAAACAGCACATTTTGTGATGTGGTTTAAAACTGAGAACCCATTAAAATCCAACACAGTCACAGGGAGAACTTGCAAACAGAAGACAGACAGCAACTGAAGTCAGGACCAAATCTGGGACTAACTAACCGAAACACTAACTGCTATGGTGTTATAGCACTCATATCCCCAATGATAATGTTATCCTATGGGTTGTAATATTGCAGTGGGTAGGATGTTCGAACAAGATTCTGGCTCTGTCCTATCATCAGTTCCTTGGCCATTGTTACAGCATTCTTTGTCTTTCCCTCACTCTGTGGAAAGTGAGCCGATGTCACTCCATGACATTGTCAGTCACGAGTGAACCTCACAAGCTTGTCTGCTGTGAACGGTGACCTAGAACCCTGAAGCAGGAATGCAAAATATGGAAATGATGCCTTGAGCTCACAAACAATTTCCAGCAAACGCGTGTTTTCTAAGAACTCCCAGAATCTCACAGAAATTTGAAACCAGATATATTTTCCCTTCTAAACGAAACAAGACTGACCCGTCCAGCCGATGATCTGTCATGGATTTGATGAGAATGAAACAGTGCCTTTGGTTGGTTCCATTCTGAAGATCTGCCAAACTCACATTACTTGAACTTCTTATCCATCCATGGTCAGTAGATACACTCACCATCTTATAAATGTGTCTGTATCTGTGTCTGGATGACTGTCTGCAGATGTAATAATTGAGTTTCAACTACGAAGAGTGAGCACGCCAGATCATGTCAATACATAGCTTGGGAGTAATTATTCATTTACCTCTGTAGATTAGGCACCGTTAATCCGCTGCTCTTTTCTCACAGGAAAGTACAGTCTGAGAATAGGCTCAACGTCATATTATGCTCAGCTTCACATATCATCTTTCTATCTTGTCCATATCACTTGCTTCAAGCAGTGGATTCATCACCTTGATTGGTGGTGTTCTCAGATTGTTGGTCACATGTCATACATGTTTGTCACATGTATGACTTTGCCTGGATAATAGGTAGTCTTCATGTTGCGAATCTGCATCCTCATAAGCTTTGGTGTTTATGGAAAGCCTTGAATAGCTTGTGATCCCATGTCAATATATATAGTTCTCCCATTGTTGGTAAAATATTTCCAAGTCCAAATTCCAAAGATCATAAATAGTAGCTACCTCTGACTCCATCTCTGACTCTGTCAGAACTGTAATTGTACATGCTAAATGCAGACAGACATGTGCAATGGTTTCCTGAGCTAACTATTGTCACCTCCTTTGTAACATTACTGTAACTGCCCTTCTGGAGATGGTGGTGAGCCGACACTATGAACCACTGCATTAGTCCAATAAATCTCACAATGCGGTTGCGCAGACACTTCTGGGGATAAGATTCAATGGTGATTAAAGACTAGATGAATACCTCCAAATCAGAATTACGTGGAACGGAGATATTCCATGCACATACTGACCCTGGGTTTTTTCTTGATGGTGGAAGTTGTAAGTGGAAATAAACATTGTCCAATTATCAGCAAACATCCTCACTTTTTACCTTATTATGGCAGAAATTGATGAATCTGTTGAAAATCATTGGTTCTGGGACACTGCCATGAAAAACTCCTCTGCTTATGTCTTGAGCCTGGGATAATTTGATCTTCAAAGGAACCACCTTTTTTTCTGCCACCTATGACTTCAACCATGAAGTGTTCTCGCTTTTGATGCACATTACATTGACTTCAATTTTACCAGGGTGCCTTGATGTCCTAATCAATTACTGACTCTATGTCAGCTACAGTACTGACGCCTCATGTCTGGATTTTTGCACTTTGTTCCTCGTTTGGACGAACATTGTGATGAGGTCAGGAGATGAGCAGCCCTGACTAAACCAAAATAAGCATTGTTAAGCAGGTTATTGATGAAAAAGTAACACCAGATATTACTGTCAATGAAACCCTAATTTCACTGCAAAATGTAATTGAGCTGTACAGGAATGAATATCTCAGCAAGTTTAATATTGCAAAAGTTATTTTCAATTTTAGACCCTCAGAGAGTTACTAAAGAAAGTAGTTGTGAAAGGTCTCACAAATGGACAGGGATTATGTGGTAAACCCCTCAGCAAGAATGATGGTGTGTTTTCACTTTCCAAGGATTATAAGACAAGCCCACCCCATACAATTATTTTGCTTTTGCTAATGAGAACATTTGGGTCATGCATGTAAAGATCAATGTCCAGCAATAAGGCAAATGGCCAGGCTATGTATTGTACAAATGCAAAATGCATTGTACAAATCTCCAGACTCCACCTCAGGAAGTAATTCTTTCATTGTCAAATATGTTGAGATATACTAAAGACATAATAAGATTTTGTGCAAATGCAATTTAATTCTTCCTCATTCCTCTTCAGGAGCTACCAGTAAATGAACAATAGCAGTAAGGAGGTTATCTTAAGATCTTAGCACTTCGTTTAACTATGAAAAGTGTCACAGGCCAGATTAGGAATCAAACTGAAATGTGCCAGTATCAACAGTTTGAAAAGGAATAGATAAATCAAAACAAAGCAATTGAAACACAGGAATAAATCTAATTGGGTATATATTTAGAATTTTAGAAACACTAATGATTTCTAGATGTGAAGTAATTAAGAAATGCCAGCAGTGATTTCCATTATCACACTCAATCAGTAACTAGCAATGGAAAACTCACTGACAAAAGTGACATTTACCATTGCTACCTTTTTTAACACCTGCACCTCCTCCAACCACATCTATTGCATCCGCTGCTTTAGGTGTCAGCTGCTCTTCATCGGTGAGACCAAGTGTAGGCTTGGTGATTGCTTCGCCTAACACCTCCGCTCGGTTCGCAATAACCAACCTGATCTCCCGGTGGCTCAGCACTTCAATGCCCTCCCATTCCAAATCCGACCTTTCTGTCCTGGGCCTCCTCCATGGCCAGAGTGAGGCCCACCATAAATTGGAGGAGCAGCACCTCATATTTTGTTTAGGTAGTTTACACCCCAGTGATATGAACATTGACTTCTCCAATTTCAGGTAGTCCCTGTTTTCTCCTTCTCACCCCTCCCCTTCCCAGCTCGCCCACAGTCCACTGTCTCCGCCTCTTCCTTTCTTCTTCCCGTCCCCCCCCCCACCCTCACATCAGTCTGAAGAAGGGTCTCGACCCGAAACGTCACCTATTTCCTTCACTCCATAGATGCTGCCTCACCCGCTGAGTTTCTCCAGCATTTTTGTATACCTTTGATTTTCCAGCATCTGCAGTTCCTTCTTTAACATTGCTACATTAACTTTACATTGCTTG
This sequence comes from Leucoraja erinaceus, assembly GCF_028641065.1. Taxonomy (NCBI): domain Eukaryota; kingdom Metazoa; phylum Chordata; class Chondrichthyes; order Rajiformes; family Rajidae; genus Leucoraja; species Leucoraja erinaceus. Next base: position 37,396,494 of record NC_073387.1, read on the forward strand.
CTGAATTCTATAGCTCAAATTTCATAAGATAGTACAAAGTATTAAGAAAATATGATGTTGATATATCCTATGAATGTCCATATATCTGGCCAAGTAAGTTATATTCGAGCTTGAGGAATGGTTCTGACCCAAAACATCACCCATCCCTTTGCTCCAGCGATGCCATCTGACCCGCTGAATTACTCCAACACTTTGTGCCTATCTTAAATTGTATTTGATGCTACTTTGGGAAAGACCTCAACCCGTGCATAACCAATGTCTGGCAGAAAAACCCAGAGTAGGTAAATAGACGGCAATAGATGTGCAATAGTTATTTTGGGAGCAAAGTGGAGTTTTGGAGCATAAACAGCAGGAACTAGCTGGAAAGACAATTGGACAATGAGTGGTTTGTAGAAAATTATTTCTATGCCCAAGGGAGGAAATGGATATATTTGGAACATTTCTCCACATGGTTTTACAAGGAATACCTTTTATCATATACCATGCTCACATTACTTTTGTAACTCATGGCAAATCTGTGACATACAGATTCAGATTCAATTTTAATTGTCATTGTCAGTGTACAGTACAGAGACAACGAAATGCATTACCCGTAAGGGATTTCAATGATTCATATTGGCATATATATTTATGGGCAGTAAATCATGTCAATGAATTCCCAATAGCCTGGCTACATTCTCAGGTAGAACAAGTCATGGGCTTTCCAGAAACTTGGTATATATGGTGTTGACAGAGCTCTCTGATGCAGCAGTAAGCAGCAAATTACACCACCAGAGACTTGGTTTCGATCCTGACTACGGGTGTTGTCTGTACAGAGTTTGTATGTTCTCCCCGTGTGTTTGTGTGTTTTCTCCAGGTGCTCTGGTTTCTTCCCACATTGCAAACATGTGCAGGTTTGTAGGTTAATTGGCTTCTGTAAAAAAATATTGGCCTTGGTGTGTAGGATAGAGCTATTGTATGGGTGATCATTGGTCAGTGCAGACTTGGTGGGCTTAAGCGCTTGTTTCTACGCTGTATATCTAAATTAAACTAAACTAAATATTATAATCTCTGTGATTGCAGCTTTGGAAAACAAATATACTGTTCATCAGTGCTGTAGATAGGATGCAGAGTCTCGGATCTTTGGGAATGTGTCTGTGCTAATGGCCATGACCTTACCTTGTGCCTTAGCATTCCTGATTGATTTGAACAGCTAATCATATGTAAATGAACACCCGCAATAACGGAGTGCTGCTGTTAGGATAATAACTCAGGCAGCTGTGGTAAGAGTAAATGCTGGGGAACATATTCACTGTTAGATTAAGCACACTGTGGAATTAGCATTATACAGGCAAGCTGACCAGTAAGGTCTTCAGATGTAGCAGAGCTTCAAAAATAATAAGAAACTAATAAAATTAGCATCGGTATTGCCATGTGTATCAAGATACCTTCATTGTGCATGTTATCAAGGTAAATCATGTCATATGTTATTAAAATTCAAACCAAACGTGAGTACAACGGATAGTGCAAAAAGAAAATAGAAGCAGTGCAGAATATAGTAACAAAGAAAGTGCAGGTTTCCTAGTGGCGGCATGCTGTAAGGTTTCAAATGTGTTTGCTCCCTTAACTTTTAACCTTTACTTACCACTATTTCAATGTTACTTGTTAATACTTGACTTCAATGCACGGTCTAACTTTTCTTAAAGTGTTGATAACACTTTTATACGCTTTAATCGTGTAAAGGATGGAGACAAGAGGGAAAGGAGCTTCTCCAAGGAAGGTGCGTGGGAAAGGCACAGCTTCTGATTCTAGTATCTTAGAAGCAATATCGAAAATGAACGATGAACTGAAAAATGAAATGAAAACAAGATTTTGCAATTTGGAAGAAATAGTGAAATGAATTTCGAGCAAATTGAAGGAAGTTCAAGACAAGCTGATTATGTTACAAGATGAATCTCGTGAACAGAAGGAACAAATTGATAACTTGCAAACCCTGGGCCAGTAGAGAGATTTGAAGATTGAAAAACTGGAACGGAGAATGAATGAAAATAGTCGGGCACTCCAGCAATACAAGATTAAAAATATGGATCTTGAAAACAAGCCGTCGACTGAATTTGCGAATTGTTGGTTTGCTTGAAGGTCAAGAAGAGATAATGTTATAAAATATGCTTCTAAAATGATAAAGGAGACTTTCAACATCGAGCACTATAGAAATCTTCAATGTTTGGATAACGTACACAGGATTGGGAAGAAATCTGGTCCCCAAGATAAACCGAGACATTTGATTGTTCGGTTTCACTTCTTGCAGATGAAGGAGAATATTCTCCAGGCAGCAAAAAAGTTGGGAGTGGTTGAGTATGAAGGATGCAAGTTTTGGTTTGTTCCTGATTATAGTTATGAGCTTTTGGAAATAAGAAAGTGTTTCCATAATGTAATGTCTGAGTTGTTTAAGAAACAGTTGTGCCCAGCCTTACTTTATCCAGCTGGATTACGTATATGACTCTTTAATGGTAACATTCGATTTTTTAACAATCATCAAAAGGCTTCCAGCTTTGTGAAGGCTTATGAGGGTCGCAACCAGGTGCAATTGATAGCTGATTAAGTTATAATTGGAGATTTACTATTCCTATTTTGACAATATATTGTTTTGTAACGATTAAGAATTTAATTGGATGAGGTGTTTTTTTTAATTTGCTTTTTAGAATTTTAGTATGATGGTATCAAACAACAACTTTTACCTTCTCTAAGATACTGTTAATTTAATGTCATGGCATTATATATATATATTAATTTTTAAGATTTTCTTTGTTAGCTTTTTTATTTTTAAAATTGAAGGAATTTATTTCCCCCCTGTCTTTAGACAAATTAAGTGAACGCAGTTCTTGTTTTTCATATTTTGACCTTAGATGAATAATATGAAGTAGCTCTTGTGTTCCACTGCTAACATGTGTTTTTTTACCATAACATTAATTTTGTTTTGGCTATTGAGTGGTAAATGTGCTTTCTTTTTACGTTGGGTGCTGTCGTTAGGAGAGATGGGGGTAGGGAAGGGATTAGGTTGCGTACTGACTGTCTACTGGTCAGTTTCGGGCTTTGCATGGGTGGGGGGGGGGGGGGGGGGGGGGGGGGGTGGGGGGGGGGGTATTTTTTTTTGCTTTTAGCTTAGCTTTTTCATCTGTGCAGAATCTGAACTACAACAATATCTGAAATGTCGTCACTTCTGGCTCCGCCCTAGATTTTTCTTCTTCCAGTATCATGAACTATTATGCTTTAAGAAATTAAACCCTTTACATTCCACATGATTTTTACAAACAATATGGATAAAGTTATTAGTGTTCAAGAAGGAACGGCAGATGCTGGAAGATCGAAGGTACACAAAAATGCTGGAGAAACTCAACGGGTGCAGCAGCATCTATGGAGCTCGAGGGTTAAGGAAGGGGAGGAGACAGCAAGGGCTAGCAATTTTGCCTGAGGGTTAAGGAAGGGGAGGAGACAGCAAGGGCTAGCAATTTTGCTACCCCTTGCTGTCTCTTCCCCTTCCTTAACCCTCGAGCTGTCTCCTCCCATCCCCCCGCCCTCGGGCTCCTCCTCCTCCCTTTTTCCTTCCTTCTCCCCCCCCCCCCCCCCATCAGTCTGAAGAAGGGTTTTGGCCCGAAACGTCACCTATTTCCTTCGCTCCATAGATGCTGCTGCACCCGCTGAGTTTCTCCAGCATTTTTGTGTACCTTGGATAAAGTTATTAAGTTCTTTTCATGGAATGTGAATGGTTTGAACCATCCCATTAAGAGAAAGCATTTTTTTAAAGTTCTTCGTAGACTAAATGCTCAGATTATCTTTGTTCAGGAAACTCATGTAAGGCAAGTTGACAATCAACGATTTTTCAATTTTTGGAGAGGGCAGCAGTTTCATTCAAATTCACAGAGACTAAGGTGAAAAGAGCCTCTATTTTTATTGACTCCTCAATTCCGTTTGTACATTATGAAACAATTTCTGATCCATATGGTAGATTTTTGGTGATTACTGGTGTTCTTCATAACCAAAAAGTTGCTGTGGTAAATGTTTATGCACCAAATATTGATCACCCTGAGTTTTTTAAACAGTTAATCGCATCCCTTCCTAATTTAAATGAACACTTTTTAATAATAGATGGAGATTTTAACTGTTGTTTGAACCCCTCGATGGACGTGGATCTGATCACGTGCTTCCAAATAAGTTAGCTAATTTTATCAATTCTTTTTTACTTGACTCTGGAATGTTAGAAGTTTGGAGATTCTTACACCCAAATGACAAATAATTTTCTTTTTTCTTTCATGTATATCATAATTACTCTAGGATTGACTTTATAATAGATTCTCAGCTAGTTTCATTGGTCATTGCATGTGAGTATGATGCAATTGCAATTTCTGATCATGCACCATTGAAACTATTCAATGTTCATAGTGAACACAGACACAAAATGTTGGAGTAACTCAATGGGTCAGGCAAAATATCTGGAGAAAATGAACAGGTGACGTTTGTGTCTATCTTCGGTAAAAACCAGCATCCGCAGTTCCTTCCTGCACAATGGATCTCAGTGTCAGTCTCTGACTCCCGTTGGCATGACTGATCTCTCCCTCCTAACCCCATTCTGCTGTATTCTCCCCATAACCCCTGACACCTGACAGAACATTCCAACATTCTCACCCACACATGAGTCACTTACCACAGGATATATTATTGTTTATTTATTACCAGTTATATTTAATCAAAAACTGACTTTATACCAAATGTTGCTCTCGTTATTGCCACGGTATTTTTTGTAGCTAATCCTGTTGAGTTTGGCTCAAAAGTGACTTTCCCAATCAAGCATCCCCTCTGATCATATGACTGAAGTAAGGTTGATGAAGCAGCTGAAGATGGCTGGACCTCGGACACTTTCAACAGACCTCCTGCAATAATATACAGGAGCTGTAATGATTGATCTCTAATAAATGCAACTAAATCCTTTTATGTAATGTATGGACTCCAACCATGAAGTGTTTTCTCTTTGTATCCAAAAGCTTCGGTTTTACTGTTGTTTCTTAATTATATATTATATATTATTGATTATATTAAATCAAATGCTGACTTTATACCAAGTCCTGTCACTGTCAATTCACTTCTGGCCAAAGTATGGATCCATGCTGTGAAAAGATCTGAAGCTGACCCAATCTGCGGATCACTGAGCTACTTAATAGAATGTCAACACTATTGATGATACCTTCCATCACTTACTGTAGCTAACAGAGATAAACTAGATGACGAATAACCAAATTAGAGCCAAAGTCAGCTGTGGAGGCCATCATTTGGTATTTTTAAGTCAGAGATTGGCAGATTTTTGATTAGTAAAGGTGACATGGGTTATAGGGAGAAGGCAGGAAAATGGGTGGAGAGGGAAAGATAGATCAGCCACGATTGAATGTCAGAGTAGACTCGAGGGGCCGAGTGGCCTAATTCTGTTCTAATGAACATGTTCTACTGTACAGAAAGAGGATAATTTTCTTGGTACACTTCCTCTCCTCCTTTCTTTAATGCCTTCAGTTTCGCAAAGTCTTTGAGCCCACTTTTTTCCTTGTTCCATTATTTTCCAATAACTTCCATCCCAATATCTAGACACATTGCACTACTCATATAAATGGTGCAAGCTGGCGATGTAAGTCGTCTTTAAGAGGCATGTGCCACTTAATAACTAGCTCCTGCCAAGATGTGCAATCATATAACTGCACACTTGGAGTACTGGGGAAAATAAATAATGATCAAAGATGAGAACAACTGCAGACAACAGTCGTATAAATTAGCAGAGAGCGTGAAATTGGTGTGTTGACAGCATTGAAAGCAATGGATGTTCGTTAATCATGCATTGCTCTCCCCACTCTTGTTTTCTGGGGCTATCCAGTTCAACTTGCACTATAGCTAATTTATTCCATTCAATTGTCATTTGTTTCTATTATCTATCAGTGGGAGGCCCGGCACTCTTACTGGGGTGCTAATTAGGTGTCGGCAGTGACTTTTAAGAATTATTAACTTGCACACATCTTTTGATTCAAGATACCAGCTGAATCCAAATTTTGTCCTTAGCTTTCTTCATTCCAGCTCTTCAGTATTCTAAATGTTAATGCAATCTCAGAAAACTTCTCCGTTTTCTAATCTATTTGAAGCTGTCATTTACAGCATCCCCCTTCCGTGTGCTGGATTGAAAACAACAAAGCACTTTGTCTGGACGATGCTTCAGCTGGTTTGATGACTTTTCCATCAAAATGAGATTGAATAAATAAAATCCTTTAGGATTATTGGGGGTCTCGTAAAAGGTCAGATCATTCCTCTTCTGTGATAGTTTTACTTTGGCATGTTGTCACATCAGAAAACAAAGTAAATCCAACCTAGGGACTGTCGTTTTATCTGGGGAAAATAAACAGATTTTGAAAGCCTTTTTGAAACACTGAAGTATTGAAAATAGCTTCCTTTTCAAAAATAAGTTTTCATGTACTGAGAAAGATAATTAAGCAGCAAGGGGAAAAGATCATAACACAATGACTCTGCTTAAGCTTTTAGCAAAGAAATAATCATTTTATCTTTTCCTTTTAAATCCAATTTATATGGAAATTCATAAAAATTATTTGATTTAGAGCTATTATCATTCAGCAGGGAAATGCGCCGTTCTGCCCATTGAGGCTGTCAACCATCATTCAGCCATTTATATTCATCACATTTTATTCCCTCTCACTTGCGTCCACTCCCCACCCCAACACCTACCACTTTCAACAAATGCCAATTTACAGTCACCAATACACCTACCACCCACATCTTTAGGGTGTGAAGGAAAATGGATATTGGGTGGGATCTTCTTCAGATGCAGAAAGAACAATTTCAATTTCACAGACCACACCCACAGTTAATATTGGTTTGGTTTAGTATGTTTTTTTAATTATTATCACAAGTACAGAGACAGAGTGAGAAACCTTGAACCTGATGGAACCCAGGTAACTGGAATTGTGAGGCAGCAGCACCAGGACTGAAGTATTTCCCCAATATTTTCATTTGTTGCGAGTATAGGATTTAACACAAAATTGTTGCTTCCTGTGCTCATTAATCTAAATTTGCTACTTGTTCCCCACATATCCAATTATAAACAAAAACAAAGCCTCATCCTCCCCTATATTGCTTCAGCCTCATCCTCCCCTATATTGGGATTCCACCAGCTTGACTGTGTGGTCATTAAATAATCTGAATCTATTGCTAGTCTGAACACTCAAAGAGGTTTTCCTTCAAATACCTTTATATATCTCCTGCTACTTAGCCACATTGCTGCCTGCTATGCCATCTGCTACATAATCTAAATTCCTGAAGTTTTATACAAAATAATTTTCTATTTTCCCTCCCTCATCTAGATTAAAGAAAGTGGTCTACCTTTATTTATTGGAAACTTGGAATTTATTGAATAGAATAATATACAATATTGGTAAGGGAAATGCTCCATAAAATCAGCCGCAGAACCCAGTTTAGTTTAGTTTAGTTTAGAAATACAATGTGGAAACGGGTCCTTTGGTCCACCAAGCCTGTGCTGCCCAGTGATCCCCGTACACTAAAACTATTCTACACACACGAAGGAAATTTACAATTTTACCAATCCAATTAACCTACAAACCTGTACATCTTTGGGGGGAGTGTGGGAGGAAACAGAGCACCCAGAGAAAACCTATGCAGGTCACACAGAGAAAGTACAAACTCTGTACAAACAGCACCCATAGGCAGGATCAAACCCGGTCTCTGGCGCTGCAAGGCAGCAACTCTACCACTGCGCCACGTGCCAACCTCGATTGTACAACGTGATCAATGCAACTGTAAGCTTATGCCCCTGTCCCACTTCGGAAACCTGAACGGAAACCTCTGGAGACTTTGCGCCCCACCCAAGGTTTCCGTGTGGTTCCCGGAGGTTGCAGGTAGTTGCCGGAGGTTGCAGGTAGTGGAAGTAGGTAAGGAGGCTGACAAAAACCTCCGGGAACCTCCGGGAACCGCACGGAAACCTTGGGTGGGGCCCAAAGTCTACAGAGGTTTCTGTTCAGGTTTCCTAAGTGGGACAGGGGCATATTACCAACCAGAGATCTGATTGCACTATTGATCTATTCCCTTGATTTTTTTTTGCAAAGATTAACAAGAGTATTGAGCTGAAACTGGCACTGAATTTTCTTCAAAGTCCAATCTTTCCACTGATTTTATTTTGCTATCTCCTCAGTTCTGTTATAAAGCCCATTATGACCATATTTCTGCATATTTCACAGCAGGCATCCATCCTGTTTGTATTGTTCTTACAATCTCAACACCTGCTACCTATTTTACTATTCAGTATCCCTCAATTAAATGCATCCTGGATAAACTAGAACTTGTTCTTGACATATTTGCTTTAGTATTGCTGATTCTGCATTCCATAAGTTATTCTAAAATTTCCTAAAAGACATGTCTTATAAGCAGAACTGCTTGAGAATCTCAAAAACCTTTTGAAGTTTCTCACTGTCAATAGTTAATGATCCCTCAACAGTTGTCCCTGTGGAAGAAGAAAACTTATTTGGACCCAATCAAATGTTCTGTCTCTTTATTGATAGTTTCACGTTTGTTTTTTTTGCACATTTATTTTGTCTTATAGTATTACATTTGATTGTATACATTCATGGGATGGAATAAAACTGAAAATCCAAATCCATGTAATCTTATATTGTTATTTCATGCCTTGCATCACCAAAACTAAATTAATGATGCACGAAACGTTTGACTATCCAGTTCCAAACTCATGACCACAATATCCTATCCCCCCGGGTCAAATCCCTCCCCACCTATGTCCAAGACACCTCACATATCCTTCGCATCTCCTCCCCTTATGGCTTTCTATAGAGACTGCTCCCTCCATAACTCCCTGGTCAATTCGTCCCTTTCCACCCAAACCACCCCCTCCCCTGGTACTTTCCCTTGCAACCGCAGGAAATGCTGCACTTGTCGCTTTACCTCCCCCCTCCATCCAAAGACCCAAGCAGTCGTTCCAGGTGAGGCAGAGGTTCACCTGTACCTCTTCCAACCTCATCTATTGCATCCGTTGTTCTAGGTATCATCAGTGAGACCAAGCGCAGGCTTGGCGATCGCTTCGCCCAACAGCTCCGCTCAGTTCGCATTAATCAACCTGATCTCCTGGTGGCTCAGCACTTCATCTCCCCCTCCCATTCCGAATCTGACCATTCTGTCCTGGACCTCCTCCATGGCCAGAGTGCGTCCCACTGCAAATTGGAGGAGCAGCATCTCATATTTCGCTTGGGCAGTTTACACCCCAGCGGTATGAACATTGACTTCTCCAATATCAGGTAGTCGTTGCTTTCTCTCTCCTTACCCTCCCCTTCCAAGATCTCCCATAGCCTACAGTCTCCGCCTCTTCCTTTCTTCTTCCTGCACCTACCCCCCCCCCCCCCCCAAATCAGTCAGAAGAAGGGTCTTGACCCAAAACGTCATCTATTCCTTTGCTCCATAGATGCTGCCTCACCCGCTGGGTTTCTACAGCATTTTTGCCTACCACAGAATTAAAATCAGAATTCTAAACTATAGCTGAAGACATTAACAGAACTCAGGCCCATCATTTTAGTATGCTTTTTAAAAATAATTGTCATTAATTAGCTAATCAATCACATTTTGGACAGAGCTAAAATGCTGTGTGAGATACAGCTGCTGCACAAAACGACTTTGGCTGCGCTAATGGTGGCGCGGTGGTTGCCTTACAGTTCCAGAGTTGCCGCCTTACAGCTCTCCAGAGACCCAGGTTCAAACCTGACTACGGGTGCTGTCTGTACAGAGTTTGGACCTTCTTCCTGTGACCATGTGGGGTTTTCTCCAGGTGCTCCGGTTTCCTTCCACATTCCAAAGACATGTAGGTTTGTAGGTTAATTGGCTTTGTAAATTGTCCCTAGTGTGCAGGAGAGAACTAGGGTGATTGCTGGTCGGCTTGGACTCAGTGGGCCATACACTGTATCTCTAAACTAAACTTAAAACATAAATCCAAATAATTTAGATGTTTTACAAAAAGAAACAGCAATTCACAGATAATGTTCCAGATTAAAGTTGCTTTTAAAATGCAAGAATCTGTTTTATGATGTGGTATTCTACATTTGATTGTTGTACTGCGGTTGATATCCAGGAGATGAGTGTTGACTTTATAACAAAAAGGAGATTCAAACCTTTCCTTCTCAATAACATTCATGAGCCCACCTCCAGAGCTCTATGAGAGGTAAAAGGAAAAGGAACCAATTATGCACAGACAATAAGAGGTATAAATATAAAATAATCACTCAAAAGAAAGAACAACATCAATGACAAAGAGAGGAAGAATCAATAACTGAGCCAATGACTTAGGTGTTTGTGTATCTTAGAAAATTGGCTGAGGAGTTTAGTATCCACCATATATCATTTGATAATTAATTCTGCCAGATAAAAGCTCTGAGAATCCAAAACGAAAACTGAAAATGTTGGAAGTACTTAGTTAGGCAAGTGATGTCGGTGGAGAGAGAACATTTGTGAAAGTTATAGGGAAGGATCTTTCATCAGAAGTGGGAAATTGATAAAAGCAAGTATGTTTTGTTACGGAGGTTGGGTTCAGTGGAAATAACAGAAATAATGTTTATGATAGGGTATACCAAAGCTGTCAAGCTCTGCTGACCGTGACAGTTCTCGTTCAGCGATGGTTAAATAGTTAAGGGCCTGTTCCATTCTGTGCACATGTCCAAACCAGCAGAGATTCTTCTGTTTGAAGGTCACATTATTGCTCGGCATGTTGGCCAGGGAGGGGACAGATTCAGTGGTGATTTCGTCCTGCCAAGAATAATAATAATATAATTAGTAGTCATATGATAATAACTATACCAATATTGTATAGTATTATTATAAACCATGGGCGGCATGGTGGCACAGCAGTAGAATCAGAATCAGAATCACACTTTATTCGCCAAGTATGTTTTGCAACATATGAGGAATTTCATTGGCCAGGTCAGTCATACAATTAAAAGTAACAGATCACTTCAAAAACACATTTTAACATGAACATCCACCACAGTGAGTCCCACACATTCCTCACTGTGATGGAAGGCGAAATAAAGTCCTTCCCTTAGTTCTTCCTCGGTCGTGGGCCGAGCCTCCGTTGACGGGATGATCTTAACTCCTGTAGCCGGTGGCGTTCGGGCCCTCCGCCTCGAGGCGACCTGCTCCTGCATCGGGGGGATGTCAACTCCCCCGCGCTGAACGATCGAACCTCGTGTCGGGGCTGGTGAACCTTCCGCGACGTTGGAGCTCCCGACTCGGCCTCACCCGAGACTGCGAGCCCTTGATGTTGATTCCGCGGTGGCCGCAGTGGGAGGGATACCAGGCAAGGGATCAGCTCCGATGTTAAGTCTGCACCCCACGATAGGGCTCAAAGTTAGTCCGAGGAGGCTTCCAGCTCCATCGATGGAAGGCTGCAGAACCCGGAGAATGTGATCCGAAAATTGATCACATCTCTGGGAAGGTAAGAACCTGAAAAAAAGTTTCCCCCCATCCCCTCCCCCCCCCCCCCCTTCCCCCCACATAAAAACAAACCGAAGAACATAAAAAAAAACTTTTAACAAACTAAAAAGTAACAAAAAGAATGAAAAGATGAACAGACTGCTGGCAAAGCAGCCATCTCCCCGGCGCCCCTGGTGTCTCTTGTCTTACAGCGCCAGAGACCCGGGTTCGATCCTGACTATGGGTGCTTGTCTGTATGGAGTTTGTATGTTCTCCCTGTGACCTACATGGGTGTTCTTCGAGATCTTTCGTTTTCTCCAACTCCAAAGACGTACAGGTTTGTAGGTTAATTGGCTAGGTTTAAATGTAAATTGTCCCTGTTACATGTAGGATAGTGTTAATGTGCAGAGATCACTGGTCGGCGCAGACTCGGTGGGCAGAAGGGCATGTTTAAGTGCTGTATTTCTAAACTAAACTAAACTAAACCTTACGAAAATAAATGCAACACAATAAACTAAGCTTACATAACCAAAGCCACAATCTAGCCCAATATATTTGCGTGCTGCATGGCAAGATACTAATTTATTTAAAAACATTTGGAACATCCTATATAAATGCAGGGTGCTATATAAATGCAAGTCTTGGTATCTTCTATCTAGCAAGCTTCAATGTTAGGAAAAGCTAAATGTTAAATTATGAATAATGTTAGTGTTGAAAAGCATAAACAACAAAAGCTGAAGCTAAATAACAGATTAATCAGTGTATGGAAATAGACAAGACAGCTATAATAGCTGCAATATTCCTAACTGGTCTTTTCTCTTTATGATTGCTGACTGATCAGGCTAACTCTGCCAACATATTTGATGAATGTTGACAACACTGTTTATAACCTTAATTGTTTGGAATTTCTCTTATAATCATGTTTTGTTTATAAAATTAATCTCTTTTGTAACGATTTATTTGCCCTCAACTTTCACATAAAGCTATGTGTACAAGACAGACAAAATCCAGATTGTACTTCCTCATAGCCTACATCTTTAGAAAACCACTGTCAAAATCAAAGGAGCAAAATAGCCTAAATCCTGGATATTTGAAAAAAATAATAGGGGGAAGCAGCTAATAAACAAGGAAAATATGGTGCAAAAATGTACACAATAGCACAATAGAATGGCACTGCTCCCTTTGAAACAATAACCCTGCTGCAGATGGTGCACCAAATGAAAGCAGGTTTGCTTTGAAACTAAAGTACATCCTTCAGTAAACAACAAAGGTATCAGCTGCAAGGGTGAGGTTCATAGTCATGTCAATTTTGTTAATGAGTTCCCTCTTCTCCAGGAGAAGATGAGGAAGTATTGTCAGGAGTAAGGTAAGGATGAGTTTGTGCCTCTTGAGAATGACAAAATCCTAATTTAAGAACTGTTATCACTTTGGGCAGTAATATTTCATACATTGTGTATAACCATTTCCATCTGCTTGCACATTAAGTTTAGTTTTAGTTTAGAGATACAGGGTAGAAACAGGCGCTTCGACCCTGCACATTAACACTATCCTATACACACTAGGGACAATTTACAAGGATGAGTTTGTGCCTCTTGAGAATGACAAAATAGTAAGATTAAACGAGTACTTACCAGTATGAAGTTTGATCTGTATTTTATGAGGAGTTACGGTGAGGTATTACGTGAAGATCCCAGCCCAGTGTGCAGGTGCGGCATACTTCGAAGCAGCGGTGTGAAATCACAGGATAGACACAATATTTGAAGTAAGATAGTAAAGATCATGAGACATCAGTTTATTAGTTTGATCTATATATTGAGGGTGGGAGCGGAGGGCACGTAATACCTCACCGTAACTCCTCATAAAATACAGATCAAACTCCATACTGGTAAGTACTCATTTAATAGTAAGATTAAACGAGAACTTACCAGTTTGAAGTTTGATCTGTATTTTATGAGGAGTTACGATGAGGGTTTACGTGAAGAAGCCCGTCCCAGGACGCGTTGCGGCATACTTCAAAGCAGCGGTGTGGAATCACAGATAGACACAAGTATTTGAAGTAACATAGTAAAGAACAAAGAGACATCAATTATCAGTTTGATCCATGTAATGAGGGTGGGAGCGGAGGGCACGTAAACCCTCATCGTAACTCCTCATTAAATACAGATCAAACTTCAAACTGGTAAGTTCTCGTTTAATCTTACTATTTTACTTCGGAGTCACGTGAGTGATTCCGTGAAGATTTCAAAGCTCTGTGATTTCAAACCGTGTAACAGTTATACTACACTCACTGCCGAAGTCTTTGAGGGAGGAAGTGTGTATCGTAACCAACCAATGATTCTGTTATAGAAAAACCAATGGTATTTTACAATAGACACTGAAGAAATTTACATGCTCTCTTTGGCTAATTTGAATATTAGCAGATTGGAATCTTTCCTGCAAATGAAAAAACAGGTTTTGTCAACAGTTTATAATAAATTATTTCTCTGAACGTTTTACCCCCACTATTCTGCTGGAGCCAGGATGTGGTTTATAGGTACGTCCATTCTTTTGCCGTTGACGTGGAAGCTTCTCCTGTGGGATGACAACTTTGACATGTTAGTTTTATCCCAGGAGCTTTAACCTGCTTGAGCCATTTCAAAAAAGGCTTGTTACCCGACCACAAGGTTTTTTGTGACCAACCCACAAGGCTTTTCATCTCCCTCGCATAATTAGGTTGTGTCTAAGTAAGGTAAAAAAGGGTCTTGGTACATTACCGTGTTTTCTGGCGGGTAAGCCCGGATTTTATGACTGGATAAGGTATTCCTGGTCTGGTTTGACCATTCCCTGGACAAATGATAGAGATCTGGTCTGAAGCTGTGAGCATGGTGTCCAGTTGAAATAGGAGTAGTGACTGGACCCTCTGTGCTGCTCCAGTGTGCCTTCAACATATGTTTTTAGTGCATAGAAGGTTCAGGTTTAGGGCTCTGGCTGGTGAGTATCCCCTGAAGTATGGTTAACCATTGTGACATCCCCACATATGGGTGTACTTGGTCTAGGGTTTTAGAGTTTAATACCCTTCAAATTTACCCCCAGCCAGTACCCCATACCTGTTGTCCTGTAGCTGTTTTGAAAAGAACAGTCAGGGCAATTCTAGCTGTGTTGATGGTACTGTAGCTGAATCCTTCATCGTGATGACGGTTCTCCAGGAATTCCAGTTTGTAGTACCTGTATCGGATGAGTAGGTTTTCCCTGTATCCTTGCAGCACTTCTGTTGATGCTGGACAAGTGTTGTAGTCCAGTGAATGTTCAAAAGGATGCTGACATGGTGTTGATTGTTCAGTATAACAATCCCAGTCCCAGAGGCTTGCGCAGAATCTGCAGCTCAGGAGCTTATTTTTTCATGGCACAGTTGATTTGTGCCCGGCTCCAATTGTTAATAATCCTGGGTACTGGAAAAACTCCATGCAAGTTCCAACAATCATGTCATAGCGTAAGTTCTGAAACAGAACCCTTTTGTACTGTGCGTTGTTCTCGATTGGTGAGGCAGAAGGGAAAAAATACATAGAATTAATTTCACCAATGCAACATGAACGCATTTGTCTATCAATATTATAAATATATTGTTGAATGACAACATGACCTATAGGTCAGAAAAGTTAATATATATAGCTGACAAGCTTTCTGCTGGAACTATCTGTCCCAGAGAAAATTTTTTATATATATGAGGATTCCACTGCCCCAGGGTCTGGTTTCCCCCCGCGACATACATAGGACATCCCCGAACCCCTGGTGATATAGCATTGATGCAAATAATCGATATCAGATTCACATTCCATTTTAATTGTCATTGTCAGTGTGCAGTACAGAGACAATGAAATGCATCGTATAGCTTGATAGTTTTGTTAAACTTTATATGAAAACATCTACTTGATGTTGTCCTTAATTTTATGTGACCTGGTGTCTGTCACTGTATTTTGCTTACCAGGCAGGTAAGTTGTTGATAGTCCAATACCTCTATGGATATACCATTGCCAAATTGTTTTGACCAACTTGTCATATGATACCGACTTTATGCTGCCATATGGTTAATATAGGCCACCTCCATAGTGTAGTCTATTTATACCCATACATGCAAGTGCTTAAACTCATAAATTTCACCCGAGCATTTTTTAGATACTTAATGCCCAGTGTAAGTGGTAACCCCACCACTGTCTTTCTGATATTATTTCAGTCGGTAACTTCATGAGATGCTCAATGACAACCTATATGTTGTTCTTGATACTAACATCTGAATCATGTAGACAGAAAATGGTACCATTTTCCCCCAATTACTCTGTTATTTGTCGAGTAGTTGGTAGTTTGACCATTAATTTGTTCCTTGTTTGTGCCAATTCAACTATGTTGTCTCTTGGCAACATAGTTACGTGGACTGAATTAATATGAAAGCCAAGATAGTCCAAGAAAGCGCTCTATATGCTGGTAGGAACCAGACCCACCTACCTCCATGGTTATTGGCGGGGTTGTGATTTTTTCTTTTTGAGTGTTCTTCCCTGTCGACGTGCTGGCGATGTTGGGGGGAGGCGCATTTTCCAGGGGGTCCGCTGCAGGCCCTGACCTAAAAAAGGTCTCTGGGGATAGTGCGGCCCACAGCTTTGACCAGTCGGATGTTCGGGCCGCCGACTGGTAGATACAGTGGTGTGCTGCCGCCTGGGTGGAATGAAGAGCTTTGGTATGTTCACTGCCGGTGGTGCCCTCATGAGGCTAAAGGTCTTGGACGCCTCCTCCATCTCTTTGAGCTGTTTGTTCAAGTCCTTCCCAAATAAGAATGAGTCAGTCTCTACTGATGGAGTTTTTGCATAAACCTGCAAATTTAGGATTGAGGGTCGGCTTGATGTTGTCTCTTCTTATTCTTAGGTTATTGCAACTCATATTGTGTCGTGCACATGAGTGCCAGGACATCCTGTTGGTGAGTGGTCATCTCTACGGTCTCGACTCCCCGCGCATAGGCTTTTATAGCTGCCGTGAGGAGGCGAAGTATGCGCTGTAGTGTGACCTCCTCTCTCCGAATCTGTCCGTGCAGAGGTTTGTTGGAGAGATGATTTATGCTGGCAGCCATCCTTGGCTCCAGCGGTGCTCCAACCCGTGGGGTAGCGACAAAGCGGCTTACAACCCCTAGCAGCTCTTCCTGCACACCCTGCTCTCTTTCGGCTCCTTCCGCCTGCCCCATACTCAGACCAGCCTGCCCCTGGTCACCAATGCTAACCTCCCATTCCTGGTCCGAGGTCGCAAAGGGAGGTGCCGGACTCAGCACCATGGAGGGGGCGCCTGTCCTGTCTGTCCGAGAGCGCTGCTGCTCTCGGTAGACCATCCCCTCCAATAGCTGCTGGATGCAGCTTAGGCGGCTGTCTCTCCCCCGCTTTGGGGTGGACATTTCCCCCCCTCCGACGAGTCGGAGATGACCGGCCGTTTGGCTTCCTAGCCCCTTTCCCAGTCCGCCGTGTAGGCTCTGGCGAGACTGGCTTGGCTCGGTCTCAGGGATAGCGAAAACGCTCTGCGAGCGACGCTGCCGCCGGTTGCTGCCCCGCTGGTAGAGTTGGAGCGGGGCAGTACCTCTTTGCGAGTTTTGCGTTGTGTTCCTGAACTATGTAATAAAACACAACTGCAAACTTACCTTTGGAATGCCCAAGAGCTGCTCCTGTAGTTCAGGCGGCAGTCTCTCCTCCTCCTGGGTGGAGAGACTTCCCAGTCCGATGTTGGCTCCACCGCCGGGTTTTACACACATCCAGCCCGTTGCTCAGGCGCTAGCGGGCTGGCTTGGTCCCGGTGTCGGGTTTGTGGACCGCCCCCTAAGCGGTCCTACCGCCTGTTGCTGCCCAAAGACGTTGTTTCGTCGGGCAGGTGCAGCATTTCCCTCCCAGCCCGCAGCTGATGCTGACGGGCTTGGTACAGAGTCGGGAGCGGGGCGCTGATTAGCGGTCCTCCCTCTCCCTCTCTCTCTCTCCTCGGGCTGCTGCACTCGGGCTGCAGCGCACTCCACGCCAGCACTGCTCCGTGGGTCCCCTTAACGGCTCCGCAAAAGTCGGAAGCCTCCTCCCGCCCGCCTGCCTGCCTCACCTGGACAGTCCTTGAGGGCGAGCGAGGACTGAGGGGAACCCTAGCGCAGTGCTAGCCCTGCGCCGATGTTGCCCCTGAGGACAGCTTACCGGCACCCGCACCATGGTCCGCCGGTGAGTCCTAGTTGCGTCTTCCTCCCCTCCCGACAACGGAAAAACTCCTCCCGGAGTCCAAGGGGCCGCTTGCATGCCCTGCAGGGAACAAGCAGACGCAAAGGCTGTAAAGTAAAGGTAAGTACTTACCTAAACTTTAGCTTTTCTCGTTTCTGCGGGAGCCCTGTCTCCCGCGCTGCCGCTTGGCCTGCTGAAACGTAATGCCGCAACGCGTCCTGGGACGGGCTTCTTCACGGAATCACTCACGTGACTCCGAAGTAAAATCTTACTATTTAACAATAACAACATAAAGAGCTCCCCTGAGCTTAAATTAATATTGCAGTTTGTAATATTCTTTCTGCAATTAAATCAGGTTTATCAACGGTTTATAATAAAAAATGTTCTGAACGTCGTTCCCTTGACCATTCTGCCGTATTGAGAATGTGGTCAACCGGGATGTCCATTCGTTCAGCCGCTGATATCAATGCTGCCCTAGTGGAATGGGATTAAAATGTATTATTATCTATTCCGGCAGCTTTCAGTACCTGTTTGAGCCACCTTGGAGTGGTTTGGCTCGTACCCCATCTTGGGGTTTCTGTGGTTGACCCATAGGCTTTCCAGATTGTGGGTTGTGTCTATATATTGTAGTAGATGGGTCACCACACTCAACCTGGACTCTGGTGGGTAGGCCCGGAATCCCACCAGTGAATTGGGCGTTCCTGGTCCATATAACCATATAACGATTACAGCACGGAAAACACAGGCCATCTCGACCCTACCAGTCCGTGCCGAACTCATAATCTCGCCTAGTCCCATATACATGCGAGTTAGGTTTTACCAGACCTAGAATATGAACGTGATGCGTCTGGGGTAATCACCATGTTATCAAGTCTAGTTTTATGGAGTGACTGGACTCTGTGAGCGTATACGAGAGCCATAAGCATGAGCGTTTTTAACATAGATTGAGCAAGCTGAGGGATCTGGCTGGTGCCATTCTCTGAGATATGTCAATATCACACCGCTATCCCATACATAGGTATACCTCCATGCTCTGCTGTCCTGCTGTTTTAGATAAGCAGACAAGGTGCTCCATGCTGTATTTATGGCACTGTAACTCACCTTTTAGTCATGGTGTAGATGTTCCAGGAACTCCAATACGTCAGTGGTTGAATAGTTTGGTATGTTGTCCCTGCGTCGTGGCAGTATTTTACCCATGTTAGCTCTTGGTGACTGTTCGCAGGGATGCCGACATGGTGGTAATGGTTCCTTTGGATAATCCCAGTCCCTGGTAAGGTCTATTCTAACCCTGCACCCAGGAGTTTGATGTTTTTCTGGCATGGGTGGCTTATGCCTGATACTGGGTTGAGTCAGCAACCATGGTCCACTAGGGAAATCCATAGGTGACTCGCCCACCATGTCGTGATGAACTGGGAACCATGGCTGTGTAGGCCGTTCGGGCACGTTCAATATCTCGGAGACAGATTCCATCTGTATTGCTAAGTGCCCGACTGATGAGGCAGAAGGGAGGAAGGCAAAGCAGAAATTCCCCCTACCAGCGTGTAGGCATCTATCGCTGCTGCCTCTGATCTGGTTCCTAAGTCACATACATAGGTTACTGTTTCGTCTTGTGCAACCAAATTGATATCTGGCTTTCAAACTGCTTAATACCTTTAGCAGATATCTTGGGTTTGACATCTATTCAATGTTATCATAAATTTTTACCCGTGACGTGGTGTCTCCCACTGTGTTCTAGCTTCCTAGGACATAGGCAGCTGATAGTTAAAATGTCTTTTGACACACCATTGCCAGATCTGTTTGACCAATTTGTTGCACAATAATGATTTTTATGCTCCCCATATGGTTGATATAAGCCACCACCATAGTATTATCAATCCGTAACCACATATGTACGTGCTGCATTTGAAATGCATATGCTTTTTAGCCCAATAGGCGATCACCAATCCCAAGTAGTTGATGCCCCGTGTGTGTAGTAACGATGTTTGTGAATTGGTCCATCTGTTACCTGTGCTGGATATGGAGTTTAGTTGCTCCCCAGCCTAAAGTACTGGCATCAGTTTTTAATAACCAAGTTGGGATTGGTGATGATAATAGGGCTGAAAACTATGCCAAATATATGTCTGCCCACCACCGTAATTGTGATATAGCTTCAGTGGGTACATTCATGATTTGATTATAGTGACCCAAGTACCTTGGCTAAGTAACAGTCATATGGATGGAATTGTTATTGAAGCCCAGATAATCCATGGTAGTTAACGGTTTCAATTCTGGTTTATCTGGGCGTGGGATGAACCTCAGAGCTTTAGGGAGCTGTTTCGTAGCTAGAACTGCTGCCACAGCTAATTCCTTTGTATCCCCTAATATGAGGATATCATCCAATATATGCCATGATTATGCTTGTTTTCTTAATATTTTCATGGCCATTTTTAATATTTATATAGTTTAGGGCTGAGGTTAGACCATTGGGAATGCTCTATACTCCCATAGTTGCCCTAACCGGGATATCCATTATCCAGGTAAATTTTTTTAGGTATCTATAATGATCCTAGTGTATGGGTATAAGATAGTTAGCATCTTCCATATCAATGCTCCCCATAGGTATCCTTTGGAGATCAGATGTCTGGCAGTGACAAAAACCCGTCTCCATCTTAAAGTGTATATACTCAACAAATTTATTTAGTGATATTAGATCAATGATGATGCTACATTCACCATCTTTTGTAGTTTTGGTGAATATATTCGATACAAATTCCAATGGTTCATGTTTACTCCCATGATCCGTTTAGTAATGAGCCTTTCTAGTTCAGCTTGACATTCTCACTTCTCTTTCTTAGAGGGAGAAAATGCCCTTTGGGCGCATTGCTGAACTGGCGGTAATATGCCCAATTTGAATTCGTTTTTATCCACTAATACTGTTGAGTATATTTTAGTTATTTGTGACAGCATCCCCATGCTTTATCAACAAGTGTAAAATGCCCCCCCCCCCCCCCCCCCCCCCCGCAGTTAGTAGAACACCCTTATTTAGTGTAAACTGGGAGGAACCAGACTACCTACCTCCATGTTTATTGTTTTTTCATGAAGGCTTAGTTTTGCTGGTATGCTGGTGCTGTCGGTGGGGCGGCGCATTTTCCCACGGCTCCGCTCTGGGCCCCTGTCTAAAAAGAACTTTGGGGGTAATGTGAAGCGGTCGCCAGGCTTTCACCAGTCCTTGTTCGATATTGCTGGTGGATGCCGAGGGGTGCTGCCAGCTGGGTGTTGGATGCGATGTCCTGCTCGTTCCATGGCCTGCCCTCATGAAGCGCACAGGTTTAGCTGCCTCTCTTCCCGCAGCAGCGGTTTGCATAGCCCCGTATATTTGGGGTTGCGGGCAGGTCTTATATGCACAAATGTCAGTCGAGTATCCCAAATTTGGGAACATCTTAGGCGTCAGCACACTCGTAGTGCAACGGGATAGTCTCATCCTGGGAGAACCACCTTGGTGATCATGGCGTCTCGCCTGCCAGGTGAGTATGATCCGTGGAAAAAACGAGCAAAGGCGGTGACATCTTGACCCTTCTGTTAGGAGCTTCAGAATTCACTGCTTTTAGCTCTTGTCTGCGAGTCTGCTGACCCAGCTGCCTGCGGATTTGCCTCTAGAAAGGCCTGCTCCTGCAGGGCTTTGTTTGGGAAGATGGTCGCGTGGAGGAGCCATGTAGTGGCCCACGACACCCAGTAGCTCTTCCTGATCCTGCTCCCCTGGCATACTGCTGTTCTCGTCCGCCTGCCCTGCGTTTAAGCCAGCCCAGCCCTGGCCTCCTTAGCTAGCCTCAAAAGAGGGAGCAAAAGGGTGTGCTATAAATTGGAGGAGGCATAGCTCAAACTCCGCTGTTGCATCAATCCCTCGACAAGGGAGATGGCTAGTGCAATAGCACTGGGGTACGAGTGTCAGCTTCCTTGGCATTCAGCCAGTGACCCTTTCCCCTGGAGGTTTTGAACTCCATGACCTCCTCTGGCTTGGGGAGACAGACATACTTATTTTTGCTGTCTCCACCTGTTCCAGTGTTGGAGGAAGTTGATTCCTGTAGAACCTGTAATTTTGGTAAGATTTTTGTCTTACCTGTATGTAGAGGCTGCCTGCCGTTTTTCAGGTGGCATTGTAGCGGTTCCCGGGCGGCGATTCTCCTTGTCAGGAGTCTGCAGGGCTGCCGGTCGGGTTTTTAAATTTCCCGCCGGTCCGCTGCTGTTAACCAAACAGCTGTTCAGCGGACCGGCATAGCGCAGCTCCCTGTCAGCGGTCCGCAGCGTGTGCGGTCCCGTTAGCGCCTATCCCCCTCCACTGTCGGCTCCTTCGCTGGAGTCGAACGGGGGCCGCTTCCTCTGCTGCTTTGCTCCCCCTGGAGCAAAAACCACAAGGCCCAATTAAGGTAAGTACTTACCTCACGTCCTTGGTTTGCGGGAGCGCCGACTCCCGCTGGCGTTCTGCACAGCTGTGCGATAATGCCGCACCTGCGCACTGGGCTGGGATCTTCACGGAATCACTCACGTGACTCCGAAGTAAAATCCTAATTTAAGAATTGTTATCACTTTGGGCAGTAATATTTCATACATTGTGTATAACCATTTCCATCTGCTTGCACATTAAGTTTAGTTTTAGTTTAGAGATACATGGTAGAAACAGGCGCTTCGACCCTGCACATTAACACTATCCTATAAACACTAGGGTCAATTTACAATTTTACCAAGCCAATTAGCCTACAAATCTGTACATCTTTGGAATGTGGGAGGAAACCGGAGCACCCGGAGAAAACCCACGCAGGTCACGGGGAGAATGTATAAACTCCGTATGGTACAGCACCCGTAGTCAGGATTGAACCCTGGTCTCTGTAAGGGAGCAACCCAGCAAATATGTAAGGCAACAACACTACCGCCACCAAAGCACCATTAAGCTCTATTGGCTTCAAGAAATACTGCACCATTATTGTGCTAAGACGTATTGCGCCAATATTGCTTTAAAAAGTACTGCACAATTTTCTTGGAAGTGGACAAACAGAAACTAGTGACCACGTGTCCAGGCAAGTTGCCCATTATCTGTTTGAAGTATTCACAGCAGAAACACCAAGCACAGTCAGAGCTGTTTACTGAATACATCTTCTCATTCAGTAAACACCTTTTAGTGGGACATGTGACCTTCTGATCCATTGTAATGAACAAATCTTTCACAGAGTCGATGGAAGTTTTTATACAGAAAGTGGTCTGAGGAAGAACAGAGAGAGAATGCAACAA
Organism: Leucoraja erinaceus; assembly: GCF_028641065.1. Taxonomy (NCBI): domain Eukaryota; kingdom Metazoa; phylum Chordata; class Chondrichthyes; order Rajiformes; family Rajidae; genus Leucoraja; species Leucoraja erinaceus. Next base: position 37,419,464 of record NC_073387.1, read on the forward strand.
AAATGTACCAGACTGATTGGAGACATGAGGAATTGCAGATGACGGCTTATAAAAAAAAGACACAAAGTGCCGGAGTAACTACTTTGTTTAGAAGATTGATTACTGGGATGTAGTGAAGATTGCCCTATGAGGAAAACCTAAGCAGACTGGACTAATACTCTCAAGTTTAGAAGAATGAGAATTGACTTCATTGAAATGTTATGGATTGTTATGGGGTTTGATAGAATAGATGCATAGCTGATGTTTCTTTTAGACGGGCTATCTGGCTTCCCAGTCGCAAAATATGGGCATGACTGTTCAGAATTGAGATGCAAAGAGCGCCAATTTTTTTTTGATTCCTTTAATTTAGTTTAGAGATACAGGATGGAAACAGGCCCTTTGCCCACCGAGTCCACGCCAACCAGCAATCCCCACACACTAACACTATCCCACACACACATACTAGGGACAATTTACAATTTTACCAATGCCAATTAACCTACAAATTCACATGTCTTTGAAGTGTGGGAGGAAACTGGAGCCCCCCGGAGAAAACCCATGTGGTCACAGAGAACACGTACAAAATCCGTACAGGCAGCATCCGTGGCCAGGATCGAACCGGGGTCTCTGGCACTGTAAAGGGTCTGTCCCACTTAGGAGACCTAAACAGCAACCTCTGGTGACCTTGCCCGCCACCCAAAAAAAAAAAACAAAGTTGAGGTGACCTGCAACCTCCTACCTACCTACCAAGCATATGTTGAAAACCTTCCTCGACTATGAAGAAAACCTCCTTCGACTATGTTGAAAACTGGCTTCGACCATGCACGTTTTACTCGAGGATGGTCTCTGTTAAATTGGTTCGCGATTGAACAACACCCCCTTCGACCTCAAACAACCAAACTGAAAACCAACAACAACCAGCGTCGATTGGTTACAGCTCAGATGATCACATGATAAAATGATGTCATGAATGCATTTTTTTTCTTACAATAAAAGCCTCACAGGTTTTTTTTTTTAAATCATTCTGAACCATGCGAGCAGGGATGAAATTAGTTAGGTGGATGATACAAAAAGTACATCTACTGCTGTCAGCAGCAGCCCTTTTGCTTCATCAGCCTTTCAAGAAAGGCAGAAGGGAAAGCACAAGGGTGAAGAGGAAGCACAAGAACCGGTGTCAGTGGGTGAAGCCTTTCTTGCAAAGAAGATTGAGGATTGGACAGTATGATAACCTGATGAAAGTACTGCAATAGGAGAATTTGTCTGCATTTATAAACTTTACACTTTTGCTGCCTTCAAATGTGGCAGTGAAGGATGGGGTGATTGTGGGGACATTGACTACCTCCCTGTTCTCCTCTTCCAGGGGTCTCTCATGCAGGGCTATCAACTCCCGTGGCATGTACTCCTCCACTCTTCCTCCTGGGGTCTCCCTTTTTGGGGGGTTGTGCCCTACCCCTGCGAGTCTTCTTTTTGGGAACCTTCACTTGTTCAAGTTTCCTATGCTAAAAGTACTCTCCAACTATGATTGAGCATGCCTACGAGTGTCAGAGGTCACATGCTTATGTTGACTTTGACCTTTTTTTCAACCAATTTTTTTCCACCCCAGAGGTATTACCTTCGACTACCTTCGACCTCCATGACTATCTTCGACTAGCATCACAATCGGCTTCAACTAGACCTGCGACTAAAAAATTATCGATTTTTAAAACGAGAACCTATTTTTAGTCGAGGCCAGTTTTAATCATGATGAAAAAATAGTAGCAACCTAGATGAAGCCTCGACCACGCGGAAACCACTTTCGACCATTAGGGAGAGTGACCAAAACCTCCTGTGACCTCGTGAAAACCTTGGGTGGCGGGCAAGGTCACCAGAAGTTGCTGTTTAGGTCTCCTAAGTGGGACAAGCCCTTAATAATAATGTTTATTTATATAGCACTTTTCAACAAAACCAGTATTTGAACCAAAGTGCTTTACAGAGATTGATTAAATTAATTGAACAGATCAAATGTCAATAAATCCATACAAAACAAAAAAGAGAAAAAGAAAAAAAGACACAGAACAGTACACTATAGAAATCAACATGAAACGTCCCCCCACAGCAGAATTCACTGTGAGGGAAGGCACTAAAAATATCCAGTTCTCCCCCTCATAGTCCACCCGAGGTCGGGGTCTATATGTGGCCTCCTCAGCCAACTCGATGTTCTCAGGCCCTCTGCCGCGAAGCTGGATCATCGGCGTCGGGTGAACATTCTTCAGCGGCCTGGACTGAAGCGGCCGCTTCCTCCCTGAAGACTGCAATGTCCAAAGTTCTCAGGCCGCGCTGGCCGGACCTCTGACACTGGCGAACTCGGACACCAGGCCCCGCGGTGTTGAAATCCAGTGCCGCCCGCCCGCAGCAACTCTACTGCTGTGCAACCATGCCACCTTGTTACATTAATTTCCAGTTATTTTATTTCTTCCTAATTTGCCACAGATTCTCACCTTTATTTTTGATATCTGCAGTCCAAATGTTCAAACCCACCAGCCGTTTGACCCTTTGACTTCCTTTGTTCCATCTCAGTTCCATCTCACTTTCCTATAATTCTGGGCTCGTCAGCCTCCCTTGGCTCCCTGTACACAGGTGAAACCTCTTTTCCCCTTTAAAATCGCCTCAAGTGTGTTATGTTTGTAACCACCATCAGTCCTTCCTGCTTCTTCTGACTCTTCTGTCATAATTTACCATAATGTTGATGCTATTTTTCTTTCGGCCATTCATCAACCATTAGGCTTCACAGCCTGTTGCTAAGAAATTGGATATTCTTAGCACATACACACACTCAGACACAGACACATTTGCTGTGCTATGCGGCATTATGTACTGTGTCAATATCAAATTGGAACTCCCCCAAAATAATTATGAAATAAGATATCCTTGCTGCAAGCAATTTTTATCCTAGTTTACTCTCTCTCAGAGATGTTAAAATGTGATCTATACATTTCTTAGTTGCTGCTGCTTGCTGGACAGGCATTGGTCATTGTTCACAGGCAGACCCATTGGGAAATAGATCTGTGCTCTTAAGGCCATTCATTAAATAAAAATTACAGGGTATGATTTCTGTTTTAACTCGCACAAGAATGTCATTTTATATCTTATAATGTGAAGATTCCATGTTAAACTTTCACGTAATTGTAAAGGACGTAAGTTTTCCCTTCTGATTCGATTTCAGTCAGTGGGTAATGAATAGGTGTTGTGTACACCACCACTTTTGCCAAATCCAATGAGAAAATAATATCAGCATGAGGATCAATTGGAACAAAAAGTGCTAAGTCCAATCTCCTAACTGGAACTTAAAAAGCAAATGGGTACAGACACTTGAAAACATGCCAAAAAGCATGAGTTAGATATGAAGTGTTTTAGGAACTGCAGATGCTGGAAAATCAAAGGTAGACAAAAATGCTGGAGAAACTCAGCGGGTGAGGCAGTATCTATGGAGTGAAGGAAATAGGCAACGTTTTGGGTTGAAACCCTTCTTCAGAAGATATGAAACCTTTTTTCTTCATCCATTTGGAACTCTTTACATGAAAATTGACATCAAGCACTCTTTCTCTGGAAACCTATCACGCTGTTTATGAATTGGCCACCCCTCTTTATTTCCATTATTTGATCCCCAATTGATATGTGTAAATCTTCATGTAACATTCATCACATCCAAGTCATTATGATATGACGTTGCTGATTTGTGTTGCATTCACCCAATGGAACATATGATGATAGCAGATAATTGCCAAACAAACTTATCTGGCTTGTTTTCATTCTCTATGAGCAAACCTACAAAGCCCTCAAATATCAGAAAGTCATCATCTTATGTCACTGTTACAAATGTCATTTCCTTGCCTCTGACAGCTTCCCTATCTCTGGTGATTGAAAATGACTATTTTGTTTAACACTGAGTGCAATATTAGATTTTTTACTCCTACTATTGCTAAGATCACCAGTTTTTACTACTCATGGCACTGTCTGACATTACCTCTGCCTCATTTCAATCGTTTCTTTAATGATTTTGTCTTCTATGCAATACAATACAATACAATACAATATGGTTTTATTCGTCACATTGCACATAAAGTGCAAGTGAAATGAATTTGTCAGCAGCGATACAATGAGAAAGAACACACAATACACAATAATGCACATTGCCTTTGATGCTTTAGACAGGTATTCAAAAACAGACCTTGTTGTCATATAACATTTTAATTTCCATCAATATGAAGTTATCAGAAATCAGATCATGTCCTAACTTGTTCCATATCCCATTATTTTTTTTAATTTACCCTGTCTGTAGGTCAAGTGACATCTTAATCTTAGTACACTCATTCATGTTTTCCAGTCATTTCAAGGTCTTGTTCCCTCCATTCTCTGCCATATCCTTTAGCCCCTGCTGAACCCGTGATGCAGCAGTATTGCTGTCTTACAGCACCAGAGACCTGGGCTCGATCCTGACTATGGGTGCTGTCTGTACGGAGTTTGTACGTTCTCCTCATGACCACTTGGGTTTTCCCTGTTTCACTTTCCATAGAGGTTGCCTGACCTGCAGAGTGCTTCCAACACTTTCTATTTTCTTTCAAACTCACTATGTGGTCAGAATCAGAGTTTTGTCCATTAACATTCCATGAACCACCTCAGAATATTTTTTGCTGTGTGATTGGTGCTGCATCAAAAAAGGTTAGAATTTTGCATTGCTTTAGGGAGCCCTGGCAACAAGAGTAATCTCCGTGGAAGTATTTTGGATTGATGATAAATACGAACAGTTGAGATTTATGGTGTTGAACAGCAAATGAGTAGGAAAATACACGAGTTAAAGAATGAAATGTTGTGCAATCAAATGCTGACAGACTAGTTAAGCATATGTAATTTTTTATACTCATGACTAAATACAGTAGCTTAGAGACCATAGATTATTGTAGAAATGTTTCTGTGTTTTGACAAGCTAGCATGCTTTTTTATCTTTAAATGTACTTTATCCTTAGTGCACTATGCATATTAATTGCTCACAAAATATAAAAATGCAAAGCACATAAATACAGCAAACAACAGATACATGGCTTGACTGCTAATGACGAGGACTAGTCATTACTGCAGGAACACATTCTTGAAAAAGTTTTGAATGTGGAAAGTGCTTGTTGCTTTACCAGGATGGTAATTCAACCACATTTATTTATGTATCTTTCTAATTAAAATTATTTACCATTTTTCAAAAAAGGCGCTATTTCCAAATTATTTCACTGAAATAAACCAATGCACCTTTTTTTATACCACAGTTGTTTGCAATGCTTGCAGTTATTTCAGTCTACTGTCATCAGTATCCGTGATGCACCAGGCAATGTCTACCACTTTCTGCAGCCTCCTTAGTTCTTGGGCATTTGACTCTCCAAATCAAACCGTGATGCAACAAGTCAAAATGCTCTCTATAGTACATCAGTAGAAGTTGAAGAGAGTATATGGTGACATACTGACTCTCCTCAACCTTCTAAGGAAGTTGAGATATTAATGAGTTTTGTTTGTGGTTGCATCTGTGTCCTGACCCGAGGACAGATCTTCAGAGATACGCACGCCCACTAACTTGAAACTGTTGACTATCCATTGTCATCCCATTGATGAAGAAAGGGTCATGGATCCTTGGTTTCTCTTCACAAAGTCAACAATCAACTTCTCGGTCTTATTAACATTGAGAACAAGATTATTATTCTGGCACCATCCACCAGATTAAATACCTCCATCCTGTACTCTGACTCATAGTTATTGATTATTTGTCCAGAAATGGTGGGATCATTGACAAATTTAAAGATGACTACTCAGTCATGAGTATAGAGAGAGTAGAGCAGAAGGCTAAGCACACGGCCTTGATGTAATCCTATATTGATGATCATTGAGAAGGAAGTGTTATTGCATAGTCATAGAGTCATACAGCGTGGAAACAGGTCTATCAGCTCAACTGGCCCACGCTGACCAACATGGCCCATCCACACTAGTTCTGCCTGCCTGCGTTTGGCCCATACCCCTATAAACCTATCCTTTGCAAGTACCTGTCCAAATGTTTCTTAAACATTGCCATCGTACCTACCTCAACTACCCCTTCTGGTAGCTCGTTCCATATACACCCTTTGTGAGAAAAAGTTACTCCTCAGATTCCTATTGAATCTTTCCCCCTTCTCCGTAAAGCTATGTCTTCTGTTCCTCGATTCCCCTAATCTGGGCAAAAGGCTGTGCATCTACCTGGTCTATTCCTCTCATGATTCTATACAAACTTCATCCTCCTCTGCTCCAAGGAATAGTCCCAGCCTGTTCAACCTCTCCCGAAAGCTCAGACCACCGAGTCCTGGTAACATCCTCATGAATCTTCCCTTTCCATCTTGACAACAGCTTTCCTGTACACAATGCCCAGAAGTGAACACAATACTCTAAATGGGACTTCAATAACATCTTTTATAACTGCAACATGACCTCCCAACTTTTATACTCCTTACTCAGACTGTAGGCCAATGTGCCAAAACCCTTTTTGGCCATAGAAGATAAAGAACTCTCAAACCGATTATTTCATTTCACTGGCTTATTCTGAATATTTTGCACTCAGAATTATTATTTTAATAAGTTGAAACAATTGTCTTCATCAGATGGAGCGAGAGAGATACAGTCTGGAAAAAAAACCTTTGCCCCATCAAGTCCACACTGACCATCAACCACCTGTTTACACCAATGTAATCCAATTTAATTCTCTCCATATTGTCATCAATACCTCCCCATTCTTCCACTCAACACAGTTTATAGCGACCAATCAGTCTACAAATCCACCGTCTTTTGGATGTGGGGGAAACCAGAGCATCTGGAGGAAACCTATGCAGCATCCGAGAGCACATGCAAACTCCACAAAAAAAATCATCCAAGGTCAGGATCGAACGCAGGTCTCTGGCACTGTGAGGAAGTGACTTTGCAAGCTGTGCCACTGTGCCACCCTATTGTCCTATCATATCAAGGCTTTCTAACCAGCAAATATGAAAAGTAAGTGTGCAATTGGTCCTGTTACTTTTACATTTACACAGTAAATATATTGGCTGCACAACCCGAGAAGGCAGTAATTTGATACCTGAAATGTAGCAGTTTCCGTAGGCCATCCAAAACCTAGGAAATGTGGACTGGATGCAGCGTAGCTCCACCCTGTGTGATGAACCATCTAAGAATTCTGAAGATAATCCATTAGATCTCCCGGAATTTAGCTGTTAAGGAAAGAATAAAAAATACTAAGCTGAAGAATGAATGTCTAAACATGCACGAGATAGCTGTTTTGCCACTAAACTCAAACATCAATGCAATGCAACTACACTGGCAATACATGGCTGATCTGCAACCAATATTGAAGTATAATTGCACCTTTCAAGGCGCAATGTTATTCCTGAATGCAGAAAAAAAGTGTCAAATTCATAAATAAAGATATCCTTAAAAATACAGTGGTTTCTCAGACCATTCTTCTCCCCAATATTTTATTTTTTTTACTGTCCATTTATCTTCCTTGGCCCCTTCTAAAATGTTCTGACATTTGCATACTTTGAGAAGTAATTTAAATGTATATTGTTATTCCCGTCTGGTTTGAAATATTTATAAATCTCCTGGTAAGGGTCTATTTGAATTAACATAAATGAGCTTTATTGTAGAATATAACATCAATTTTTAATGCTTATTAAGCCACGTGAATTTGTGATTGTTAGAGGCGTAACAAGGCAAAATATGCCTTGGGAGCTTTGATCATGCCAATCCAAGCAACCTTCTCCTAACCACCTTAGTACAGCTACAGCAACAATCATGAATTATATCTATTGCTTAATGCCTTTAGATCAAGCATGATCTAATGTTTTATTTATCATCTACTATGCAATGGTTGTTGTGATCACTGGTATAAATGTAATATAAAATTAGCTGCATCAACATTTTTAGAGCGCTCGTATGTCATGAGGTAAAATGTTTATGTTGACTGGTTCAATCTTTTTTGCCCATGTCCATTTGAAGATTTATATGAAAGGGAGAAAATCATGAATGGAATAGAAGGACTTGAGAGCCTGAGCCATAAGGGGAGGCTGGGCAGGCTAGGACCCAATTGCTTGGAGCGCAGGAGGCCAAGGAGTGATCTTATAGAGGTGCATAAGATCAAGAGAGGAATAGACATAGTGAATGCACAGAGTCTGTTACTGAGGGTAAAGGAATAAAAAAAAACAGAGGACATATGTATAAGACGAAAGGGGCAATAATTTATAGGAACCCGAGGAGCAACATTTTCACTCAGTGGGTGGTGGGTATGTGGAATGAGTTGCCAGAGTTGCCAGAGGAGGCAGTTGAGGCAGATACTATAATAACATTTAAAAGGCACTTAGACAGGTACATGGATAGTAAAGGTTTAGGAAAGGCATGGCATCGGGGATAACAGCAGGTTCTGCAATGACCACACTTCTTCTTTGGCCCCCTTCGGTCATGGCTGACCATGGGTGTACCCAGGGTGCTATTCCCTAGGATGCCTGTGCATGACTTGTTTAACATGGGGAGACTGGTGCACAGACAGCCACCTCAGGTCCTTGACAGATCTGGGTCAGGATCGGACACCCTTTCCTGCTGCAGCCTTCATCCGCCTTCCCAGCCGTTGTGACGTTCCACTAAGGCTAGCCATCATCCTCCACCTGATCCACCGTTGGGGTCTTGGTTGGATTGCTCTTTGTCAGAGACCACCCCCTCGACCTTACTGCCATGGGTGGCCCTGCCAGCAGCATAGCTCCAGACAGCATCGCTCTCAGGACCTCAGGTCCACACAAGCTTCTCCACCACAACAAAGTGACAATCCACAGAGACCACACTGACCTGACACAGAATAGTGAACTCACATAATATGGTCTTTTTTACAGCAAAGGCTGCATTAATAGGGGATGCATGGCTTAAAGATATTAGACAGGAAAAGCCACGTGGAAAAGGGGCACCAAGGAAACCAATGACATTTGGTGATTGCATAGTTTTGTGCTAGATTGGATGTATAATGTTAGTTGGCATGTTGACGTGTATGGCTCTGGATTTCATGGTTCATACAAATGACGACCAGTAATGCAGGGGTAGCAACGTAGGAACTGTGTCATTATGTGGAAAAGGGGTATATTTTATTATTAAGAATTGTTTGTGTATTGTCACCATTGCTTGATGTACCCATCAATAATCACAAATCATTATAATTATTTTCTAATCTAAACCATCTGGCCTTATTCTTCCTACCAAAGTGTATTATTCAACAGACTATTACTATTATTGCACTATATTTGTTTATTTATTGAGTATGTGTGTGTATGTGTATATATACACACTGAACTTTTTTCTTTTTTTCTCCCGTTATGTACTATGTTTATATATTCTGTTGTGCTGCAGCAAGTACGAATTTCATTGTCCTATCTGGGACATAATACAATAAAACATTCTTGACTTATTTAAACTGGACTAAAATTGCTGAATTTGTCTTTTTTTCTCCTTTTCCTCAACATCATGAAGGCCATTCAATTACTTTTCTCAGCTAAATATATTACAGCCTTATGCATGTGACTAATATGGACTTCTTTATCAAAAGTCTTTTCAGAATCCATTTTGGCATAATTCACAAATTGAATGATATGGGCAATTCCTAAATATGTGAACTGCTTTTATCCTTTCGCCACTACGTGGAATATTTTATTCTGCCTTTTGTCAATTGGAGTAGCTAAGCTTATGAATTCCATTTACATGTTTATTATTTGTTGTAACCCTGTATACATTTTGGAGACAAACGGAATTGCAGATACTAGAATCTGGAGTAAAAAAAACCCCAAAGTGCTGGGGGAATTCAACGGGTCAGGTAATATTCAAGGAGGGAAATGGACAAATGCCATTTTGGGTCAGGAAACGTCTGCAGACTGACGATTCTCCAGCACATTGTTTTCTGCTCATACGTTCTGGATGCTTGCCACTAACATCCAATTAATGCAGTTTCATCCATGAGTTGAATATGAAAAATGTTATCAAAAGACTTTTGAAACCCCGGTTATATCACATCTACTATGTAATTGATAATATCTTCAACAAAATCAACAAAGTTGATAAAGTGCAACTGTGATCTTTTCTTATGTCCTACATCGACTTTATAATTTTTCAGATATATTTAATTATCGTTCCTGTTATTGCTCTCCTCCTTTATTATTTTCAATTTTCCAGCATTTTGTGTCTATCTGGAACATCTTTCAAGATGGGTAGGTGGCTGATGGGGAAAGTAGAGGGGTGTTATTAAGTGTGCATGAGCTAATTCAGGAAAATGTTACTGAAAGGGATTCCGCCAAACACCAAAAAAGTCACCATAGATGAAAGGCCACCTTTTATATCAGAAGGAAATCCATTCAAAATGTTGGTGGACTTTCATCCAGGGATCCAGAAAAAGTCAGACGAACATCTATTTGACTGTTCTTTACAGTTGAAAATTGTGATATAACATTAACACAGAAGCTGTCCAAGGACACGATCTAGGTGATGTCTTGTCATTTTTGTGTTGATTTTCAATACATGTGCAACAAATACTTTTCAAAGTATTATGGGCCTCTTTGATAAATTGATCATTTATTTCATTTTAGAAAATGAGCATGATTCTCTCAGTTTATAAGTTGGACCACAATTTGAATCACATGTATTTATGACCATGGGCATTTTGTTATTAAAAGGTCTCCTTAGTTTTCCAGCATGCAAAAATTAGTTTCAGTATATATTTTACCGTTGCACTTCAGGTTAACTTCAGATTAAACGTTAATTATATATTGGAGCCTCAAAGAGATAAACCCATGCAGTTTAGTCAAGGAATAATCACATGAAATGTTTACCTTTTTTATTTCTCTTTACAGTGGCTTGCAAAAGTATTCATACCCCTTGAACTTTTTCACATTTTCTCACGTTACAACCACAAACGTAAATGTAAATTTTATTGGGATTTTATGTGATAGACCAACACAAAATGGCGCATAATTGTGAAGTGGGAGGAAAATGATACATGGTTTTCAAATTTTTTTACAAATAAAAAACTGAAAAGTGTGGCGTGCAAAAGTATTCAGCCCCCTTTACTCTGATACCCCTAAATAAAATCCAGTGCAACCAATTGCCTTCAGAAGTCACCTAATTAGTAAATAGAGTCCACTTGTGTGTAATCTAATCTCAGTATAAATACAGCTGTTCTGTGAAGGCCTCAGAGGTTTGTTAGAGAACAATAATGAACAAACAGCATCATGAAGCCCAAGGAACACATCAGACAGGTCAGGGATAAAGTTGTGGAGAAGTTTAAAGCAGGGTTAGGTTATAAAAAAATATCCCAAGCTTTGAACATCTCACGGAGCACTGTTCAATCCATCACCCGAAAATGGAAAGAGTATGGCACAACTACAAACCTACCAAGACATGGCCATCCACCTAAACTGACAGGCCGGGCAAGGAGAGCATTGAACAGAGAAGCAGCCAAGAGGCCCATGGTAACTCTGGAGGAGCTGCAGAAATCCACAGCTCAGGTGCGAGAATCTGTCCACAGGACAACTATTAGTCGTGCACTCCACAAATGGAAGAGTGGCAAGAAGAAAGCCATTGTTGAAAAAAAGCCATAAGAAGTCCCGTTTGCAGTTTGCCACAAGCCATGTGGGGGACCCAGCAAACATGTGGAGGAAGGTGCTCTGGTCAGATGAGACCAAAATTAAAGTTTTTGGCCTATTACCCTGATAGGTTACCCTGATCACCCTGAACACACCACCCCCACTGTGAAACATGGTGGTGGCAGCATCATGCTGTGGGGATGATGGATTCAGGGACAGGGAAGCTGGTCAGAGTTGATGGGAAGATGGATGGAGCCAAATACAGGACAATCTTGGAAGAAAACCTGTTAGAGTCTGCAAAAGACTTGAGACTGGGGCAGAGGTTCACCTTCCAGCAGGACAACAACCCTAAACATACAGCCAGAGCTACAATGGAATGGGTTAGATCAAAGCATGTTCATGTGTTAGAATGGCCCAGTCAAAGTCCAGACCTAAATCCAATTGAGAATCTCTGGCAAGACAAAAATTGCTGTTCACAGACGCTCTCCATCCAATCTGACTGAGCTTGAGCTATTTTGCAAAGAAGAATGGGCAAAATTTTCAGTCTCTAGATGTGCAAAGCTGGTAGAGATATACCCGAAAAGACTTGCAGCTGTAATTGCAGCAAAAGGTGGTTCTACAAAGTATTGACTCAGGGGGGCTGAATACTTTTGCACGCCACACTTTTCAGTTTTTTATTTGTAAAAAAATTTGAAAACCATGTATCATTTTCCTCCCAATTCACAATTATGCACCACTTTGTGTTGGTTTATCACATAAAATCCCAATAAAATACATTTACGTTTGTGGTTGTAACGTGACAAAATGTGGAAAAGTTCAAGGGGTATGAATACTTTTGCAAGCCACTGTATATGAAACAATCTGTTCTGTTCATTTGAACACATACCTGTTCATATTGTACCAACTAGATAACTAATTATATATATATTTCCTCTTGAAATAGAAAGCCATTCTGCCTGGCAAGACATTGCTGGTTCTCGGAGCATCCAATCACCCCAGTTATTTCACATAAACCTATTATCTCTAATTTACCCATTAATACTGCATCTCTTTCCCCTCCACACCTCCAACAGCACCTCACCCACCCGGGGTAACAAATAAACAACATGTTTTTAGAATGTGGGAAGACAAACAACATCCTGGGGAAACCCACAAGGTCACAGGGAGAACATGCGAATCACAGATAGAAATCACAATCAAGCCTGGGCCACTGTTGCCACAAGACAGCTAAACCACCTGCAGCACCACAGTTGTGCCCTTTGACTGTAAAAATATACCAACATAAAAAATGAACCAATTATATCACAAAGGAATGATTTAAAATTCTGGAAGAAATTGATTTCCTTTCAGTAAGGAAATTTCGATTTCATAAATAAGGCTTTTAACAGCAATTCTACAAATGTCATTGAGTGTTATAATGTTTTGCTCACCTGCCTCAACCAATGCAAAAACAAAAACAGACTGGAAGCTGATGTTTTTCCTGCATCCATCACTGTCAACTGATAAACATTGAAATTTATATCTGTGCCTGAAATCCCCAGGTTGCCAAAGCTGCAGCATGCAGTGTGTGAAGAGATTGAATCACACAGCAAGTTCCATACCTCAGTGCAACAACTCAAAGTACTTTCCTTAAACAAAGCTATCACTTTTTTTCCCCCAAGTAAGCTACAACGTGCACTTCAAATCATTTTTTTTTTTTCTTTGGTTGGAGAAGTGGGAAGGAGAAACTATTCTCATTTTTTTTATTAAGTTCAGAAAGAAGTTTAAGATGGTGCAGTCAAAAAGGGAGTTGAAGAAGTGGGGACAGTGATGGAGATTATCGGAATACTTTTGCGTTATCTTTAAATGAAGAAATCAGAGTCTTTGGAGAAAACGCTTCACAGTTTCTTTTTTTTGCCAAATTATTGAATTAATAGCTCATGCATATCACCCCTTCTTCATAAGGTCAGACGTGATAGGAGCAGAATTAGGTCATTCGGCCCATCAAGTCTACTCCACCATTCAATCATGGCTGATCTATCTCTCACTCCAAACACCATTCCCCTGCCTTCTCCCCATAACCCCTGACACCCACACTAATCACAAATCTATCTATCTCTGCCTTAAAAATATCTATTGACGACCTCCACGGTCTTCTGTGGCAAAGGAATTCCACAAATTCACCATCCTCTGATAAAGAAATGTAGTCACCTTTCAGCCACATCCAGTTTGAGTTCTCAAACCCAAATTCTACCCCCAATTTTACCTGTTGCAAATTCCACACTTCCTTATCTCTTCCTATCCCGTGCTTTGCAATCAAAAACCTGGTAGATCTTGCCAAACATTTTAACATGCGTCCTGAATTTTAATGCTCAATAAATAATAAAAACTGACTACCTATCATAAAGAAATAAATGATAATTCAAGCCATAAAATGGGGAAATTTACAGTTATAGAATGTAATCTCTGAAAGACAAACAAAAATACCATTTAATAATAATAATAATCATCATAATAATAATAATAATAACAATAATAATAATAATAATAATAATAATAATAATAATAATCATAATAATCATAATAATAATAATAAACTTTCTTACGGACTCGAGGTCCAGACAAGGGGCAACATTACATAAAAATGCATTGCATATTAAAAAATATCATAAAGTGCATATAAAATCTTAGTATGTCACTTATAAAAGCATCATAAATTATATATTTAATATATAATGGCAATAGTAAAGAAAGTTTAATATATCTTTACAATAGTAACGAAAGTTTACTTAGTTCTAATAAATAAATGTTTGTGGAGAAAATTCTTTGTTTACTTTGCATAGAGCTGGATGTTAGAAAATAATGTTGCTTTAGACCAGAGTTTCTTCGATTTTACATTAAGTAATATTAGATCCATTAGCACCTATGTATTATTAATATCTTAGATGCATACTTTCTCTCACTAGCTTGTGGCAATGTGGTTATAATAACAATTTACAACCAATGCTACTTATGTGCACAGTCCCAATCATTATTCTGGGTGAACAGTTTTATGCAGCAGACCATTGGAGCTCATGAGCTGTTCCAAAAGAGCCATAGTAGTTAGCTATTTCAGTAGTCTTGCTATTCAGTGCACATGCTGCTAAACACTGAAATCCAGCAGACAATAATAAAGGTGTCTCTTGGGTGCAGTCTCTGAGATCCAAATTACTTCAACGAGGAATATAAAACAAAGGCTGAGGAAGCGATGATGTTACTTTTTATCAATGGTCCAATGGTGCTTTATTTGTCACAAATGCAACTGCACAGTGACCATTGTTTAGTTTAGCAAGTATTTTCAATAATAATTATCTTTAAAGCATTTTAATTATGTTTTTTTTTTAATTACGTACTTTGATTTCAACACTTTTTCAATGGCCTAGCAAGACCAAAACAAAAGCTTCAAATCATTTGCAGTTTTCACCATCAGTCATGATCTGGGAGGGTATTTGTCAGCCATGAAAGCCATTTAGGAATTCCACTGCCGGAAGCCACACATCTTGATTCCAATTTCTGACCGAATGTGAGAATGGCCCACTATTTCTGGACTGATAAATGCAGCATGAGGCCAGCAGGCCAGCAAATTCCTTTCACTGGTAACTACATCTCCCAACAACTTTCTCTCAACTAGTCCTGCAAACCTAGGTGTAGAAACAAACTGCAGATGTTTGTTTATTGTCAGGCAGCATCTCTGGAGAAAAAGGATGGGTGACGTTTCAGGTTGGAAACCTTTTTCAGTCTGAAGAAATGCTGGCAGACCCGTTGAATTACTCCAGCACTTTATGTCTCTCTTCTGCAAGCCTAGGTGTCACTTTACTTCTAATCTATTTTTCTTTTTGGTTTAGCTATATTACACTCATTTTTCTCAAAATGATGATTGTTATATTTAGATATCTCTGTTCTCCCACCATATCACTTTTTCATTGTCTCCTTTAAGTGCCAGTTTAGTTCAGTCAATACAACTTGCACCTTTTGGTCCACAAGCAATTGATTAAACTGGCTTCAAATGATCATAAATTAAGCGCAAACATAAAGAAGTCTCAAACTGCTGCAGATGTTTTTCCAAACAAGAATAAAAGAAAATGGTGTGCCTTTGCAAATTTAAAAGATCCTTTGCAAATGTTTGAAGGGGGAAAAAAGGTACTCTTTTGTTGCTCTGACCAATGGTTTTCCTTTTAAAAAAATACAGCAAGAGACTTATTTTATCCCACTGTATTTTGCAGGATTTCGTTAATTGACCTGCATGATATCAATGACTTGGCTGTGGGGCTGTATTGTCATTATAGATTAGCCAAAATAGCTCATTGGGAAGCTAGATTGGGCTAATTGCAGTGTCGAGCAGTAAAATTATAATGTGTAATTGACACCATTGTGAGACATGTATTCTTTGAGTGTTCACTTTTAGTAACATATGAATTATTCCCTCAAGCCTATTCCAATAACTTAATAAAATCATTCCTATTTGGACTGCTACCAGATGAAACATCATTGCATTCACCCAGTAAGACCCCTCAGGTGCTTATGTATTTCATAGAAAATAAAAGTACAGCACAAGAATGAACCCTTCAGCCCACAATGTTTGTGCTGAAAATGATGCCTAGCAGAACTGATCTCATCTGCCTGCACATGATGCATATCCCTCTATTCCTTGCACTCCGTGTTCATAGAGTCATAGAATGATACAGTGTGGAAACAGGCCCTTTGGCCCAACTTGCCCACACTGGCCAACATGTCCTAGCTACACTACTCTCACCTACCTGTGCTTGGTCCGTATCCCTCCAAACCTGTCCTATCCATGTACCTGTCTAACTGCTTCTTAAACGTTGGGATATTCCCAGCCTTAATTACTTCCTCTGGCAGCTTGTTCCATACACCCAGCACCCCTTGTGTGAAAACGTTAACCCTCAGATTCCTTTTAAATATTTCCCCCTTCACTTTAAACCTGTCCTCTGGTCCTCGATTCCCCAACTCTGGGCAATAGATTCTGTGCATCTACCCGATCTATTCCTCTCATGATTTTATATACCTGTCCAAAAGCTCTTAAATGCCACTATCATCTGCCTCAACCACCCCCCCCCCCCCCCCCCCCCCCCCCAGCAATAAGTACTTGCCCCCCCCCACGCTCTGCATAAAACAATTGCCCTGCACATCTCCATTAAACTTTCCCTTCTCCCCTTATAATTATGCTCCCTAGTGTTAAACATTTCCACCCTGAGTAAATTTTGCGTCTAACTTTATCTCTGGCTATTCTAAATGCCAAAAGATGGAAGTTAAACATATCCAACCTTTTCTCCTTGGACATTCCATCCACTCCAGGTATTAATCCAATAGACCTTCTATGAACTACTTACAGAATGTTAACATCCTATTATAATTTCTGTAACTGGCTAAAACTTTGGTGCTGTAGCATGCATGTGTCTAATTAATT
This sequence comes from Leucoraja erinaceus, assembly GCF_028641065.1. Classification (NCBI taxonomy): domain Eukaryota; kingdom Metazoa; phylum Chordata; class Chondrichthyes; order Rajiformes; family Rajidae; genus Leucoraja; species Leucoraja erinaceus. Next base: position 37,436,537 of record NC_073387.1, read on the forward strand.
ATTTCTAGGAGATAATAGACTAATATATAGCAATGTTAAATTTTGAGATTTTAAAAATCGTCTTTAATTTATCCCATCAGATAAAGCATAAAAAGGTTAGTTTAATTTGACACCTAATTCACTTTCATATCTTCGGTATTAAAAAAGTTATGGCCATTTTCATACTCAGAAATTGGCATCTTGTTCCCCATTGCTTTGTCATTGACTTAACACAAAAGCTGTGATCGAGAACATTTAAAAGCCCATAACTTTCTTAAAAGTTAAGAGAACTGAAAGAAATTTCAGTTATTATAGATTGAAGCATTTTGAAACAAATATGAAACAATCTTACTTAGATGACTTGAAATTAAAGCATATAATTAGTTAGTTACCTAATTGTAGCTGATTACAAAATTCAATTACTAGATCTAAACATCTATCCATTTCTTAAGAATAGATTAACATTTTTAAATAGCCTAAGTGTCCAAATAACATTCACACAAGAATTCAGAATATAACATAATTTTTAAATCTCATTGTCATGGGTTTATAGGCCAAATGGAAGGAATTTAATGTTTAATACCTGTAAATTAATGGCATTTAAATCAGCTTGCGAGTGGGTTTTTCTGGAACGCGACCATTTGGAACGTTGAAGTTGCAGTGATTTTAGTCCCCCCATATCGGCAGCAAAAACACTGTCGGTTCTTCGGGGAAAAGAATCATCGTTTCTCAACTTAAAATGTGAATTAAATGCATCTTAAGAAACACTTTTATACCTAAAATTAAACTACTTTCTTTTACCTGTCCCCTACATAAAATCCGTCCCCATTGTCGGCGTTGACGGCTTCAGAAGCTGATTTTAAAATCACTCCAGTGATTAACTTGTCGGGCAAATTTTTTTAAAAAAAACACACAGAACGCCCATCGGAATGATTCTTTAGCAAAATCTTGCACTCCAACAAAATATAATCCAGGACCAGGTCGGAAAAAAAACGCGTTTTAACCCCGCCCACCACTCAAACGCTCCAAAATCTCGCACACGGCCAGTGGCAGAATTGCAGCGCCGCTGAAGGTAAGTATTGTAACATACCTATAATATAGAAAATGAAAGTATCATAATTTTTAATTCTCGTTTAATATGCTTCCCATTGGTCTTTGTGATTATTTATTTTCACCATACACAGCATCCGTGAAGCCAAAGGCTTATAAACCTGCCAGAATCTGTCGGCTGCCTTGAATTTGACAGAGACAGTCTTTGTCCTAGTTAACCAACTGAAAAGAAAGCCATCAAAATATTATACGTCAGTACAATCTGAAAAAACAAAAAAATTTGCTTTGGATTTGTGGCTTATGTTGCTTTCCCTATTTTCCACCAAAATAAAACTAAATTTTAACTTTGTATCCTCAATCCCCTCAAACACAGCCAGGAGAAAAATCTATTGTGGTTTGACCACCTTTTGGCTTCTGGTCTGCCTCCAATATTTAAATATTTAACATTTTCCATATATCTCAAGCCACAGTCTTTTTATTTCTGCAGTTTCACAAAATATTCTAAAACTTAAAGCTTCCAACTGCATGATCCTTCACTTGCAGTGAAATTCATCTCTACAGTCTCGTATTGCTTTGCTCCCTGCCGTGAAAATTAACTACCTTTTGCAAAAAACCACAGCTCTGACAAATGTTTCCCACTATGCAATCTGTGCAACATGAGGGGTTGACATGTACGTTGTGAGGATTTAAGAGCCTTTGTAAAAGACAAATAAAGTGTGGATTGGGTTGTGATTTTTTTTATTTCAGGTTGTTCTCTATTCTACTGAAATTTATTTACCATCTTGGAGCAAAACCATGTGTGAGGCAAAGCACCTCTTGTCGTGATCTTGATGTTATTGATTAGGAAAAAAGTGAGAGCCAAAATCATTTTAAAAATGCAATGCCCTGGACAGCTGCAAGAGTCATCAGCTTGTCCAAGGCAGAGACGCAATCTTGTAACTCCCGTGCTGCCAACCCATTCCTATTCTAATTAACCATCGCCACACCCTCCGCCAATGCAGGTAGCTCCTGTAACTCAATCTTCTATTAGTCCCATCCCAAAAGCACTCGGAGGACTGTTGCTAAGTTGAATTTTATTTTAAAACAAAATTGAATAATGACATAAGTCTCAGAGGGAAGTCATTTTACAGTCTGCTTAGTTTTACTGCTTTCACAGAGAGAAGGGGAAACTTAAGTTCTCTCTGGAACAATGTAAATAAACAATCTAATCACGTGAGCTCATTTTCCACTGCTATGGCAAGTAAACAGCAAGTTCACTGAATCCTTTGCAATCACCTTCTTGAGACGTTAGTCAGATGGCAACCCTCCAGTAACTGTCCCCCATCTTCTGCATCTGATCATGCTCACAAAGTTGTAAATCAATGTGTGAAAACACAACAAGAATAGTGAAAGGCTGGATAGAGTGGATGTGGAGAGAACGCTTCCACTAGAGGGAGAGTCTAGGACAAGAGGTCAAAGCCTCAGAATTTAAAGGACATTCCTTTCAGAAGGAGATGAGGAGGAATTTCTTTAGTCGGACGGTGGTGAATCTGTGGAATTAATGATAGTTTTAAGGCAGAGGTAGTTAGATTCTTGATTAGTACAGCTGTCAGGGGCTATGGTGAGAAGGCAGGAGAATGGAGTCAAGAGGCAAAGATAGATCTGCCATGGCAGACTAGACTTGATGGGCCAAATGGCCTAATCTGCTCCAATCACAAAAAAAACTGTCAAATTAAAGCAACCACGATTCTGATGCTGAATGAGGTCCTGATATTGAAAATCTTTGTGTAGGAAAGAACTGCAGATGCTGGTTTAAGTCAAAGGTAGACACAAAATGCTGGAGTAACTCAGAGGGACAGGCAGCCTCTTTGGAGAAATGAATGGCTAACATTTCGGGTCAAGACCCAAATCTCTGACTCTTTTCTTCTATATTCTATATCTTCTGCAGCATCAGATGGGAAAATGAAGGTTGAGCGAGTGAAGATCAAGTCTTCACCCAAAGGATGCAGTGACGAGCATACAAATAAAACATCAAAGAACACTTTCAAAACATGAAAGGATGGACAATCTTTCTGAAATAGATGTTTCAAAGATTTCTTTGTACTGATCAAAATACTTTTCTCATTGGTTGCAGTAAAATCCAATATTCTCTGGGAAGGCAAATGCTTATCTTAGTGACCTCAAAGGTTGCGTCATGATTTACTGGTCCCTCTAAATTAGCCTAAGCATTCTTCCAACACATATAATTGTTTTCCTAAGCAGGGTTTTAAATGTGGTGCTGCTAATTTTGTTGACAACTCCATTTTAGCTAACATAGTATGTTTAACCCTTACATTACAGTGATGCCCTCTAAAGTTTGTGGTTTAGGCAGTTAGGTATACTTCTCTTCCTGATCTGTCTTATTGACTTGGACTTGGGTCCACGGAGAGAATTTGCTGAAGCCACATAATGTGGAAATGTAGTGAAAAACAACAAAGACAGCAATAGACTCAACAAAGACCTAAACGCCATGATGAAAGGGGCAGTTGTATGAAATTTAACACCAGGAAGTCTGAAATAATAAATTTTGGGAGTAAATATAAAACAAGAGACAATACAATTTAGAGGGTGCAATTCTGCTTTAAAGAGAGTAATGCCTTGTTTCTACTGCATGTCCTCTGTTATATCAAACACTACTTCTCTAAAGGGGCAGATGGTGTAGGATTGCCCCAGTATCAGTTACCACACAATCTATTATGCAATATTTTTAAGAGAAAGTTTTCAAAGATTTTAGTGTTGACTAGACTAAGTGGAACCCGTTGGGTCCCAGCTACACACAGGAGGGCTAGTCCTTCTAAAGAAGTGTCATCAACACACTGTGAAGGTACAATATTGACATCGAGCATCATCAAGTCGGACATTTCATATGGGTGGCGATCGGTGGACGTTAGCGGTGCGCGGGACAGCGTGTCGGCCATGAACATGTCCTTGCCTTTGCGATAGACAATCTCGAACGTAAAACGCTGGAGCTGCAGCATCATGCGCTGCGACCGGGATGATGCAACGTGGATCAGCTTGTTGAGGATGGTGACAAGCGGCTGGTGGTCGGTCTCGATGGTGAAAGTGTTGCCCAGGATGTAGTCCTTGAACTTGGAGCAGGCAAATACCACAGCCAGCAACTCCTTCTCTATCTGAGCATAGCGCTGCTCGGCAGGGGTCATGGTGCGGGATGTGTAGGAAACAGGCAGCTGCAGGCCATCGTGGAGCTGTAGACAAGCGGCACCAAGACCGAACTGGGAGACGTCGCAAGTGATGACAATGGGACGCTGTAGGTCGAAAAATTTGAGCGTGGGGATGCTGACCAACCTGGACTTCAGGACGTCAAAAGCTCTCTGGCGTTGAGGGAACTAGGCCCAGGCAGTATCCTTCTTAATCAACTCCCTCAGGGGTGCACTCAGCTCGCTGAGGTCGGGGATGAACTTCCCCAGGTAATTAACCATGCCCAGGAAACGTTGCAGGCTGGGCACATCAGTAGGTGAAGACATTCCGGAGATGGCAGACGTTTTCTGCGGGTCGGGCTTCAGCCCCGAGGCTGTAAAAACGTGGCCCACATAAGTGACCTCCGGGACGCAGAATCTGCAATTCTTGGGGTTTAATTTGAGGTTAATCTTCCGGGTCCGGTCCAGGACTTGGCAGAGGTTGAAGTCGTGCTCAGCAACATCCTTACCGTAGACCAGGATGTCGTCAATGATGATGGCACATGGTAGACTGGCAAACAGTTGCTCCATTGTCCACTGGAACACCTCGCTGGCAGAGTTGATCCCGATTGGCATCCGGAGGAAGTGGAACCTGCCGAAAGGGGTGCTGAAAGTTGTCAGGTATGAGGACTGCTCGTCAAGCGGTATCTGCCAGAAGGAACTTTTGGCATCGAGAACGGAAAAGATTGTGGCCGGGCCAACCTGTGCAGCGACGTCCTCTACCGTTCGCATGGGGTAGTGCAGTCGTTTGATGGCAAGGTTCAGGTCCTTGGGGTTGATGCAAATGCGTATCTCGCTTTTGTCCTTTTTCGCGGCAACAACCATAGTGGAGACCCACCTGGTGGGTTTGCTCACCTCTTTCAGGATGCCCATGGTAACCATGTTGTGCAGCGTCGACTCAACTTTATCCTTCATGGCGAAGGAGACGCGGTGTGGCGGACGAATCACTGGCTCGACATTGCGGTCGACAACAATCTTGTAGACAGGGCAGCTTGCCCAGCTTGTCGTCAAAGCGGTCAGGATATTCGATCAGGGGGTTCATAAGGGTCTGCGCCTGGTGGATGTCATGGTGGAAGGAGACCAGGCCTATGTCTTGGCAAGCTCGGATGCCCAACAGGGTGATGCAGTTTGAATCTAGCAGATAAAAAGTGAGGGGCCGAGAGGTCTCCAGTATCTTGCAGTGCAGAGTAGCTTTCCCCACAGGAACAAGCACGCCTCCCCCATAGGCATGCAAAAGGGATCGATCAGAAGTGACTTTCTCATTAGTTCTTATCTTCCTGAAATAGCTTGTTGACATTACATTTGCGACCGCCCCCGTGTTGATTTTCGCGGTGAAGGTCAAGTTGTTCACAGCTACACAAACTGAAGGGTCCATTATCAGTGCAGGTGCAATCAACAGTGAAAATATGCTGGTCTCCCCCTGGGAGGAACTCGAGTCAGACATATGGAGTTCGTCCGGCTGGTACTGGGAACCAAGCGCACTATCAGCTTGCTGCAAATTGTTTAAAATACGCCATGGAGCAGCAACAGGCTTCCCACGGGAACGACAGGCAGCAGAGAAATGGTTCAATTTCCTGCAGAAGTTACACGTTTTGCCCAACGCAGGGTATACATTGAATTGATGGGAGGCAAAGTTACAATGGGGGCACCGCTGCGGGTTGCTTCCCCTGGGAGCAGTGGGCCCCCGTTGTCTTGGCGGACCCGTGTACCGCCGACAGCCAACAAAACTGGCAGAGTTAATATCATGATCAGCCGGTGACACCGCCGAGGTGACAGCTTCGGCAATATGTCAGGCGTGCATGGCCTCGTTAAAAGACAGGTCGGGCTTGCGCAAAAGTTCAGCTCTCAGCTTCTCATCGCGTAGACCATAAACCAGGATGTCCCTGGTCAGTTCATCGGGGGTCAGTGTGTCCAGACGGCACCGCCTGGCCAGGTGTCGCAGTGCAGCGACATAATTATCAATGGATTCACCTGGGTTCTGACGCCGCCCGAACATTTTAAAATGCTCTAAGATGGAGTTAGAGGGGATGTCGCACATCGCCGTAAACTTAGCCATTAAACATACCGGGTCCCGAGCAGTTTCATCCGCAGCATAGATGAATGACTTAGACCGTTCCAGGGCATCGGGACCAGCAAGGTTGAGAAGCAGAGAAGCTTTGACCTCAGGGGTGGCGGCAGGATGAGCAAGTCACGTCGAAAGACATCCCACCGATGGGCAATGTCAGAATCGAAGACAAGCATGTCGGGCTTGCGGCAGGAAGTGGCCATAACGAGGAAATAGAGAAAGGGGACGGGGAACTGGGTCAAAAGTAAATAAACAACCGATAAACAGGAGGCGCAAGGGTAAGATTTATGACACCATGTAAAGAAGTGTCATCAACACACTGTGTCTTTACTTCACTTTATTCATACTGTAACATACATTACTGCACTAGCTGTGCGTGGTCTGTCACGGGAACTAGAGAGAGATCAGTGGGTGGGGAGGTTGTAATTATACTTGTGATATGGGGAGTGATTATTAGTGGTGAGGTCACTATGTTAAAGGTACATGCACATATCATCTACAGTCCCCCAATGCAATATTCCACCTCTCCACCAATTCCAATATTGTTGTCCAGTGGGGGGGGGGGTTCTGGAGCACTAGCATGGTGTTGTGGTGGGCCAAAGGAACTGGTTTCCAGAGGGCTAGTATGGACATTGTGGGCCAAATGGATTCTTGGGCTGGCAGCTCAGTGACTGAGACAACTCACACTCATTCACTCACTCACTCACTCACTCACACACACACACACACACACTCTCACACACTCTCACACACACACTCACACATTCACCCACACACTCACACACACACACACACACACAAACATACACAAACACACACACACATGTACACATACACACACACACACAAACACATACATACACACTCACTGACTCACACACCATATATATGGCAGTAAACTTTCTTGAATACTCACACGGCTGAGCGCGGCCCCTCCACTTTGGGGCTTCCGCAGTCAGCGGAACTTCCGCAATCAGTGTGGCCTCTGCACTCACTAGAAATTACGCAATCAGCGCGACCTGTCACAAAACGAGCGGGAGTTTTGAACCAAACACAGTCGGACCTAATAAAGCATTTATTCCTTCAAAACACAGTCAGACCTAATAAAGCATTACAGTTTCAAGCACAGGCAGGGCAGCAGACCAAACAACTCATGGCATTGTCATTAAGGGCTAACAAATCATTTATTGCAAGTACATTGCAGACTCACAGTTCAGTTGATTCACAGCTTAGAATGAGAGGCGTGGCCTCTCCCTCACGATCTTGCAGAGTGACTGAGTCACATCCAGGCATCCGGGGTTTTATAGTCCTGCCCCCCCCCCCAATTTACTTGGTGAAGGTGAATCACATGATTTTAGAAACCTCTGCAAAATTTTGCCTCAGCCAACTTCACTCCAAGGAAAGCGGAGCCAGTATAACACAACCCCTCCTGTTCCCTGCAATATCCTTGTCATTTATTTCTGCACCTTTGGTGGGTTAATCACACCCTAATCCGAAGTGCTCACAATATACCATGTGCGGTCTCATCAACATCTTGAACAGTTGTCCTTACCGTAATACTTAGTGTGTCTTCTTCATCACCTGTGTTGCCACTCTAAAGAAGCCATTCTCTCAGGGAATGATTTTCAGCAATGAAGCTCTCTATGACTAAGAAAGGTTTGATTGCCAACTGAATCATTTTGGATTTAGTCTGCTATCAAAATCAATAACGTTTCTGATATCCAGGAACGTTAAGGGAATTACATCAAAAAGACAAACAAACTATATATTCAAAAATCTGAAATACCTAAATATTCAAAAACTAGAAAAAAAAGTTTTAAGGTTAAGGAAACTTTGTACATTAATCCCTCACTACCATTTATCTTTATAGATGTCAATGGAAGAGAGCTCCCTCCACCAGCTTCAACATAGTTCAGATAGATTGGGTGATCAAATTAGTCGCAGGCAGCTTTCAGAAAGTTCATAGTCACACAATAACGCAAATCCTAAATCTGATGGCGCGTATGTAGGGGATAAAAACAATATGTCCCTGTATTAGATATTTTCAGACATTTGTCTATCTCTCAGGGAAATTATTTTATGTCAGGTTCCTAATGAAAATCGCCATGTTGCCATTTGAGCATAATTTATAATCTTTGACATTCTGAATGCTCATATGTGGCTGTTCAATTTAAATTGCTAAGCCTTCCATTGTTTTTTTATGAATGTCCTCCCCATCAGAATATCCATTAGTAGTCTGGATGCATTTCAGTTGAAAAGGTCACTGTGGTTGAAGCAGTTATATGTTGTGCGGGAAATGTGGGAAGGTAGTAATTTATTTTGGCTGCTGAGCTTTCTCAGATTGCTATCTGGAGGACCTCCTAATGTAAAGTTCACTAATTCATGATATTTTTGAAAGAATGAGTCCATCCTGTAAATTGTTAAGTTCTGCCTATTAATTACAATCTGGACATTGAAAATATTTTACCGTCAAAATGGATCATTTTAGCAGATTTATTTCAGCTCCTTATTTATTAGTACAGGTGCAGAATAAATTTGTAAAACAGCTTACAAATGTTGGTCCACTTGTCATTGATTCCATTGCCTTAGCTTCTGAAGAATTATCCAAGATTTTATTTTGAAAAATCTTATTCCAAATAGGTTATCTGAATATAAGTTACTGAAGAAACCTGCAGTAACCAGGTCTGACTACAGAGCAAAATAAATGCCTTGGCACTTTGCTTAATAAAAAGCTCTCTTTCTGTAGATTCAATAGTCTAGCTGTCATTTCTTTCTCTATAAAATCCATCTCTACACTGCAGCCCCCTAACACTACTCTATTCATATTATCATCATCTATTTCCCTGAAGAGCGCTGAAGAATTCTTGAAAAACAACAAGCATTTATCAAACACTCATTCAGTTTTACAGCAAAATTATTAAAACAGTCGATTGCACAAAATGTTTGCATTCAGCATTTCACGAAACATCAAAAACAGCTCTAATCGTTGTTTCTATGTTAACAGCTTTTTCTGCTTTCCATTTGAAAAGCATGACAGCTTTGCAAATAATACTGAAAAGAGCTTAGAGAAAAAAGCAATCCGCAATATCTTCACTAAGATGGTCTATTTGGATCCAAATGTGTTCCATAGAATTAGCAATTAGCAATGTGCGGACATGGCTAACCAAGATCCAAAAGCTTAGCACAAATGTACAGTGTATGTATTTTAACAACAGAAACATTGCTCAAGTTATTGTTTGTGATGAGCCCGAGCCGTTTAATTCAAAACCACATTGAATGTGCTGATCGGTTTATCAAATATTCCTTAGAAAAAAACCCAGTAGGAAATCTTATGAAAATTGATTTTGCTTGTAAAAATTAATAAAAATTATTAAATAAAAATGAATTGAGAAAAAAAATATATTTTCTATTGAATGTTTCTCTGAGCATCGTGTCTTTCAAGCTAGTGTGAATTCTACAGAAAGGACACCTCTATCTCTAACTGTGAGAAGCTGTAAAGAGCAAGGTGACTTTATCTGAAAGATAAGTATCTGCAAGCCTTATTGATTGAAAAGGGATTTTTGTGAAATATTTAAGACTTTTCGCCTCTTGAAATGCTGTGGAGAAATATAAATTACTTGTGCAGTTTATTGCAACCCAGCTCCTAAAAAGAACTGACTGTTCCATTGTACTGTGAAAAAAAACCTTTTTGTAGCTAAGAATCAGTTAACCTTTATCTCCAGTTTACAGTACATTAATTTAATGGGAAGAAAATAGCATATGCAAAGCATACAGCAAGTTTTTATTCAATCTGATTCAGATTATTTGTGTTGCAGCATAAAACAAGCTGTAATATAGTTGCTTGAAAGTGGGATAGGTCACTTTATCATCAAAATCCCTTTGCCCAAATCCTTTTGCCTTCTCCATCCTAAATATAATGCAAGTATTTTTTATCACTGTCAGTGAAAATAGTGTCTCGTCATTTTAGAGTGATTCTATCCACATAAAAAAAAAGTTGAAGAGAGATTCTCCTCATTGTTTATTACCTTCCAAATTATATTCAGAAATAATGAGTGGCCATTTAGCAGTATTATTTAAAAAACTATTAAACAATGAGAATTTGTCAAATTGCCCTCCAGTGGGTGTATGTTTGGAAAGTGAAATGAAATTTACCCAGTTACATTTTTTTCTGTTGTACTCTGTTCTTAATTTGTCCTTAAGCAAAAATACTGGTGAATCACTCATTCAGGAGGTAAGTGTTTGGAGCCCAGTAAAGGGAAGGATGAGAGGTTGAATGACAGGACTGCAGTTCCGCAGGTTGTGTGGGAAGGGTACAGACATTGATGGAAATGGGAAAATAAGAAGAGCATCCATGAAGAAAGGCATTGTATCTTAACATTCAAAGAAAGATGGAGGCTGAATTTCCTTCCTTTCAACATATATTCATTTTCCTCAAACCTGCTAAGCACGCAAGGACACAACATGCTGGAATAACTCAGCAGGGCAGGCGGCATCTCTGGAGTGACATGTATAGTTAATGCTGTGGGTCGAGATCCTTCGTCAGACCCGAAATGTCACATATCCACATCACTCCAGAGATACTGATCTGCTGAGTTACTCACTTAGCACTTTTTGTCCTTTTGTGTAAACCAGCATCTGCAGTTCCTAGTTTCTACTCATGCTAGGCATACATACCCCTTACAGGGATCAACCGAAATGGTATATGACAAAGAACAAAGCAAGAAATGTATCTAATACACCAGGAGCTTTTCTGTCTTCTACTATACACACCCAGTAATACAATAATACCACAAAATAGTGCCAAAAAGAGCAAAAAGTGGAGAGGGGGATCAATTATCACTGTTGAATTAGATATTTAAAAAAATAGCTTTTAACTTTGGCATTTCCACATTTCTACTGTATAATGACAGTATATCAGAATATCCAAGAACCTAATGCTTAAGTATGACTTTATGTCATATGTTGAAGCCAAAATTTTGGCCATTTTAAATTTGGCCTTGCAATTCACTGTACAGAAGGGGTGGGAGATTGTAACATTCACGTGGTCCGCCCTGTTTCGACGAATGCAATCAACCTGGCATGCACAATCAAATAAGATCAAATAGAACAAGTTGTCCGACAACTTTAGGCTGTGCATGCCATACGCAAGAAGAAGACTGTACAGAACTACCAATGACTTCATGAAGATCATAGTCAACATCAGCACAGTCATTTGGCCAACAAGGAAGAAAGGATTGGTCACCCATTACATAACCTTACAATTTTTCTTTCGTTTGTGTGATTAACTGGGCAGAATCATGCTTGATGCAGCCCGCCACTAACGTTTGTCTCCTGTGCTTAACATTTTCACCTCTACAGATTTTAAATGTCAAAGATTTTAAATGTCCCTGATAGTTATCCATTTGCTTGCACTTGTTATTCAAGATTACCAGCCTCATTCGAACAAATGATGCCACTATATTTATGCTAGCCCCTTGTAGGGTCGGATGCAAAGCAACTAACTGCCTCAGTGAAGCCCTCCTGGACGTAGAACTGATTCCAGTGGTAGAAAAGGAATCTGAGTAGGCCCGTAATGGCCACCTCGCCAGCAGTTTGCCTTGTCACATCTCCCTTTTTATTATTTTAAGTATGTCTTGAATGTTTGTTTTAATGTTTTTTGGTATGTTTTATGTGGGGGGGTGGGGGGGTGGGGGAGGGGATCGGGGGAAACTTGTTTCATTCAACTTACCTCGACGGAAATGAGATTATTCTGTGAGTTGCATCTCCGCCCCTCCCTGCAACCCACAACCTGGAGTGGTGTGGCTTTTTCCTGGAGTCCGGCCCGGAGCTTCAAGCCGCGGGCGTGGTGCGGACTTACCATCGCGGAGCCTGGGATTTTTTGCCGAGGATCGCCAGGATGCGAACTTTTACACCATGAAGCAGCGGTTTCCAGTAAGAAGTGGCGACTCGGGAGCTCCATGCAGCGGAGTGTTCCAATCCGTCCCGCCGCCGGAGGTTCGATCATCGCGATGAGAGGGCTTGAAAAGTGAAACGTCGGCAACGGCATGTGCAGAGGATTCAAGGCCCCGACCACCGGTGAACAAAGGAGGAAGATGACTGAAATTTATTATCTTCCATCACAGTGAGGATTGTGGTGGATGTTTATGTTAAACTTTATGTGCTCAAATAACTCAAATTTCACTGTGCCCTAATTGGTACATGTGACAATTAAATTGAATCTTGAATCTTGGATGTACTGACCTCACGCATGTCTGATTTTCAATGCTTAGGCACAGAGTCAGAGACAAACTGATCTGCAGAGCAGGATGTAGCCAACAGCTCTATGTGCAATTGTTGGTCGCAGCTAAGCACAACTATTCCACTATCATGGGTAAGATATTACTTTCATTGTCCTTTCCAATAGGGATCCTGTGATTTTGCTTTCTAAGTCACGTTTATCATGGTGTTTCAAAATGACAGGCAATATGCGTGTCTATAACTTATCCTTAAATGAATTAAGTATGATTCATTTGTAATTGTTCAATTCTCACTAATTATTTTTACAAATATTTGAATAGAACGTACAAGTATTTATAAGCGGATTGTGTGCTTTCATAAATAAAAAAATAAAAGTAAGGAGTAACACAGCTTGCTTTAGAGATTGTGAACACCAAATCAGTTTTCAGTTTTTCTCTCAGATTTTTGAGTAGCAGAGAGGCAGAGCTTTTAATACTGCTGCTTCATAGCTCCAGCAAACTGGATTCAATCCCGACCTCATGAACTGTCCGTGTGGAGTCTGCATGTTCTCTCTGTGACTGCATGGATTTTCTCTGTGCACTTCCATGTCTCAAAGTGGTGCAGGCTGATAGTCTAATTTGCCACTAAATTATCTCTAATGTGTGGATGATGCATAGAATCGGTGGGGAGTTGATGGAAATGTGGGGAAAAAAAATATTTTAGTGTGGATTTGTGTAAATAGATGAACAATCGCTCAGTGGGCCAAAGTATTGATTATTAGAATGGATTTAATTAGTGGTAGGGAATACAACATTTATGTTATTTATAGCATTTATAAAAAGCTAAAGCTTACTAATAAATATTTCCACCTACACCTTTTCCTCAGCTAGAGCAATTATGGTTTTCTAACTTGTGAGGTTCCAGATGATTTTACTAGGAATAACTTTTAAACTTTAAATTAGTTTTCAAAAGATAACAATCAAATAGGACATTTTGATTTAAATACAGTCTACCATAGTTTTCAAAAGCCTGTAAAACCAACACATTTGTATTGGGCATTAATTGCATGGCCATTTGTTATTAAGTTAATCATTGAGTTTTATAGCATTAGTTACTGGTCCAACAATTATTTACATCTTAAACACTGAAGGGTGATATTAGCCTTAATGCTGGCAAAATAATGTCATTAATTTTTATTTATATTGAATGTTAAATAATAATAAGAATAAATGAGCTTACCAGTTTGACGTTTGATCTTTATTTTATGAGGCGTTACGTTGTTGATTACGTGAAGAAGACCGCCAGTGCGCATGCACCACAACTTCAAAGCAGCGGTATGCAATCACAGATAACAGAATATTTGAAGTAACATAGTAAGATCAGCAACATGGGAACTACCATATGACCTTTATGAGCGAGAGGGTTGGGCGTGGTGGGCACATAATCACAAACGTAACTCCTCATAAAATAAAGATCAAACTTCAAACTGGTAAGTTCGCGTTTAATCTTACTATTTTACTTCGGAGTCACGTGAGTGATTCCGTGAAGAGTTCAAAGCTCTGTGATTTCATGCCACAGATTCAAATCCCGGCGTCTCACTGCATCGATTGACTCAGAATGAGTGAATAATCAACAATGCATTAACCATAACATTAATTCAAATGTATTAATGGCTTATGTGAATAAAGCAATCAATAGCAACCCCTCTATGTCAGGGGAGGCTAAAGTGAACGCAAAACAGAATGGGCAAACAGCCCGGGTCAGCAATCAGCCTATGGTAAAAAAAAATTAAAAATGCATTCACTTGACCATCCTGCGGTCGCGAGGATATGGTCAATGGAAACGTCCATTCCGCCCTGATGGAATGAAATGTAAAATCGTCAGTGCCAATACCTGCATAAACCAGAACCTGCTTCAGTCACCTTGAAATAGTCTGAACTGACTTTATCTTATGTGATTGTTTGTGGCTAAAGAACAATGCTGATTCCACACCTCATAGGGTTCTGGTGGCCTCGATATAATATAGCAAACCTTCACTCACACATAGACGTGAGTCCGTGGGGTATGTTGAAATGCGATCTTAAATCCTGCCACCCTTGGTCTGCTCTGCTCGTGTAGATCAGAATGTAAAACGTAATGGCATCTGCAGCCATTTCCATCCTATCTAGCCGCAGCCTCTGCAATGTCTGCCCTCGTTGTGCTGATCCTAGTGTCATGATTAAGGATGTAGCTGGCTTTGGTGAAGTATTGTTAAGCCAACGCCAATATCCCATACTGCATAGGCGCGTACTGGGAGAACTTGTGTTAAAGACATCGTTTACAAACTTGATATCCGGGGTTGAAAAACCCAACTGGAAGACGTCGGAAATCTGTACCATATTAAATGTAACATTTAAGATTAAACAAACCCCCTTCCCATCTCCTGAATAGGAAAGTACTGCTTTTCTGGTGCTCTCCCTGCAATCTGCAGTGAGCACATGAATGGCTCGATGTGACAACCCATGTAAGACAGTCCATTGAGAATGTGTAAATCAATAATTATTTTATTATGCAGAGGCTGGTTTCCTGAACCAGCAAAGTTTGAACCAGCAATTTCTCAAATATAGTTTGAGACTGAACCGGTGACTTTAACAAAAATACAGCGTTAGAATATCATCCAGCCAAACATAACAAGTGTTTTCGAACTCCAAGTCAAAGCACCGATTTTATAATTTGTTAAATAATCTGGGAATATAGTTTATCCCATTTTGCAATGTTTTACTGTTATTAGTACAGTTAAACGGTATTTTTCATAATGAACAGGCCACTCCTGCCATCATGCCATGGGTGCTTTGCACGACAACTCTGTCCAATTTTCGAGCCTGTCTGGAAAACCGATAATTCTGGCTCTAATTCCAAACTTGCTTGGAATGCTAGCATTGTGCCCTCTAAGCAGATGACCATGCTTTTGTCCTTTGTATGCTGCACAAACAAGTGTAAATATTACCAACTTATGAGTGGTCCACTTACCCATGTTTTAGAAGTGCCAGACCCAACTTGTTGAGTAGGACTGGTAGGGTGCGTGGAACCTGTGCCCAGCTATCATGCTGCCACCAGCTTCAGTGAACCGGCCACTGCCAATGAAGGCATAGGGTGCGTTGTCGCGAAAATGATGAACTCTGCCGTTCATCTGTGGTCCCACTGCAGAGCGCCAGCTGCGCATCTGTGTCGACGGCCGGCTTGTTCCTGGTCCAAACCCGGAATCTGCACCTCTCTTGTAGGGATACCTTCTCAGATTTGCCAACCACCTGTGGCTTAACCTTGCTGCTTCTCGGACAGCTGCCCTTTCTAGCGAACACAGTCATTCCTGAGCCCAGCAACATTCTTTGCAGCTTCATTCTACAGGACTGCCAAGTGAATAGCTGTGAACCTATGTAGTGTACTTTACTCGATTTGGATGCTAATGAATGGGCCATCTACAGAAGCACAAAGTTTCCTTCACGTTAACTCAGCATTGAATTGTACAGCTTATGGCTAGTTTAGTTTAATTTTGTTTAGAGATATAGCGCGGAAACAAGTCCTTCGGCCCACCCGGTCCGTGCCGACCAGCGATCTCCGCACATTAACACTATCCTACACCCACTAGGGACTATTTTTACATTTACCAAGCCAATTAACCTACAAACCTGTACGTCTTTGGAGTGCGGTAGGTAACCAAAGATCTCGGAGGAAACCCACGCAGGTCACGGGAAGAACATACAAATTTCCAATACTATCCAGAACAATGAACTTCAGAACTGTCAGTGGATTGATTGATGAAATCTAAAATTACTTTTAAGGAACAACCAGACTTTGAGCATTCTGGAAGTGGGTCAGTGGAGCACCTGGACAGGTCTTGGATTATAAGAACATTGAAAGATAAGTTCTTCCAGCATTTGGGCCATCTTTTATTAAGGAGGAACTGTAAATTAAGCAGAGTAGTCAATGTGGGTGCGAGAATGGAAATTGGAATACTTGGCAAATGATTTGGAACGGCAGAGCTTTGGAAGGTTTTTGGATGGCAGAATTGGCAATCAGATTTATTGCAGAAAGTTGAATGATAAGATGGGCGAGGCTGGCTCGTAGATTAACAGGGAAACTCTCCTTAACTAATTTGAAAACATCACATTTCTAAGTTGGCTGCAATTTTACACGCCACCTTTATCGTCTGACACTTCAATTATCGGCATTCACAGTCACCTCACTGCTCACTTGAGTGGCAATTTATGTTATATATTTTTTCATAAAGCATTTATTTAACCATTAATGTTCACCCTCTATAACATATTTAATATATTTGCATAACAAATAAAATAGATTAAAAATGCAAAAATGTATTATCCACACATCTCCCAGATTTAGTTTTAAAGAATAAGCCTCAAAATAATTCTGCAGATAAGTTTTGAATAAATACATCACATTTTGGGAATTTTGCAATCCAATTCAAAGAAAACTGAAAATTGATGAGATCATTAAATGGGCGGCACAATGGCGCAGCGGTAGAATTGCTGCCTTACAGCACTGGAGACCCGAGCTCGACCCTAACTATGAGTGCTATCTGTACGGAGTTTGTACGTTCTCCCTGTGACCATATGAGTTTTCTCAGTGTGCTCCGGTTTCCTCCCACATTCTAAATAAGTGCAGGTTTGTAGTTGAATTGGTGTCTGTAAATTTTCACCAGTGTTTAGGATAGAAGTAGTGTATGGATGATAGACACAAAATGCTAGACTAACTCAGAGGGACAGACAGCATCTCTGGAGAGAAGGAATGGGTGACATTTCGGGTCAAGACCCTTCTTCAGACTCAGTATGGTTGTATACACTCTGTGTATGGGTGGACTTAAGGGCCTGTTTCCATGCTGTACCTCTAAACTGAAGCAAACTATTCCCATTTGAACAAACTCAACAATTTCAGTTGTGCGATCTTCATACAATCCACACGGACGAACGCCAGATACATAATTCTCACTCAGAAAGTGTATCTTCTACTAACTGTGTATTATTGATGCTTCATCAGCACCTGTGAGACCTGGGCAACATCCCCAGGCCAATATTCTTTAAGGTAGATATATAGTCACTTTCTATTAGGTTCCACCATAACCCTATATCCCAAACCAATTACTGCTAAACTACAAACATCTCCCAACACCGGGCCTCTACCTCACTCCACAATATTTGGCCTTCACCATTACTATTTGCTGGCACACTCCAACTACAAATGCCTCCGCTGTGCTAACTGCCGCCCAGACCATTAAGCTCATTCCCCAGCTACCCTTCGTAATTATCAATCCGCTAACGACCAACTTATTTAACTTTCTTTGCACATTCCGCAAATGATTTGTAATATGATGAGGTATAAGAAATGTAAAGGGTTAATCTGTTTGACACAAAGTTAATATTTTATATGAGACCTTCCTGAAATAAAGCTTTGAAAATTTAATAGGTGCTGTGTGTGAAAGGTCCATTGGAGAAAGAAAAAATATTTGAATCTCTCAAAAGATATGTGATTCTTCTTTAACCTTTCAAATTGTGCTGCTGCACAGATTGGATGCCGCAAACCTCTGCAACTGACGCTTAAAGACTTTGTACAGCTTCAACAGTAGAACATTGCCAACCTCATATTTGAGATGTGTTTGAAGTAAAAACTTAATGGAAAATTAAGAGCCATATTTGATTGGAAAATTATTCTATTATTAATAAATCTCCTCCACCCCCGTTCCTATTTTGACTTGAAAATAGACCTCTATTGTGGACTTTATAATTATGTAATTTAAAGGCACAGTGAGTTACTGATGTGGATTCTGTTTTGGAATATTCATGTGTTTACAACAGCTGTTTTTTTAATATATGTATAATTTACAAAATACCTCAGAGGCATCTTATAGTACTAGAAGTAATGCCAACATAATGCATATTTTTAAAACAGTCTTTAAGATAATCATTTTATAAAATATGCTCTTAAATCATTTTTTTTTTTTACCAGCCACTGTAACCTTAAACAGACTCCATCAACAAAGTGCAATTTTCAAAACCTAATTCTTATAAATTCATTCCCAAGTCCACAGTCATCCTGCAGGGAACTAAAGTCCAGCAGGTACCCCCTTCCAATTCTCCATTACTCATTCCCCCAGGATCTCGGTGTCCAAGGTTGTAGCTGATAAAGCAGGTGCCCAAAATATAAACCAACTAAAGGACAACACAAAGTGCTGGAGCTCTTCCAGCTTTCTTGCTACCTCCTCATCCCATCACCCACAATTAGTCTTAAGTGACCTGAAACGTCACTTAACCATGTTCTCCAGAGATGCTGCCTCACCCGCTGAGTTTACTCCAGGACTTTCTGTCATTTTTGTGAGCAAGAATCGGCAGTTTCTTAATTCTACAACTAACGGTAGGATGTGGATATTAGCTGCAAAAGACTGAGTATGCTTTGGTCACCTTTTAGGCTTTGTGAATACAGTGCTTTGGTTTCCTGAATTCATTTATCTAAGAACAATAGGATTGTCACTTCATTTCTTTAATCTCAGTTATTGTCCCATTTATTTCAGTGGGAAAGCCCACAATGTGCTTGCAATGGCATCTCAAGTCCATTATTTCTTGTATCTCGTTCCTTTGCTTTTCAACCGAATTATGGGGTACCTGATGTAAGCGACAGTACAAATGAAGTCTGAATCCTACGAAAGAAACTGAATTAAATTGGGTAATAACTCTCATAAATTGAATAGAACATACAAAGATTAAAAATTGTAATGGAATAGAACAGGGACTTCATCTTATTGTTAAACTTCATAAACAAGAAAACGCAGTGATTGTTGAACATCTTGGACAGTATAAGTATATAATTGTTCAGCCAGTTGACCCTATGCCATCGTTTTAAAGAGCTTTGTAATTAGAAGCTCTCCTGTTCTCTTTTCCAGTGGTACTGTACTTACTCCCGTTTACAAACATATAATATGTTACTCTGGAATCTACTTGCTTTCAAGTAGCACGTTTCCGATCAAAACCAGGCCCAAAATAAAAAAAACTTCTCTTCTTATGTCCAGAGCTGCCTTAACAAATTCGATTCTTAAGGTTTCCAACCATTTCCTGCACTCAAGCAGCTCAGGGGAAATTTACTGCTCAATAGAAAGAAAAACAGGAAACGACTGATACACTGGAGATCAAGAAAGATCAAATGAGGTCCATAGAGGCCACAGTCCACAGAAAAAAAAACAGGTGCAGTCTCATCGGGGAATCATCAGCTATCATTTTGTTTACTTGTTTGACGGAAAAGGCCATGCTCTCTCCAATAATTGCCCCGGTCACACCTCAAATCCCACAGCATACTACATGATCGGATTTAATAATGATGTTTGTCTGGTCACTAGAAAGAAAAACTTGCTCTAATTAAGCCGCTTGCATGTTTGTTGGTGAAACTTTGGTGGGAAATAATAATCACATCACTCCCTGCCTGCCAGTTAATTGCAAAAGAAAGAAAGGATGTACTGAAAAAAAAGAGAAACATTGCAATATCTGTCTCTGGCCTCCTGCAAGATCCAATACAAGCTCAACGAACAACATCTCATCCCCATGTGGTCATATTGCAGAACTCGATGCTGAATTCTCCATTTCTAGGTAACTCGCTCCTTCTTTCTGCCTCTATGAGAACTGGCCATTTTCATTTGACATTTTTGTTATGTTCAGACGATACAACCCTACAGATACGCCCTCCCTCTTCTTTCCTCTCTCCTCCTCCGCTCCCCAATCCCTCCCTCACCTCTCTCTGTTCCTCTCCTTTCCCCTACCCTCAGTCACTCCCTCCCTCCATAACTCCTCTCCCCTCCCTATCCCCCTACGAACCCTCTATTCCCCACCTCCCCACTTCTCACTTCCGCCTATCCCCCCTACTATCCCTCACCTCCCCACTGCCCTCCTCTCCTTCTATTCCCCACTCCCTACCTCCTCCATTCCCCCCTCATCTACTCCTCTCCCTCCATTCCCCTCCTCCCTCACACTCCCTCCTCACCTCCTCCTTTTCCCTTTCCTCATACCCTCCCCCAATCACTCCCTCACCTCTCCTTTTCCCTACCCTCAGTCACTCCCTCCCTCCATAACGCCTCTCCCTTCCCTACTGCCCTCTCCCTCTATCCCTTCTCCTCCCCCACACTCCCTCCTCACCTCCCCAGGATCTCGATGTTGCAGCTCCTCTCCCTTCTTGCCTGCCCCGGAGGAGCATCAGCCATTGGCACCCTTAGAGCCAGCCCTCGGATCCCCGGCTCGTCCCGGAAGCACCAGCAGCTACGGTCGTGCCAGCGTGTGGGCAGGGGGGGTTGTGGGGGTGCGGGGGAAAGCTTGGAGAAAAGACGGGGGAAGAGCCATGGGGGAGAGAGGGGGGTATCACGGGAAAGAGGGCAGGAGCCAGCGAGGGGAACCAGGGGGGAAGGGGCTGGAGCTGCAGGGTGTTGCGATAGTGGTGCGCTTGGGACTCACAGCGGGTGCTGGACACTCTCCTCCACCGGGATCAGACTCTCCGCTTTCCGTTTGGCAACATATCCGACTTTGCGCTGGGCCGGGCCGCTTCTGGTCCCTGCGAAAATTGTATCCAGTTGGAGACCTCCACCGCGCCCCCCCCACCTCCTGCAGCGTCCCTCAGCTCCAGTAAAGATGTGATGATGCAGGAAGGGGCAGACCATCCCGGGGAGTGACAGGAGAAGAGACCAATCGTGGCGCTGACTAGCAGGAGAGGAGATTGATCTGCGCACGCGCGGTTTTACGATTTTTAAACCTCGCTAACTTTTACAATATACTATCGATCGGAACAAAACTTGTTGCACTAACAGCACAGGGGAACGGTGAGTGAGCTGATGAAAAATTGTAGCGCTATCCTTTACCGTTTTTGCCTAAATAGAAAAACCGTGCAAACCGGAAGAGCACAAGGTCAGTGTTTTAGTTATGTATAGATTACTCAGCCAAAGAAGTTTAACCTTATCTTAACTGTCCCATTGTAACATCCTGTCAGTGAAATTGCCTTTATTACCCTCTCTACCTTGACTAATTTGTTTTTCTCTTTCTCATTCTCTTTCCACAGATCCTGCCTGACCCATTGTGTGTTTCCTGCATTTTCAATTCTTCACTTAATTTTAATTTTTACCCCAAAGGCAGTCATTACTTACAGAAATGGCACTGAATCACATACAATATAAAATATATAGAAAATCGCAGCTTCATACATAATTGTTCTGTGAATATATTTATATCACTATTTGGAATGGCTGTGATGAAAATAATTTCTGCATGAGTTTAAAAAATGCACTTCATATTTCAGATATAATGAGAAAAGCTAATTGAGCAATTTGTTTTTCAAGCTACAGAAATTCAAGTTTCTGATATATGCCAGACATATTTCTGAGACAATTTACTTCTTGCCAAAATAATACCTAGAGGCCAAAGGGGAATATATTTTTACTTCAGAAGAAAATTAAGAAAAAAACGATTGTATTTGCCGGATGAACTAATGGAGCAATTATGCAATTATTGCCTTAATATGAGAAAGTAGAAAAGATGTCAAGAGGGCATGAAATGAACATGATATATTGGTTCATGATGTAATGTAAAAAATCTCACTGAAAGGTTTTGCCATTTACGGAGATGCATTACAAAAAAAAAAATGACAGAAATACATTCTGCAAATTGAAAAAAATTCAACCAAGCATCTCAGGCGCTCTTAACATATTTATCTATCATGCATATAGAATTGTACATTAATTAGTCCCTACATTACAGGTAACATTTTTTCTTTTTAATTTACTTACAAAATTGGACAAAAAATCACAAATTATTGCTATAAATCGAGCAGAATATTAAATCTGTCTATGGCGATGGTTTATCTCCATGTAATTTAAACTAACCCCTCTTTGGAGCTTATGTGCTTTTTTTTAATGTACGCCTTTTTTAAGTTCAGTATCTAAAAAACAATAGTGAAGCACAAAGATCAGATGAGAGATCCACCCATAATGTTGGCTCAAAACATATTTTAACTCCCAGGCTTCATTAACGTTTGAAGGCCAATCTGGCTTCTGATTCAGTTGCAAAATTGGCCAGCCAGCCCATTTGGCAATCTGACTCTCAGAAGTTTAGACCATAATCTCCCGGAGGCAGATGCAGTGGGATTTATAGGTGCTGTCATATTAAGCTTTGATATTTACGCTTTGATGTGTAATTCCTCAACTCAACAAAGGAGTTACTATCGCTTACACCTATGTTCTTCACTTATAACAATAAATCCTGTTATGTTAGACAGATAGTGAGATATCCTGGTAGAAACTTGTGCCTAAAAATAGTTTTGCATCTGCTAATACTCAATCAGGCCTATAAAACATTTGAAATTATGCTTTGACATTTCTGACAAAGCAAATTTTGCCTGGCATTTTACCACATGGCAACCAAGGAATTACATCAGTCCTTAAATGCCTAATCCCTTCAGGAGAGACATGGAGAAACAACTTGACTGTGGGGGAGAGTGGAGGAGACCTCCCCAAATCAGTCAAAGGAACATGCAAGTCCTGGTCAAATAGATGCATGCCAGCAGTAAAGACCATTCTCATCATCAGGAGAGTGGCAACTATCATCGGATGAAGAGTTTGGCATTGGGTGATCTGCTCATCACTGTTTACGCCAGCAGAATGGAGATTGTTACAGGAGGATGTATTTAATAAGGAGCAAGGTGCTCCTGGAAACACCGGGGCATTTTTAGTGCACAGAAGAGGATTCAATCACTACAGAGTTCTTACGTTCTCCCCTTAACCGCGTGGGGTTCCCTGGGTACTCGTTTGTAGGTTAATTGGCTTTGGTAAAAAAAAGTTGTAAATTGTCCCTAGTGTGTAGGATAATGCTGGTGTATGGGGATCGCTGGACGGTGCGGAAGGGCCTGTTTCCACGTCATATCCCTAAACAAAACAAAATAAAACAATGAATCTCACCCATTTTCTGTTTCATTTTCTGTTTCATTTTCTGCTGGAGCCACTCAGCTCCAGGCACAAATACAAGATTGACCCAGACATGTGTGCAATGGCTGACTACTGCCTGAAAAAAATTGAACGTGGCATTAAGAAAGCATTGAACTGAATTTGCATCAAGGACATTGCCCAAGCAAGTCAATGAGACTTGATGGTTGGAGTCAGACATGTTACGTGAATGTGGTTGGCATTGTTAGTTGCCTGTCATAATACCTCCTGGATCATTCATCTGTTCCTTCCGAAAAGCAGATATTTTATCCAACAATACAAACCTCAATATAAAGAAAAAATGAATTGTGAAAAAGTGGGATTAGCCTTAATAGTCAAGAGTCAAGAGAGTATTATTTTCACGTGTCCCAGATAGGACAATGAAATTCTTACTTGCTGCAGCACAACAGAATATATAAACATAATACAGAACAGGAGAGAAAGTTTAGTGTATCTATAGACCATATATACAATAGCCTGATGGCTGTGGGGAACAAGCCATTCCTGAACCTGGATGTTACAGATTTAAGGCTCCTGTACCCTCTTCCCAATGGCAACGGTGAGATGAGTGTGTGGCCAGGATGGTGTGGGTTTATTTATTACAAGAAGGAGCAAACGCCCCCCTACTTTGTAATAAATTTCAAGATTTCAGATATTCCATGTAGCCATTTTGTTACTGTAATTTCAAATCTTTATTTCATGTACATGTAAAAAAGTATTAAATTCAAATATAAAATTATATGTTGGTAATGAAACCTACTGCAGTTTGTTTCCTTTAAAAATGTTTGTCAATCAGTATTTCCTGCAGAGGATGCTGCTGGTAATCGCATTACAGTGGGATAACACAGCAGGCAGCACATCCACATCGAACTCAATCCTTTTATTGTTTGTACAATCAGAAATGTACTGTACTTTCACAAACAGCAAGCCAAAAAAATCTAAATAATGTCACCAAAATAAAATGTTTGTACGTTTCCACTAGTATTTATTATTATTCATTCAAGAGACGTGGGCAGTGTAGCCATGGTAATTAGTAGTTCCCTAAATGTCCTTGAGAAGATGGTGGGGAATGCTACCATGGTGATTGAAGAGAAACTCCTGCAGTGTTTTGTGGCAAGGCCATTCAGAAGTCCGACCTAACATCAATCTATCTCAATATTAGATTGATGTATGACTTGGAGTGGAACCTGCAAGTGGTGGTGGGTTCCATCATCTAATGAATGAATGAATGAATGATTGCATGATGAATGAATGAATGAATGAAATGAATGCATGAATGATGAATGAATGAATGAATGAAAGAATGAATGACTGAATGAATGATTGAATGAATGAATGAAATGAATGAATTAAATGAATGAATGAATGAATGAATGAATGAATGAATGCATGAATGAAATGAATGAATGATGAATGGATGAATGAATGGATGATGAATGGATGAATGAATGAATGAAAACTTTATTGTCATTCAGATATACACCTAGACACAGTGCACCTTGAACGAAATTTTGTTGCATTTGACTCTCCAAAATCAGGTAATAGTAAAAAGTGCTAGGTGCGTCCATAAAAATGCCTCATGTACATGGTTCTGTAAAATAAATATATATAAAAAGTTTTTTAAAAGTGTCGATATTTAAAAAGTTCTAGCCTCAGTAATTGATTGTTAAGTAATCTTATGGCCTGGGGGATGAAGCTGTTGCAGAACCTGGTTGTCCCGCTCTTCATGCTGCGGTACCTCCTCCTAGAGTTAAGCAGTATAAACAGTCCAAATTGTGGGTGTGTGGGGGCTCTGGTAATGCCCTTAGCTCTAATCAGACAGCGCTTGCACCCCATGTCCATGATGGAAGGAAGAAAAGTCCCAATGATTTTTTCCGCTGTCCTCACCACTCTCTGAAGGCACTTCCAGTCCGCAGCTGTACAGCTGCCGCACCACGTAGAGATTCAGCTGGTCATGACCGACTCTATTGTGCTTCTGTAGAAAGTGGCGAGGATGGGAGGGTGGAGGTGTAAACTTCTCAACCTGCGGAGGAAGTACAATCGCTGCTGTGCCTGTTTTGCCAGAGATGTAATGTTTGTGGACCAGTTTAAGGTGTCCGTTATATGCACCCCCAGGAACTTGATGCTTTTCACCTGCTCCACTGCTGAGTTGTTGATGCAAAGTGGAGTGTGACTGGGCTGAATTTTCCTTCTGAAATCGACGACAATCTTCTTGGTTTTGTTCACATTTAGGAGAAGGTTGTTCCTGCTGCACCAGCTCACCAGCTGTTCCACCTCCTCTCTATATGCCTGGTCGTCGTTATTGCGGATGAGGCCCACTACTGTAGTGTCATCCGCGTATTTGATGATATGGTTAGTAGTGGACCTGGCGACACAGTCATGTGTCATCAATGTAAAGAGCAGCGGACTCAGGACACAGCCCTAAGGGGAGCCGGTGCTCAGTGTGATGACCGAGGAGGTGTTCTTCCCCACCCGCACAGACTGGGGTCTTTCAGAAAGGAAATCCAGGATCCAGTTGCATAGTCTGGTATTGAATCCTAAGGGTGCCAGTTTGCTCACCAGATGCTGGGGGATTATCGTGTTAAATGCTGAGCTGAAATCAACAAACAGCATCCGCACGTGGGTGTTCCTCTCCTCCAGGTGTTGTAGGCTCAGGTGGACTATACAGTTGAGACAGGGATTTGAGAGGGTCCAGCTGAAAAAGCTTTGGCAAATTTCTGCAGTGCATTTCACAAACATTGTATATCGTGGCCATAGCGCACAGAAGTGGAGAGTATGAATGCTTAATCCATGTGTAATCATGCATTGTCTTTCCACTGACTGGTTAGCACGCAACAAAAGATTTTTACTGTACCTCAGTACACATGACAATAAACTAAACTGAACTTAAGTTGATGGATGGAGTATTTTTCAGGAGGACTAGTTTGATATGGATAGTGACAAGCATCTCGAGTGCTGTTGGAGGCACACTTACTCAGGCAAGTGAATAGTATTCAACTTTCATTTGAATTTACACCTTGTATATGGTGGAAAGACTCTGGAGTATCAGGAGGTGAATTAGCCACCAGAAGACACCCAGCCTCTGAAGTGATCTTGTAACCACCATATTTATATGGCAGGTGCGTGTAACAATCTGGTCATTGGTGATTTTCAGGATAGTTAGGAGATTGTTGGAGAATCAATGAAGGCAGTGCCATGAATGTTAAAGGAAGGTGATTAAACACTTTTTTTACATAATAGATATGATCATTTCCTGATTGTTGGGTAAATCTTTGGTGTTTATAGGATGTTATATAACTGCCTTATAGGACAGGTAGTTTCATTTTTAGTTTAGTTTAGTTAGTTTAGACACACAGACTTTCGGCCCAATGAGTCTCTGCCAACTAACAATCACCCATTCCCTAGTTCGATGTTATCCCAGTTTTGCATATTAAATACTGGGGTCCATTTTACAGAAGCCAATTAACCTACAAACCTACATATCTCTGGAATGTGGGAGGAAACCGGAGCACACGGAGAAAATCCACGCAGTCACAGGGGAGAGGGTGCAAACTCCGTACCAACAGCACCTGTAGTCAGGATCGAACCTGGGTCTCTGGTGCCGTAAGGCAGCAACTCTACCTCTGCGCTGTGCCACTGTGCCTTCCTCTGAACGATGCCCTTGATGCATATTCAGCTCAATGCTGTCTTGATTCAAAGTTCCGTTTTTTTCAGGCAAATGTCAGCCATTGCACACATGTCTGAATAAAGCTTGTATAGAGAAGGGTCTAGACCCAAAACGTCACCCATCCCTTCTCTCCAGAGATGCTGCCTGTCCCGCTGAGTTACGGCCGCATTTTGTGTCTATCTTTGCTTTAAACCAGCATCTGTAGTCCCTTCCTACACAAGCTTGTATTTATGCCTTGAGCTAAGTAGTTCCAGCAGAATAAAATAGTGAATGGGTGAGAAACATTCTCAATGGACATCCAATCTCCTATTGTTAGGCAAGAAACATTTGTTGACCAATTAAGGGGTTGTATGTGGAATGATCCATTCAGCAGCAAACATGCTCATTTCAGGCCTAATGGAGGGAATGCCATGAATCAGCTCTAGTTGGGTGAATCAAAGATGATGGATTTGTTGAAGTCCTGAGTGCATATTTCAGTTCATTTGGAAAACAAAATTTATAATGATATCATAGTTTGGGACGACAGATGGCGCAATGGGCAGTGTTCGGCTGGCGACCGGAAGGTAGCCGGTTCGAATCCCGCTTGGAGTGCATACTGTCGTTGTGTCCTTGGGCAAGACACTTCACCCACCGTTGCCTGTGTGATGTGTGTGAATGTGTGTGAATGATTGTTGGTGGTCGGAGGGGCCGTAGGCGCAGATTAGCAGCCACGCTTACGTCAGTCTGCCCCAGAGCAGCTGTGGCTACAGAAGTAGCTCACCACCGCCGAGTGTGACTGAGGAATGAATGAATAATGCGATGTAAAGCGCCTTGAGTATCTAGAAAGGCGCTACATAAATCCCATCCATTATTATTATTATTATTATAGTTTTGAATATCCAGAATTATTGTTCTTACAAAACAAAAATCAGTATAATTACCATAAATGAGCAAACTGTCCTAAACCAAAATGAATGGTTATTTTATATAAATTGCCCAATATATTATTTGTTACTTTGGAGGATACAGATTGATTTGTAGAGAGAAATAATAATCTGAGGTCTTATTATTTTCTTTAAGTCATGATGCCTTGAACCTTTTTCTTCTTAGTGACATTTCTCTTTGGCAAACACTGTTGTAGGCAATGAATTGTTCATATTCATTAGAGGAAAAAAGTTGATTTTTCTCCACCCTGAGGAAACAAAGGTAGCAGTGAAAATCAAGGTGATAACTTGCAATAATATTAAGGTGCTGGTTTAAATCTTCAGATGCAGTGCCGGCCTTAAGCCGATTGGACTGATTGCTCCCAATTGGGCCCCGCGAGTAAGGGGGCCCCCTGCCAGAGTAATCTATTCTCGGCTCGAATAGATCTACCACGGGTGGAGGGGGAAGAAAGAAAGGGGTAGAAGGGGAGGGGTGGGTGAGGGGGAATGGAGAAGGGGGAGAGGGGGAGGTGGGTCGTTCGCTCACGGCAGCGCTCCCGCCCAAAGATACTAGATTTGAAATGTCTTTCTTCGCAGGTGATACCTGACCCACTGAATATTTTTATCATCATTTTCCTTCATAAAAGCCAAAGGTGAGCTTGGCTTTATTATAACTAAAGATGAGCCTGGTGTCAGCGTTATACATTGTTATGATTTCTGCCAGGTTATTTTGATAGAAGAGTTGTTAATGCTTTTTTATTAATAATGGAATCTGTCTATTTAACTTCTTTCAAATCACTTGTTTTCATACTTACCATGAGAACAAACTGGAACACGTTGGAAGTTATTGAATCAATCACATTTTTTCCTTGTGATCTAACAGCAGCACCATAAACCTTGGCGGTATAGAACAAATAATGGTTTAGTATTGTTTGTTTGTGGCTCAAACACAATATGTTCCCCTTATCAAAAATAATTTAAAAATGAATTTCTTGTTATATATTGATCTGTCACCTTTCTTTCTTCCTCTTTCCTTGTCCTTACTTTGTGTTTTCTTTTCTACAACCCTATTTTCTCCTTTATTGCTCTTTTATTGTTTTTTTTTACCTCAACTTGTTGAGTTGGATCACAGTAACAATAATTTCATACCTAAATTCCACCCTTTGAAAACGCCTGGATAGTTCTGTGTTCAGCTTATCTGAGCATGGAGGATGTTTTTCCAACATCAGTCACATACTTTGGGATGTTATGGGTCGTTCACTTCACGTTTTCTCCAATACTGACTTAAAATGGAGCTTTTACTAGTGACCTCTCTGTTTCATTGATTATTCACTGAAATCGAGGAGCCCACCATGCAGGGACTGGAGATTGGATTCTACATTGAGAATGTCTCCAGCGGCAAATCAGTGTTGCCCACAGCATCCGCCAGTCTCAGTTTTCAGTAAACTTTCGACTTTAAGACTTTACAGTACGGAAGCTGGCCCTTCTGCCTACAAAGTCCATGCCGTCTAACAATCACCCTATATATTAATACTATCCTACACACTCGGTACAATATACAGAAGAGAATTAACCTACAAACCTGTATGTAATTGGAGCGTGGGAAGAAACAGGAGCACTCGAAGAAAACGCATACACTCACAGGTAGAATGTACAAACTCCGTACAGACACCACTGGTAGTCATGATCAAACACGGGTCTCTGGCACTGTAAGGAAGTGACTATCACTACACCTCTGTGCCACCCCTGGGACATTGTCCCAAATACTTGGGATTATGAGAAATGATTCAGTGGTTTCTATTGCATTCAAGTTGAGCCCTTGAACAATTCATAGTGCAAAGCCAGTCACAGGAGACGCTCCAGGCAAAATATCAAGCTTGGTGCCCAGACATGCGGCTGGACAGGCTGACCTCTGCAACTCTGTCCCAGTGCCACCACCAGCACAACCGGCCTTTATGGCCAAGTTAAGACTCTGATATTTTCCAAAAAAACGTAGGACTTGAAGGGTACAAGATAGCTCTTAAAACAAGGCGGCTGTTGTGTACTGCTTAATAGTAAGATTAAACGAGAACTTACCAGTTCGAAGTTTGATCATTATTTTATGAGGAGTACGTTGAGGGAATACATGAAGAACCCCGCCAGGATGCATGCGTGTCATTCTTCAAAGCAGCGGTGTGAAATCACAGATAACTGTAATGACTAAACATAGTAAGGTTAGAGAAAAAATACCAGTTGAGTATATGATCATGGGTGGGAGCGGAGGGCACGTATTCCCTCAATGTACTCCTCATAAAATAGTGATCAAACTTCGAACTGGTAAGTTCCCATTTAATCTTACTATTTTACTTCGGAGTCACGTGAGTGACTACGTGAAGATTTCAAAGCTCTGTGATTTCATGCCATGGAAAAGAGTCCATGCATCACATCTGCCTTAATGACTGTGGGAGGATTTGTGTCAACATAATTTAGACATAAATCCAACATTGAATTCCATGAAAGTTTATTAACACAAAATTATAGCCCCTATTTATGGGGTAAATTAAATTACAGAACTTAAAATTGTTTCTGCAAACATTCCAGGTTTAATGACTGGTTTATGATAAAATAGTTGGAATGTTTTTTCCCCTGACCATCCTGCTGTCTTGAGGATTTGGTCCATTGGTACATCCAACTGCATAGCTGCCGATGTAGCTGCAGCCCTGGTGGAATGAGATTTAAAAATATTAGTATCTACCCAGCCTGTATTAGAACCTGTTTCAGCCATCTTGAGATGGTCTGGACCGTCACTTTTTTGTGTGGTTGCTTGTGGCTGACTAAAAGTGCCTTCTCATTGCCTCTGATGATTTTCGTGTTCTCCATGTATAACAACAAATGTCTTACTATACAGAGACGATCATCTGTTGGGTAAGACCTGAATTCTATATTGAGGCCTGCTGATCCCTGTCTGTTCTGCTTAACTAATTCATAAATATGAAATGTAATATTTCCAGATGAAGAAGTCATGTTGTCCAGTCTTAATTTATGTAACGACTGTACCCTTTGTGCCATGACCAAAGCCATTAGCATGACTGTTTTTAATGTCAGTCTATGTAGGGACAGAGCTGTTGCTGGAGACCAATTCCTGAGCATCGTCAGGACAATACTCAAATCCCATATTTGGGAGTACCTGGTTCTTGGGGGATTGGTATTA
Organism: Leucoraja erinaceus; assembly: GCF_028641065.1. NCBI lineage: Eukaryota > Metazoa > Chordata > Chondrichthyes > Rajiformes > Rajidae > Leucoraja > Leucoraja erinaceus. The sequence continues at coordinate 37,467,817 of NC_073387.1, forward strand.
AAAATTCCCCTCATAAGTTTTGTTACCAGTGGGTGAGTCCCAACAGAATGACGCTCTGTTCCTTGCCATAGATAAGTTGACAGGGCACTTCTGGCACAGTTGATGGCACTATAACTGAGCCCCTCATCATAATGGAGGCCTGCCAGGAATTCCAGAACAGACGGGATGTTCATTTCTCCGTAGGTGATGCTGTTTCTGTGACAATACATCTTCCATTTCCTGATATACACCAGATACTGTTTTTTGGTGGACTGTCTGTGGGCCGCCAAAATCATGTTCACTGTTCGGTCCGTCAGTCCCAGTTGTAGTAGAGGTATTTTTAGACTGTACAAATTAATAAATACATATAGTTATGGCATGGGTGGCTATCCCCTGTTACGGGATGAACCAATAAATCTGGTTTACTCGGGATGGTGATACATGGTTCTAGTACCATGTTGAGCATCACAGGGAACCATGGTTGGGTAGGCCAATCGGGTACTACCAAAATACCAGATGCAGAGTCTTGCTGTATTTTCCTTAATACCCGACTGATGAGGCAGAAAGGAGGGAATGCATAAATAAACAATTTCCCCCAATGCAGTGAAAATGCATCTGTCGCCGCTGCCCCAGGGTCTGGTTCCCACGAAACATAGTTTGATAACTGGTGATTAAGCCTTGATGCGAATAGATCGATATCTGGTGTTCCATATCATGCTGTAATATCAGCAAATACTTTTTTATTCAACATCCATTCGGTGTTTACATTAAATTTGCGTGACCTGGTGTCTGCCACTAAATTTAGTTTACCTGGTAGGTAAGTAGCTGATATCCAAATATGTCTCTGGATACACCATTGCCAAATTGTATTAGCCAGATTGTCACATGATGTCGATTTGTTTCCACCCATGTGGTTGATATATGCTACCACAATGGTATTGTCAATCTGTAGTCTAACATGCTGGTAATATGACCCAGTACAATATGACTTTAGGCCATAGAATGCACCCAACATTTCCAGGTAGTTTATGCCCAGTGTTAGTAATAATGATGCCTCCTGTGCAGTCCATCTACCTCCACAGCTGGAGCTGGAATTGGTGGCACCCCAACCAAGTGCACTGGCATCAGTTTGTAGCACCATAGAAGGGTTGCTGATAATGATTGGATTGTAACAAAACCGAATGTTATCTATCCACCATTTTAGTTCCATTATAGCTTTGATTGGTAGCTTCATTGGTCTGTCAAAATGACTAATGATTAATTTTAAGTGCTCGTATTTTTGCTCTCTGTAAATTTTGGTAATGTAAAGGTCCGAATTGTGTGGCTGGAAAAGCAGCCACCATTTTGCCAATTAAGTCAAGAGTCAATTTAATTGTCATTTGGACCCCTAGAGGTCCAAACGAAATGCCGTTTCTGCAGCCATACATTACACACAAATAGACCCAGACACAACATAATTACATTTTACATAAACACCCATCACATAGCTGTGATGGAAGGCCAAAAAAACCTTATCTCTCCACTGCACTCTCCCCCCCCCGATGTCAGAGTCAAAGTCAAAGTCAAAGCCCCCGGCTGACGATGGCGATTGTCCCGCGGCCATTGAAGCCACGCCGGGTGGTGCGAGGTCGCACACCGGGTCTTGGTGTTGGAGCCCCCGGTGTGCGCTCACAGTGTCCCGCGGCCATTCCATGTCCTACTCCGATATGTTTCCATATGCAATTGTTTACAACAGGAACATTCAGGGATATACAGTTACCCGGTGCCAAGTGCCCTGACATGGTGTCCAATACAGCCTGTTCCTGTAACTGGTTAAAGGACATATAATCTATACTGGCAGCTAGTTTTTGTTCCAGGTTTTGGCCAGTCTGGTCTGGCTGTATGAAGTTGGACACCATGTCCAGTAGAATTTCACGTTCGTGCACCCCCTGCACACTTGATTTCTCTTCTGCAAACGCCTCTTCAGGATCAGCCCAGAACTGACCCCCAGTACTCCCCTCTGATGAGGGAGATGCACTGTGCAGCCCTACAAGGTGCTGCTGTGGGTTTTACATAGTGCCCACGGTGACTAGACTCCATCTCCCGGAGCCTGTCACATTGGAGCAAGTGCTCCACACACCGCTCCATCCGGCACCAGCGCTCACGGTCACTGGCCGCTAGCGGCTGCTCAAAGTCGGACTCATCTGAGTCCACGACTTTGTTGGTTTTGTGTTTTGCCTTACCGCCCGGCCGCGGAGTGGATCTGGCCGGTGCGGAGGCAACATCGGGCACAGCTGATCCCATTATAGGTGATTCATGTGCCGCTGGCCGCTGCTGGCTGCCCGCTACTCCGCTGTCCTCCCCCACCAGTTTTGTCGCAGCCCTCGTTGTTTTCTTCGACTTGTCCATACTCCCCACCTGTAAATCAGTATGGGAAAACACAAAAAAGACCGTAGAGTACTCTTACCTGCAAGTTCCGGCTTTTAAACTGCCGCATGCGGGGGAACGTCGTTCCACCCCGCCTGACTGTTTCGCAATGCGTGTAGCGATATGACGCGCACGCGTCCTGGCGGGGTTCTTCACGTAGTCACTCACGTGACTCCGAAGTAAAATGTGATCTACAACCCTACACTCTTGTACTTAGTATGATTGTGCCCAATATTCAGTAGGATTGCAATTGAACAGTACACATGACAATAAAATACCATTGAACCAACAGTTGTGTGTGTCCCATTTCCTTATCCTCATGGCATCCTTTTCTGCCATGGTTCTATGGTTGCTGTGGATGACTTAACTCTGTCTCATTTCCCGCAAACAAGTGTGGTTATAATGCAGAATTGAGAAGCCTTCATCCAGCTCTTGAAGGGGACAGCCCAGCATCCATTTTTGCATAAAAATCATAATGCAAATAATGCTGCTTTAAACAGATTTTCACAAGTTTCAAAATAAATATGTGCGTTAAATGCAGCATTGAGAGGTTTTGAGGCACCATTCTTAAACCCTTGTTCAGTGGTGAAACCTTACATCTAATTACTAATGTATGGGCTAAAACATCAGTTCACAGCACTGTTGAAGTAGCCTTTGTGAAAGACTGCATTGAATTTTGTGGATGATACCCAGTGCAGCCACAGATACTGTAGTTATGGAGTAAATAGTTAAGGAGGATGCTGCTCGCCTAATTATGTGGGCTGCTTTTCCCTGTGTCCTCCCAAACCTGCTGTCAAGTGGACATTCATCCAGCAAAATGAAGAGTTTCCTCGCGCTACTGACTTGCCTCCAATGGATGGCGAAAAGGCTCAGGAGAGGCAGAAGGTAAGTCACTCAGTGCATGCTTAAATAAGTTATGATTTGGTCAGTGGCAAGAAACAATACAATAATATGAAGGATAAAATTGCTTCAGCCTGGAAGTAGCTACGTGGTGTGCACATACTTCTGTCAAAACACTCTTCACACCCACACAAAGCACAATTCAGCCCATGAATGTTAATAGCTTGTACTGCAGCAATGGGATTTTGAGGTTTTTTTTACAGCTGCTGCCATTTCATTTTTAATTTAAAAACCCTTCTGCATGCTGCCTTAAGGTGACCTATGGCATTGAGGCAAATGGGCATAATGTTGGCATTCATATTAAGCTATAACAAAGGACATTTAACAGTTTATAATAGGCTAATCTTTCCTTCAGGCTGTGTTTTTTTTTTCATACTGCAGCACTGTCTGCCTAATGGCTGCAGAAAGAGATAATGAAAGTTCCTGCAGCACAAACTGCCGCTGTGTACAATAACAACATACATTATTTTGATAAGAGCACGGTAATGGAAGCTAATAAACATATTTCAGTCCATGATAAGTCAATAGTTTTTTTTGGCAGCTTTAAAAAAAAAATCCAGTTTGCAATTCTCCACATAATCCAACGACTTTTATAATGTTGTTTATAGTTCTGCGAGTATTTTAAAGGTTCAGAAAACTGCTGTTCATGCCCCACTTAAAGTACACGTGAAGGTATGCAAGATGTCCTTGTACCAGTTCAAAGTTTAATTGCATAACCCATAATTTAATTTGCTGCTCTATGTTGTTTTAGTGTGATTTCATCTTGGAGGCAGATGGGTATTTTATACATAAATATGTTAAACAGAGTTCTGAACAATAATTCCATATCAATTTTTTTTTGTCTATCTCCATCTAGATCCTATGATGGATCAATCAAGCTGGTTGCCTGTTTTCTTTTTCTTGATAAAATCTCTCATTTTCATTCTGATAAAGGGTCTTCACCCAAAATGTTTTTGGGTGAGTAAGCCTTAAGGGGCTGTCCCACTTGGGCGACCTAATCCGCGAGTTCTGGCGAGTTTGCCCTCGACTCATACTCGCAGCATTGTCGACACGAGGTCGTAGGAGGTCTTTGTGACTCCTTCATGCTCGAGATTAGTACCCGTGTAATCGAGGCCTCAGCTAAGTCACGGCGTATTTATCAACATGTTGAAAAATGCCCGGGAGTAAAAAAAGGCTGCCATGGAAAAAATTGATACTTTTTTTACTCGTAGGTTTAGTCGTAGTAGATCGGCATGTTAGTCGTAGGTAATCGAGGGTAGTCGAAGGTAGTCAAAGGTATTCGAAGGTAGTCGTAGATAGTCTTCATCATAGTCGAAGGGAGGTCTAAGGGAGGTCGAAGGAGATCGAAGGAAGTTGTCTTCACTCTCCACTATTCAGTGTCCAATTTTCCCGGTTAGTCGTAGCTAGTCGTGGCTAGTCGAAGCTAGTCTTCCACATAGTCGAAGGAGGTCGAAGGAGGTCTTCTACATAGTCGAAGGAGGTCTTCAACATGGCATTTTTTTCAAACTCTCCTAAACTCTTCTAAACTCGCCAATTACGTCGCCCAAGTGGGACAGCCCCTTTATCAAGCCTTTGCTAAGATCCCACATAGAAGATAAGTGGGCAAAATTAGAGCACATGGTATTAGGGGTGGGGTAATGACATGGATATAAAATTGGTTGGCAGACAGGAAACAAAGAGAAGGGATTAACGGGTCCCTTTCAGAATGGCAGGCAGTGACTAGTGGGGTACCGCAAGGCTCGGTGCTGGGACCGCAGCTATTTACAATATACATTAATGATTTACATTAAGAGATTAAAAGTAACTTTAGCTAATTTGCAGGTGACACGAAGCTGGGTCGCAGTGTGAACTGTGAGGAGGATGCTATGAGGATGCAGGATGACTTGGACAGGTTGGGTGAGTGGGCAAATGCAGTTTAATGTGGATAAATGTGTGGTTATCCACTTTGATGGCAAGAACTGGAAGACAGATTATTATCTGAATGGTGTCAAGTTAGGAAAAGGGATATACAATGAGAACTGGGTGTGCTTGTTCAACAGTCACTGAAACTAAGCATGCAGGTACAGCAGGCAGTGAAGAAAACTAATGGCACATTGGCCTTCATAACAAGAGTAGTTGAGTATAGGAGCAAAGAGGTCCATCTGCAGTTGTACAGGGCCCTAGTGAGACCACACCTGGAGTATTGTGTGCAATTTTGGTCTCCAAATTTGAGGCAGGACATTCTTGCTATTGAGGGAGTGCAGCGTAGGTTCACAAGGTTAATTCCAGGAATGCAGGACTGTTATATGTTGAAAATGGAGTGACTGGGCTTATATACACTCGAATTTAGAAGGATGAGAGGGAATCTTATAGAAACATATAAGATTATTAAGGGATTGGACAAGCTAGAGGCAGGAAACATGTTCCTGATGTTGGGGGAGTCCAGAACCAGGGGCCACAGTATAAGAATAAGGGGTAGGTCATTTAGAATAGAGATGAGGAAAAACTTTTTCTCCCAGAGAGTTGTGAATCTGTGGAATTCTCTGTCTCAGAAGGCAGTGGAGGCCAATTCTCTGGATGCTTTCAAGAGAGAGTTAAGCCCCTGTCCCACTTTCACGACCTAAGTCGCGACCTCTGACAACCTTAAATGACCTAAAAAAAAATCACGGTTGCGGTAACCTACGACCTCCACTACTACGTGTACGACCTCCTATGACCTTCCACGACTATATCTATGGCCTCCTACAACTATGTAGAAGACCTCCCACGACTATGTTGAAGACCTCCCACGACTATGAAGAAGACCTCCTTCGACCTCTTTCAACTATGTTGAAGATTGGCTTTGACCATGTACGTTTTACTGCTGTTTGCAGGAGCCCTTTTGCTTTAGCAGCCTTTTAAGAAAGGCAGAAGGGGAAGAGCAAGGGTGACGAGGAAGCACACAAAGAGGTCTCAATGAATGAATGGAGATGATGTGATGGACTGTCCCAGTACACCAGATGACTGGAAGAGAGTGGCGCTGGGCTTTGATGAAAGATGGAACATTAAGCACACATGTGGGGCAGTGGATGGCAAGCATGACATTCTTGCTCCAGTCCCCCTGATTTTCCTTTTCGTACAGGATGACAATCTGCTGGAACCATTCCTCAAGGTCCCCCTCCTGCTGCTTGGTGAAGGTGTAGGGCATAATCTTCCTCCAGCCCTCCCTCACCACCAATGGGGCATCTGCGTCTGATTCTGTGTCAGACACAGGAGAAAGGGCTGCTTTGCTGCCTTCAAATGAGGGAGTGAAGGATGGGGTGGTGGTGGGGACATATACTACCACCCTGGTCTCCTCCTCCTGGGGTCTCTCATGCAGGGCTACCTCCTCCTGCACTATTACCTCCTGTGGCATCACCTCCTGCCACTCCTCCTCTTGGGTGGGCAACACCTGCATGGCCGTTTTATTTTAGGGTTGTGCCCTCCCCCTGCACTGTTGCCTTTTTGGTGTCATCTCTAAAACACACGTCTCCTCTCCAAAAAAAATCTCCAGCTATGAATGAACATGCCTTGGAGTGACAGAGGTGATGTCTGCTATTTAAATAACCTTTTTTGTCTACTGACCTTTTTTTCACCCCAGAGCTATTACCTTCGACTGCCTCCGACCACCTATGACTAGCATCACAACCTATTATAACCTACCTACGACCTACCGACAACCTACCTACGAGTAAAAAGTATTGATTTTTTCCATGCCAACCTTTTTTTAAAGGCCCTGTCCCACTTTCCAGTTATTCATGAGCTTTCCCGTTTTCCTCTTGATTTGAACTCGGGGAATGTTGGGTAATGTCGGTAGTGAGCCCGTAGGAGTCCGTAGATGCTCGTAATGCCAGCCGTAGGAACTCAAGGCATCAGGTAAGTCGGGACGTTTTTTCAACATGTTGAAAAATGTCCACGAATTTAAAAAATGGCCCCAAGTACCTACGAATGGCTATTACCGTAATTCTCCGAGTTCCAATCAAGCGGAAAACTCAGGAGAGTTCGTGAGTAACTCGGGAAAGTGGGACAGGGCCTTTACTCATAGATATTTTTTATCAGGCTAGAAAAAACGCTGCGACCTACTTGATGCCACGAGTACCTACGACTGGCATCACGACCTGCTATGACCTACCTACAACCTCCTACGACCTTGCGGCGACCCTGCTGCGAGTATGAGTCAAGGGCAAACTCGGCAGTCGTGAATTAGGTTGTGAAAGTGGGAATGGAGCTTTAGATAGAGTTCATAAAGATAGCAGAGTCAAGGGATATGTGGAGAAGGCAGGAATGGGGTACTGATTGTGGATGATCAGCCATGATCACAGTGAATGGCGGTCCTGGCTCGAAGGGCCGAATGGCCTACCCCTGCACCTATTGTATATTGTCTATTTTCTATTGTTTTGGGGGTTTTTCTTTCCACACATGCTGCCCGACCTGCTGAATTTTTCCAGCATTTTCTCTTTTTAATTCATCGCACGCTTGATCACTTCAGGTACCCCTTTCACTTTGACATCCTTCATTTTGGTAAAGTAACTAAGTATCCAATGAGTTGAATTTTCACTCCCAGTTACTGTGGTGATGTTAACATTGTCTCTGGCTCAAAGACCCAGATTCTCTCTGCTAATCTGGTAATTTAACCATTACACAATATGTACCTTCATGATGTTTAATAAAATATTCCATTGATGTTCTCCTGCTGTGTGCGTGAGATATTGCTTCCTTCTATTTTATCTTGGCTATCTTGCTGCATATGTTTCCGTAATTATACCTAAATTGGTGTGATATTTTTGATCTGGTACTAATGCTTAGTTTAGTTTAGAGATACAGCATAGAAACAGGCCATTCAGCCCACAGAGTCTGTGCCGACCAATGATCACCCATACACCAGTTCTATCCTTGGGATATGGAAGGTGCCCAGAGAAAATTCACGCGGTCACAGGGAGAACGTACAAACTCCGCGCAGACAGCACTTGTAGGATCTCTGGCACTGTAAGACATCAAATCTATTGATGTGCCACTGTACTGCTTGACATTGAACGATTTTTATAACAAAAGCAGCTTGCATATATCGGAGTGAAAGCAAAAAGATCCAGTTAAATAAAAAAAAGAAATGCAGAAAACACTCAGCATATCAGGCAGGATTGACGGAAAAAGAAAACCAGAATTCACATTTCAAGATGGAGACTGTTTGGAATATGTTTTTGTGGTTCATTTTGCAGCTGATATCAAAGAAAAGTGTAGGCAAGAGGTTCTGTTCAAAAATTACCAGGAGTTGGGAAATAAAATGCAGGACTCCATGTAAATCCTCTCCATCATATTATAGCGATAATGTGTTGAGGGACTAGTATGAGCAAAAAACTGGGATAGGAAAGAACTGTTCCATTGAAAACAAATAGTTCACCTGACATAGCCCTGTCGGAGACCCAGCTGGATAATAAGAGTCACAAGGATGTTAAATGGATAAATAACGAGGGTAGGAAAACAGTGGAAAAGGTAGTATACACTATTTTAAAATAGATGCTGAGGAAGAGGGTAAGAATAGTCAGATATTAATTACTTAAAGGGAATATAGGATGTCTTAAAAGTTAAATCAGAGGAAATTAGGATGTGTAATATTCTAGCAGTAGATTAGGTTGCTAGGCTCTGGTTAATTACTCTGTATACAAATGTATGGAGGGTCAGGGAAAAAATTATGTCAACTTTGAGGATGCATTTGGTAGAGAATAGTGAATTATAATTTGGAACTGAATTGCACTGGATTATAAATTTAAATCTGCATTGGAAGAGAGAAAGAACAATGAAGATTTCAAATACAACTATTAAATGATCAAATTAGGATAATAAAAGATAAGCAGAGAAGACATTATGGGTTAGAAATTTGACCTTGGGCAAGGGCAATGGTACTAAATGTCAAAAGAAGTTCATGTACATCTGTTTCTATCTTCAACATTTAACTTGGGTAACAGGAAGAAGCTCAATGGGTAGAATCAATAAATCAGAAGGAATGGAAGACACTAGTGGAGGGTAAATGTAATTTCTGTGGTAGCAGCTCTCAAGCAGTAGAATACAATCATAGTGTTTAGACAAGATTTAGCAAACTCAAAACTAGGAAGAGCTTTTCAATGATAGAAAGACTGAAGTAAGCCTTCATCACTAGTTTCTAGCTTTTCCTTGCATTGTTCGGTTTGATTATGGATTCCTGGGAACTGGGTACTGAAAATGGAATGCGCGTATGTTTGTAATGCTGGAGGGGGCATGGGTGCATGCCACTTGCAAATAAGAAGGGTGTGTGCGCTGAGAAAGTAGGATGTGAGCAAGAGGATTAGGTATGAGTATTCACCTTATAGAGACAACACTGACAGTAAAATGGCAAGGCGGACAGAATGCTTCTCTTGAAAGCTGTAAAAAGTCATTATGTGTTAAAACCCATGATATATTTAAAATCCTCTGCATGTATGTATCCTCTGCTCAAATCATAGTACTTACTAAAGCTTGAATATTCATACAACACCAGTGAGTTCCATCACTTCTATTACGTCCCCTTCCTTGAAATTTCCTGTACATTCCCCATTTATGAACCATTATTTGAAATTTCTGTGACTAGATTTTAATGTTACATATTTATTCTTGCCTCCTTCAATTTACCCCTTTATTTTTTTTAAAGTCTGGAACTCCATTCTTCACCTCAATCTCATTTTTGAACAGCCGTGGATAATGCAATGGGTGATTAATGCAAGCAAAAATGAAATAATCCACCCATCAGCAAGTGCCACGAATGTTCCTTGCCACAACATGTCACTTCCAGATAGTGAGAGAAGCCATTTCCAGAGGAGAATTTCCATTATTTCAGCAGAGTAATTAATGTATCTCCTACGCTTCAAAGCTATTTTTGATACACCTACCAGTACGCATAATCTTCTTAGGCGAATGGATTGTTAATGAGGGATTTGTAATATCGAATAAATAGCAGTTAACAAAGAAGATTAAAAGCACAGATATCATTCCCAAGACAATCTGCTAAGGTAGACCTCATTAACCAATGAGGAATGGTTGCCTTATGACACATGCAGTCTGAAGCCAAATGTCAAGATTATTATTTGATAGTTATTACTCATCGCACAAAATGCTAATGCACTGTGGGGGATTACTAAAGATTGAAAAAGAAAGAAAAGAGCCAGGTTTATTTGTTAGTCAGACTTAGTTAAGACAAAATATTTGGGGAGCAGAATTAAAGCTATTTCTGAAAAACACTGAAAAGTACATTAGTTTTTCACATTCTTTATAGTAGCTTTATAGTTACTATAAACTAAACTACTAGTTTAGGTGACTTTACAGGTCGGGACCCTTGTTCAGATCGAAAAGTCACCTATAATTTTTCTTCAGATATGCTGCCTGACCCGTTGAGTTACTCCAGCACTTTGCGTCCATCTCCAATGTTATTTTAATTTATTGCAAGCATAATTAAAGGGAATGTTTTGCTTTTTTCATGACATTACCCATATCTCAACAAAAGAAACTTTGTGTATGACATTATTTTACCCATTCCTCATCCTGATAAATGAATATATGTAAATACTGTCATGCTAATATGTTAATATGCAGATACATAGCAGATTAAGATCAGTATTATGAATGAAAAAGGAAGGTGTGATATCGTGACCCTAGAATGTTCCCTTTTCTGTATATAAATTCCATTTCCAATGAATATATCGGTATGGATACTAGACAAGTGAAGCTCAAAATACTTCAAGGCCCTGATTTGTTGACATGTTTAGGTGGACTGGAATTCTGTAAATGAGGAAGATGTATTCTCAGGTGAAATAAAACTATAAATGCTGATAATACACGAGAGAAAAAGCGTTAACGGGTCAAGATGACAAGATCATAAGTGATACGAGCAGAATTAGGCCATTCGAATCATCAAGTCTACTCCGCCATTCAATCATGGCTGATTTATCTCTCCCTCCTAACCCCATTCACCTGTCTACTCCCTATAACTTCTGTCACCTGTACTAATCAAGAATCCATCTATCTCTGCCTTAAAAATATTCACTGATTTTGGCCACCATATCCTTCTGTGGCAAAGAATTCCACAGTGGGGGGTGCTGCAAGACGGCTGCGCTGTCAGCAGCGTGTTCGTCATTTCTACTTTTTTTGTTTTTTAATGTGTCCAAATGTGTGTTTGGACACGGAGTTTGGACACGGAGTTTCAACAGCGAGCGCAGCGTGGACATTTCATCGTGGAGCGGGCGAATCAGGGTCTCCAGAAGGGCGTGCTCCGATGGCTGGCCCACGGACTGTTTCAGCCTGAAACCATGGTCTGTTGAGCTTCTAGCCGTGGGCGCGGCGTCTGGTGCCTGGGACCCCTCGCTAGAGACCCCTCACTGGAGAAGAGTTCCAACCGGGGGCCCGTGGCCGATAACATCATGAAGCCGTGGTCTGCACAGCTTCTAGCCGTGGGCTCGGCGCGGACTTACCATCCGGAGCAGGATCCCTTGCCGGGAAGCTCCGACCGCCGGCCTGCGGCCGACAACATCCTGCAGCCGCGGCCTCCGGTAGGGAAGCGCCGATTCGGGACTTACCGTCCCGATAACAGGGCCTATACATCTGGCCACCCGCAGTGGCGACTGCGGAGGTTTATGGCTCCAACCACGGGGGAACAATGGAGGAGGACAGATTGTGTATGTGATGAATACATGATTGGTTGATTGGTTGATTGATTGATTGATTGATTGATTGATTGATTGATTGATTGATTGATTGATTGATTGATTGATTGATCTAGAAATTCCACCTCATCTCCTTCCTAAAAGAATTTCCTTTAATTCTAAGGCTATGACCTTTGGTCCCAGATTCTGCCACTTGTGGAAATATCCTCCCCACATCCACTCTATCCAAGCCTATCACTATTCTGTACCTTTCAATGCGGTCCCCCTCATTCTTCTAGTCAAGTCAATAATCTTTATTTCTGATTTTCAGGAGGTGAAGTATTTCACTTTTTTGAAACATCTTGATGAAGTTAATTAGAAATTCTGAGATCAATTCGTCAGAAAAATGGGAAAAGACTGACTTTTAAATGTCTTTGCTTCAGAAATGGGTTGGCAGGGAGTAGCACACTGTACGGATCTTGCAGTGGTAATGATAAATTATTTCAGCAAATACTGCTCCTGCCATTCAGTGGCTCTGTATCTTTGTTTTCCATTGAGGAGGTGGGAAATGGAACTTAGTTGATTCCGTTTGAAGACAGCAGCATCTCTTGATTGGCAAATGCTTTCAGGTTAAAAATAGCATAACAATCTTACATGGAGAAACAGCTTCAGAATTCCAAAGGGGGTTTTCTGATGCAGCATTGCAATGCTCCAGTGCAAGCTGTCAATAGAAGGAGGTGAATCTGTCTCTTCTGATGGTGAACGAGTTTCATTGAACAAAACCTTTTTTTTAAGATTTCCCCAAACGTTGCTGCATGGTATGAATTGGATGAAATAAATCACTCTGATTACCTGGGTGGAGTGTTATTTCTGCTGGAATATTTGTCTTCTGGGAAACAAATGTTTTTCAGTCATATTGTAAGAGGTGTTTGAAGGTGAATCGCAAAGTAATTTTTGCAGTAACAAAGTACAGACATCAAAACATGCACAGAAAATAGACACTAAAAGCTTGAGTGACTCAGCGGGTCAGGCAGCATCTCTAGAGAAAAGGAATAGGTGACGTTTTGGGTCGAGACTGAGAATCAGGGTAGGAGAACCGAGAAATATGATTTGGTACACAGAACAAATTAATGAAACATATGCAAAAAGACAGATCAAAGACAGCAACAATGATCAAGGAAAGATGGAGCCCACAGTGGAACATTGTTTGCTGTTGGGAAGGTGATAACAAGTAAAGCCACTGTCCCACTTTCACGACCTAATTGGCGACCTCTGCCGAGTTTGCCCTTGACTCATACTCGTAGCATGGTCGCCACAAGGTTGTAGGAGGTTGTGGGAGGTATTCGTAACTCTTCGTCATGCTCGTGAGTGGTCTCCGTGTACTCGTGGCCTCAAGTAGGTTGCGGCGTTTTTTCCAGCCTGATAAAAAATGTCCACGAGTAAAAAAAAAGGTTGTCATGAGAAAAATGGACACTTTTTACTCGTAGGTAGGTCGTAGGTAGATCGTAGTAGGTCATGATGGTAGTCGTAGGTAGTCATAGATAGTCGTAGGTAGTCGTTCGTATGTCGGTAACTGGCCCGAGAAAAAAAATGCAAACGTAACATCATTTTATCATGTGATCATTTCCACTCATAGCTAGTCGCAGTTGGTCTTAGGTGTGGTAGACTGGGGTCTAGGGGGGTTGTAAGAGGTCGTAGACATAGTCGTAGGAGGTCGTAGACATTGTCGTAGGAGGTCATGGGAGGTTTTTTACTTCGGCGAGTCAACATGACCTTGACATTTTTTCCAACTCGTCTAGGGTCTTCTAAACTCGTGGATTAGGTTGTCTAAGTGGGACAGGCCCTTAATACAAACAATGAAACTCAGCAGGATGACAGTGAAACTTGTAGGACAACTGGAGTGGGGGAGGGATGGAGGGTGAGGGGATGCAAGGGTTACTTGAAGTTAGAGAAATTAGTATTCGTGCTGATTTCTCAGCGGGTGCCACACCCGCTGAGTTTCTCCAGCAATTTTGTCTACCTCAGTATTCATACCATTGGGTTGTAAGCTGCCCAAGCGAAATATGAGGTGCTGTTCTCCAATTTGCATTTGGCCTCACTCTGACAGAGGAGGAGGCCCATATGTTTATTACTATAAAAATGACAAGAGTTAACTAACGGGGTTAACAAGATATTTTAAAATTTCAAATTCAGATTGACATACAACTGCAAGAAAAGAGATGGTGTTGTCAAAAATATGTCTTTAATTAATATACATTGCAGAACCAAAATTAATGACAATTCCGTCAAAAAAAAATTGTCCCATATCCTTGACGGAGCCAGGAGTGGAAAATAAAAACACGTACTGCAGCAGAAATAATTATGAAGCCATCAGACATCCAATGTAAAATTGTTAGCAGACTTTACACAACAGTTGCCTACAAACACAGAACAATACAGCTCTGCAGAGCACAGCAAAAAAGGCTAGTCTGAAGTCTGCAGTTTCTGATTGAGTTTCTGATAGCTTTTAATACAACCCATTTACCAAAGCAACAGAAGTGGCAGGAAATTCAATATTAAATCCATCTGGTCTAACAGGTGTGAAGCTCATTTTTTCCATGTAACAACTCATTTTACCAGAAAATGGGCACTGCCACTGCAGCAGTAGATTTTGAGGGCTCACATTGCACTTTCAGCTCATTTCTATTACAGAAATCCCTTAAATATGTAACCTTTTTGACCTTGCTGGAAGACAAGTTTCACCAGAAGCTATTCACTGCCACGTGTTATCCCTGATGATGTAAAGGATTACAATTATAAAATGTTAGCTGTAAAGCCAAGAAAACATCTTGCCAGTTTTTTTAAATTACCCAGTACAATTCAAGATGTATTTGAGACGAGGCATCTGCTTAGTTTTAGAGCCTATGCCTTAACATCTTTACCTTTGTCTATCTCCTTAACTTACCTTGAACTCAACTTCATTCTATTGTTTAATATCTACATTAATATGCATACATTTTAAAATAGTCAGGTCTTTTTCTGTGCCAAAGGGCCTCAGATTTTCTAGTTATTTCCCTTGGTTCAATCTGTCAAGATTCTCCACCCGAGCTTGAACAATCCCCCTGTGCGAACATTGTTAATACACTCCACCATGTTGGCCAACTAATACAATTTTAGCAAAACCACACCCTGACAACTGAGACAGCCAGCTGTTATTTTGCCAACAAGCCAGGTCAACTAGTAGGCCTGGAAAGCCCTGGATAGAGCAGCAGTGGAGAGGCAGTTTCCACTCGTGGGTCAGAATAAAAGGACATACATTTAGAAACATAGAAACATAGAAACATAGAAAATAGGTGCAGGAGTAGGCCATTCAGCCCTTCGAGCCTGCACATTCAATATGATCATGGCTGATCATCCAACTCAGTATCCTGTACCTGCCTTCTCTCCATACCCCCTGATCCCTTTAGCCACAAGGGCCACATCTAACTCCCTCTTAAATATAGTCAATGAACTGGCCTCAACTTCCTTCTGCGGGAGAGAATTCCAGAGATTCACCCCTCTCTGTGTGAAAAATGTTTTCCTCATCTCGGTCCTAAAAGATTTCCCCCTTATCCTTAAACTGTGACCCCTTATTCTGGACTTCCCCAACATCGGGAACAATCTTCCTGCATCTAGCCTGTCCAACCCCTTAAGAATTTTGTACGTTTCTATAAGATCCCCTCTCAATCGTCTAAATTCTAGCGAGTACACACCGAATCTATCCAGTCTTTCTTCATATGAAAGTCCTGACATCCCAGGAATCAGTCTGGTGAACCTTCTCTGTACTCCCTCTATGGCAAGAATGTCTTTCCTCACATTAGGAGACCAAAACTGTACGCAATACTCCAAGTGTGGTCTCACCAAGACCCTGTACAACTGCAGTAGAACTTCCCTGCTCCTATACTCAAATCCTTTTGCTATGAATGCTAACATACGATTCGCCTTCTTCACTGCCTGCTGCACCTGCATGCCTACTTTTAATGACTGGTGTACCATGACACCCAGGTCTCGTTGCATCTCCCCCTTTCCTAATCGGCCACCGTTCAGATAATAATCTACTTTCCTGTTTTTGCCACCAAAGTGGATAACCTCACATTTATCCACATTATACTGCATCTGCCATGCATTTGCCCACTCACCCAGCCTATCCAAGTCACCTTGCAGCCTCCTAGCATCCTCCTCACAGCTAACACTGCCCCCCCAGCTCCGTGTCATCTGCAAACTTGGAGATGTTGCATTCAATTCCCTCGTCCAAATCATTAATAAATATCGTAAATAGCTGGGGTCCCAGAACTGAGCCTTGCGGTACCCCACTAGTCACTGCCTGCCATTGTGAAAATGACCCGTTTACTCCTACTCTTTGTCTGCCAGCCAGTTCTCTATCCACATCAATACTGAACCCCCAATAGCGTGTGCTTTAAGTTTGTATACTAATCTCTTATGTGGGACCTTGTTGAAAGCCTTCTGAAAGTCCAGATATAACACATCCACTGGTTCTCCCTTATCCACTCTACGTTACATCCTCGAAAAATTCTACAAGATTCGTCAGACATGATTTACCCTTCATAAATCCATGCTGACTTTGTCCAATGATTTCACCACTTTCCAAATGTGCTGCTATCCCATCTTTAATAACTGATTCTAGCAGTTTCCCCACTACCGACGTTAGACTAACTGGTCTGTAATTCCCTGTTTTCTCTCTCCCTCCCTTTTTAAAAAGTGGTGTTACATTAGCTACCCTCCAATCCTCAGGAACTACTCCAGAATCTAAAGAGTTTTGAAAAATTATCACTAATGCATCCACTATTTCTGGGGCTGCTTCCTTAAGTACTCTGGGATGCAGCCTATCTGGCCCTGGGGATTTATCGGCCTTTAATCCATTCAATGTACCTAACACCACTTCCCGGCTAACCTGAATTTCACTCAGTTCCTCCATCTCATTTGATCCTCGGTTCCCTGCTATTTCCGGCAGATTATTTATGTCTTCCTTAGTGAAGACAGAACCAAAGTAGTTATACAATTGGCAGCCATGTCCTTGTTCCCCATGATCAATTCACCCGTTTCTGACTGCAGGGGACCTACATTTGTTTTAACTAATCTTTTTCTCTTCACATATCTATAAAAGCTTTTGCAGTCAGTTTTTATGTTCCCTGCCAGTTTTCTTTCATAATCTATTTCCCCTTTCCTAATTAAGCCCTTTGTCCTCCTCTGCTGGTCTCTGAATTTCTCCCAGTCCTCTGGTAGGCTGCTTTTTCTGGCTAATTTGTACGCTTCATCTTTTGTTTTGATACTATCCCTGATTTCCCTTGTTATCCACGGATGCAATACCTTCCCTGATTTTTTTTTTGCCAAACTGGGATGAACAATTGTTGTAGTTCATCCATGCAGGCTTTAAATGCCTTTCATTGCATATCCACCGTCAACCCATTAAGAATCAATTGCCAGTCTATCTTGGCTAATTCACGTCTCATACCCTCAAAGTTACCTTTCTTTAAGTTCAGGACCCTTGTTTCTGAATTAACGATGTCACTCTCCATCCTAATGAAGAACTCAACCATATTATGGTCACTCTTGCCCAAGGGGCCATGCACAACAAGACTGCTAACTAACCCTTCCTCATTACTCAATACCCAGTCTAGAATAGCCTGCTCTCTCGTTGGTTCCTCTACATGTTGGTTTAGAAAACTATCCCGCATATGTTCCAAGAAATCCTCTTCCTCAGCACCCTTGCCAATTTGATTCACCCAATCTATATGTAGATTGAAGTCACCCATTATAACTGTTTTACCTTTGTTGCACGCATTTCTAATTTCCTGTTTGATGCCTTCCCCAACTCCACTACTACTGTTAGGTGGCCTGTACACAACTCCCACTAGCGTTTCCTGCCCCTTAGTGTTTCGCAGCTCTACCCATATCGATTCCACATCCTCAAAGCTAATGTCCTTTCTTTCTATTGCATTAATCTGCTCTCTAACCAGCAACGCTACCCCACCTCCTTTCCCTTTCTGTCTAGCCCTCCTGAATATTGAATATCCCTGGATGTTCAGCTCCCAGCCTTGGTCACCCTGGAGCCATGTCTCCGTTATCCCAACTATATCATAGTCATTAATAGCTATCTGCACATTCAACTCATCCACCTTATTACGAATGCTCCTTGCATTGAGACACAAAGCCTTCAAGCTTGTTTTTACAACACTCTTACCCCATACTATTATGCTGAAAAGTGGCCTTTTTTGATTTTTGCCCTGGATTTGCCGGCCTGCCCCTTTTACTTTTCACCTTGCTACCTATTGCTTCTACCCTCATTTTACACCCCTCCGTCTCCACGCTCACACATTTAAGAAACTCTTTCCCTTTAACTCCATCCTCCACTATCCCATTCGACACCCCACCCCCCTTATTCAGTTTAAAACCACCCGTGTAGCAGTGGCAAACCTGCCTGCCAGAATGCTGGTCCCACACCTGTTAAGATGCAATCCGTCCCTTTTGTACAGTTCCCCCTTACCCCAAAACAGATCCCAGTGATCTAAGAATCTAAATCCCTGCCTCGTGCACCAGTTCCTCAGCCACACGTTCAGGTCCCGTATCTCCCTGTTCCTGCTCTCGCCAGCACAAGGAACTGGAAGCAAACCGGAGATAACAACCCTGGAGGTCCTGCTTTTCAGCATTTTTCCGAGCTCTCTAAAGTCACGCTGCAGAATATTCATCCCCTTCTTTCCAACATCGTTTGTGCCAACATGCACTACCACTTCCGGATGTTCACCTTCGCCCTTGAGGATTTTCTGCACTGTGTCCGTGACATCCTGGATCCTGGCACCAGGAAGGCAGCACACCATCCTCGCATCCCGTCTGTTGCTGCAGAAACCCCTGTCCATACCTCTCATAGAAACATAGAAACATAGAAACATAGAAATTAGGTGCAGGAGTAGGCCATTCGGCCCTTCGAGCCTGCACCGCCATTCAATATGATCATGGCTGATCATCCAACTCAGTATCCCGTACCTGCCTTCTCTCCATACCCCCTGATCCCCTTAGCCACAAGGGCCACATCTAACTCCCTCTTAAATATAGCCAATGAACTGGCCTCAACTACCCTCTGTGGCAGAGAGTTCCAGAGATTCACCACTCTCTGTGTGAAAAAAGTTCTTCTCATCTCGGTTTTAAAGGATTTCCCCTTTATCCTTAAGCTGTGACCCCTTGTCCTGGACTTCCCCAACATCGGGAACAATCTTCCTGCATCTAGCCTGTCCAACCCCTTAAGAATTTTGTAAGTTTCTATAAGATCCCCTCCCAATCTTCTAAATTATAGAGAGTATAAACCAAGTCTATCCAGTCTTTCTTCATAAGACAGTCCTGACATCCCAGGAATCAGTCTGGTGAACCGTCTCTGCACTCCCTCTATGGCAATAATGTCCTTCCTCAGATTTGGAGACCAAAACTGTACGAAATACTCCAGGTGTGGTCTCACCAAGACCCTGTACAACTGCAGTAGAACCTCTCTGCTCCTATACTCAAATCCTTTTGCAATGAAATCTAACATACCATTCGCTTTCTTTACTGCCTGCTGCACCTGCATGCCTACCTTCAATGACTGGTGTACCATGACACCCAGGTCTCGCTGCACCTCCCCCTTTCCCAATCGGCCACCATTTAGATAATAGTCTGCTTTCCTGTTTTTGCCACCAAAATGGATAACTTCACATGTATCCACATTATACTGCACAATGGAGTCTCCCACTACAATGGCCTTACCTGCCTTAGGCCTTTTTGGTTTTGGCTCAACAGCCCTATTCGCATCGCAAGCCAGTCCGCCGCTCAGTGTAAACACGTCTTCTGTCCCGACAGCTTCTAAGTGGGTGAACCTGTTCACAAGAGGTACACCACCCGGGGACGTTGGCATTCCATGCTTCCCTCCATTTCTCACTGTCTCCCACCTTCTCTCTTCCAGTACCTTAGGTGTAACAATCGTACTGTACGACTTGTCGAGGAATGACTCCGTTTCTCGGACGAACTGGAGGTCATCCACTTGCTTCTCCAGTTCCCCAACACGGTCCTTCAGGAGCTCCACCTGGATGCACTTCTCGCATTTGTAGCAGCCAGAGGCACCAGCGGTGTCCTTGACCTCCCACATACTGCAAGCCTCGCACTGAATCAGCTTGCCTGATATCTCTTTCTTTCTTTTCTCCCTCTCAAGCGTATTGCGTAGTCTCCTCCCCTCAGCTCTAAATAACGATATCTTCACCACATCTGCACACGCACCAAACTTACCCAGGAGAATATTTGCCTGTACATACAGCATGCGTCGTTGCCTATAAATATCCTCATCATCTGTCATTTGTTCTGTAATAAAATGCCCTAGATAGTTTACCTTATTACAGACACTAAGATTATTGTCAGACAATTTAAAATCAGGAAATTTTAGACATTTATCATCTTTGGTTCTACAGATCATAACAGCACTCTTACAAGCATTATATTTAATATCATGTTCCATATCATACACAGAACATATAGTAAGGAGCTGCTGGAGACCAGTGCTAGATGGACTAAAGACCACAAGATCATCTGCATACATAATATGGTTCACTAAAATATTACCAATCATGCACCCAGTATTACAGGCTTTCAACTGTCTGCTTCTTTGCATGCATTTTATCTTCCTATTAAAGCATGTTATTAAAGGAACAATAGTATTCACCGGTAATTTATGACCCCTGCACTAGAAATAGACACCAATGAGGACCATGTTTTGACATTAGACAACTAGGTCTAGTGATGCATCCAATAATAAATCTAAAAGAAACATTGAATGTAAATTAAATCTCGTTGTCAAGTACATGTTGATGAGCTTCTGTTACTTAACAAAAATAATATGTGAGCCATTAATGTTTGTTTCTTTTCAGAAACAGGCAAAATACCCCTTATCCTGGCTCTGGCTGCATACATGACAGCTGTCAAGTTTTGTCTGCTAAGTGCAGAGATTTGTTCCTCTAACCATGAGAGCATCCAAGTACACAAAGGTTAAGCTGCAAAGCTATTTTCCAGGGATTACGAATGCAGAAAGACTAACCAAAAAGAAAGAGATTCTTAGACTCACTCGCAAATCTTTTAGATGGAAGATGCTTGCATGCACCAGATTTACAGCAAGAATGCACAAGGATAGTTAAGGGTCGCTGGAGTAGAAACTTGTCTTGGTTCCATTACTTTATGCCTTTATGGCATCCACAACATATGACATTACTGAGAACAATGCTTTTTTCTGTTGACAACTAGTACATTAGTCGTCGGTGCCGGCTCTGATTTATTCTGTACCTTTTCAGACCTCTAGTTTCCCTCTCCCCTGACTCTCAGTCTGAAGAAGGGTCTCAATTGCTCCTCATATGGAAAACCCTCTATCACAAGAACCAATCTGATAAATCTTTATTGTATTCTTTTTTAGATAAGCTGATGAAAACTCCAGCTGCATTCTCGCCATATATAATTGCAGTAAGACAAATTTTAATTCTACACTCAAGTACTCTTACTTAAGGGCCTGTCCCACTGTACGAGTTTACCCAAGAGCTCTCCGGAGTTGAAAAAAAAATCAAACTCGTGGTAAGTACATAGATTGTATGTAGCAGGTACGTCGGAGCTCGGGACGTCTCTTAGCTGCTCGTAACGATAACGGCAGGTACTCAGGAAACGCAGTAAGCTCGTGAAGTTTTTTCAACATGTTGAAAAATGTCCACGAGAGCCCCGAGTACCTACGAGCGGCTATTACCGTAATTCTCCGAGTTCGAATCAGGGGATCCTCGGGAGAACTCTTGAATTACCTCGTACAGTGGGACAGGCCCTTAAAGATCTTACCAAAGACCAAGGTATCTTGTATTTATAATTATCTACTGAATATTGCTGCTAGAAGAGTAAAATATACGGTAGGGGGATGGAGAGAAGTAACCCCAGCAGTTCTGCTCAGATTAATTCTCCCTTTGTAACATAAGCAGGGAACAGCCATCCTGCCTGCTGTTGCCAATTACATCCTCTGAGCAGGACAGGGATTGCATTGAAAGTGGCTATCAAGATTATTCTGACAATCAACTTTTATACATTTGGGCTTCTTGGACTCAAATTGGAGATATTTTTTAAGACATCTTGTAGTATGCAGTTCACTGTCATACAGGATGAATCACTCAAATGTTTAATAGAACAGTGAACATATATTGCCAGACACCAGGAGGGAAAGCAACAACAGGATTTTGTGAGATTGACAGGAGTTTCCATAGTGTAAGGCACCTGTGTAGCATGTCAACTGTATCCTAGAGCTGACATGGATACAATTCTTTCAAAATCTAATCAATGCACAACCATGATCAACATTTTCTTTACATCGATGTCCAGTATGCTGGCACTATCTTGATACTTTTAATCTCCAGCAGTTTGCTGTACCAGGCCTAGACTACCAACACAAACCAAAGGATAATTTCAAAACTACAGAAACTATTAATTACATGTTTTGATGCCTTTGACACGTAACGCATGCACCCAGCTAGAAGATTTATATAAAATTAAGCAGAATACAACTTAATGTCTGTTGAGGACAATAGCTTGCTGAAATTATGCTTCTTTTAGCTCCAATGCCTCGTGGCACATAGCAGAGAGGATGTCAAGGTTTGTGGGGATCCATTGCATGTCGCACAACCATGAGGCATATATCTTGTTGTTAGCTATGCATTAACAAGCTGAAGTGAACGAAGAGGAGAGGAAGTAACTTGTCAGATACTCTCTACTCAGGCTGTCATGCTGAGCTCCTCCAAGTTTTCTATTTGACTTTATTTGCATCTGTGCTTCCATCTCTGTTGCTGCAGTATAATGTTTATTGGCAATCTCCTGAACTGTAGCAGCAGAGAAATAGATAGCTTTGGAGAATGACTCTTGACTTTGAGCAACCCGATCCAGATAGACTGGCCACAGTCTGCATCATCTCAGCATGGTTAGCAGTGGTTCCGATTAGCTGGCTGACTGTCAGATAACAGCAGCGTACTTGCGGAGGACCAGCCTGGTTAGATAAATATGTCTTCCTGATAAAGGATAACACACTTAAATTACAAAGTCACTGGTGCAATGCATACTTCAGTGGGCCTGGTGATTGTTGGAGGGCAGATTGATGGATTGCAATGATACTCTGTACATCCCATTCATAGTTAGGACGGCAGGATAAACTTTTACTGCAGAATGCATCTGGGTGGCTCCTCTATGTTCCACAAAAAACACCAGAATCTTTTGCACGCAGATTATCTGGAAATTCTACCAATTGTTGTTTATCTGAAATAAAAAATACAGAAAGACAGTGCCATGGTACAGGAAGTCGGGTAGTTAAGTGGATAACTGGCACGTAAATCAGAAGAGGATGCGGCTTGAAAGTATAGAGAGTTGAGAAAAGATTGTGGTCTGAGGATATTGTCATATTGTCTCCAGTTGTTATCAACCTTATTCTGCCAGACCAAGGGAATAACAGGGAACTAATGTGAATGGACGATCGATAGTTGGCATGGAATCGGTGGGCCTAATAGTCTGTTTCCATGCTGTACCTCTAAACTACGTATTCTAGTTCAAATCATATTTTATACTATTGGGTGAAATTATGAAGTTGCTATATCTGAGAACATGGAACCCAAAACATGTAATAAGGATCATCTGAAAAATCAACTTTGTAAATGAATATATGAAACAAAAATGTTCTGTGTTCCAGGGTACTCAAGCCAAATGAAGGAACAAGAACAAAATGGCCTGGAGCTTGCAGTCATAAAGCTTCTGAAACTATTCTCATTCACCATCATCACTCCATTAAATAATCAGCATTTGTTGTCATTACTCTGAAACTGATAGTAACTTAGGGATTTCAGGACATGTGTAGATTAACACAGAAATCCCAAAGCTGCTGTCAATAATTTGCCAGACTTTGCAGCCTTGCTATGTTCAGCCTTTTCCACAAGATTGCTGGGGAAATTACATGAATTGACATGAATTTTGTATAATTATGAGTTAGTCGGATGTAAAATATCTCAAGGACCTTATTGTTTGTTACATAAGGTCAAAGTTGATTTTTAATAAGCTATTAAAAAATAATTATAGTTTAGCAAATCATTAGGCCCCCCGATTTTTTTTTGTTTTGGAACTTGAATTTTAATTCCTGCAAAGATTATATCATTTTAAAAAGGCCTATAAATTTGATTGATTAATACCATGTTTTTGAGTACAGTGATTTCATTTCAATTACAAATCTGACGTAAAAGAAAATATGGAACTACTGGAAGTTGCATGAAGAAGATATGTATGATGTGCACCAGGACATGGATAACAGTGGATGTAATGTTTCTAATTTTCATCCACTTGTACAGAAGCAAATCTTCAAACACTTGAGGTGGAAAGTTGATTAATTAATTACACTGGCCCCTCCACCTTCCTAACTATGACCACATGACCCAACACACCCCACACCCCACACTCAGCAGCTTTCCATACTGCTGAGAAATTGCCCCAGGCTCTTAGCCTACTGACACCCCAATCCACATCTCCTGTGTGCCCCAAATAATTTATTAATCACCAACCTGTTTCCCTTTGAACTCTTGGTCTAATCCCCATCACGGACCATTTAGCCCAAGCTCAATTTTTAAATTACTGATTGTTGTTTCCAACACCCTGCTGATTTTCAATCTTCAGCTTCCGGGCATTGCCCCACTTCTGACCTTTGATCTCTAACACCTTTATGATTTCTGACTCGCATTCTGAACCATAAGCACTAACCCTGCTCTCCAATCCGATACCAAAATCTTATGAGTGCACCAACAAAGGCACCCCCCTCACTGCAAAGCCTCTGTTCATTGATCATTCTCCAACATCCCACACTGCAGATCATCTGCATGTACCTGATTCCATTGGCTGCTCTGCATTCCTGGAGTGTGCAGTGGAAATGTATTTCCACATCTCAAGCCTACGCAGAAGTGTACGATGCCTTGGTCTTCACATGCTACTTGCTTCCAACACTCATTTATGTAATTTTTATCCTCACTCTGTAATGCCCCTGTCCCACTTAGGAAACCTGAACGGAAACCTCTGGAGACTTTGTGCCCCACCCAAGGTTTCCGTGCGGTTCCCGGAGGTTGCAGGTGGTTGCCAAAAGTTGCAGGTAGTGGAAGCAGGTAGGGAGACTGACAAAAACCTCCGGGAACCTCCGGGAACCGCACGGAAATCTTGGGTGGGGCGCAAAGTCTCCAGAGGATTCCGTTCAGGTTTCCTAAGTGGGACAAAAGCATAACTATTCAATTTCTAGGCCGATGGAATAAAGAAATTATTATTTATTAATTTTTATCTCTTTGCACTTTTGTGGGTAACTTTTACAATTTTTACATGATTATGTTTACCTAGTATTACGCTAATTATTTTTGTTTAGTTTAGTTTTGAGAAACAGTGTGGAAGCAGGAACTTTGGCCCACCGAGCCTGCATCGACCAGCGATTCTCGCACACTAATACTATCCTACACACACTAGGGACAATTTACATTTATAACAAGCCAATTAACCTACAAGTCTGTACGTCTTTGGAGTGTGGGAGGAAACCAAAATCTCGGAGAAAAACCCACGCAGGTCACAAGAAAAATGTACAAAATCCGTACAGACATAGTCAGGATTGAACCCAGGTCTCTGGGGCTGCAAGGCAGCAACTCTACCGCGGCACCACTGTGCCAAAATCAATTCATTGTTTTTTTGATTATTGTATATTCATTGTTCTGTTGTCAGTACATATTAAAGTCAAGCACGCTTGGACTCCTTTAAATTTGCCAAGTCCCTGGATAAAGTAGTGATGGTCCTCTCAAACCTTTCTATACAGCAGCAATGCATTTTAAATATAACATTCTTGTTTAGGAGCAAGTCACTTTTTTTAAGGACCTTTGTCATAAGATTAATATTTTCCACAGCAATATGAAATGCTAAAATTGTACACTTCAATGTGCTATAGACATTCCCCTGCTACTGCTACAATGAATCATTTTTAGTTTTAAACACTGCTCTCATTCTGACTGCAAAATATGCAGACATTGTAGATGTATTGATTAAATTGCAGGAGTATCATTATGAAATTGCATTATACTATTCTATTGTTACATAGAAATATAATATTAACCTGTCTGGATGAAACACTTGCTTTTGGTATTGTCTTTTCATTAACAATGCAAATGACTCCATTAGGCTGTTTTAATGATCATGACTATAGAAAAAAAAAAATCATAACTAAACACTGGAGCTTAATTAGCACTGTTTTGCATTTGTAACATGCTTGCCCTACACTTGCTTCTAAGCACTCAGGAAAAGAAAAGCCAGGCGTAACTGTGTAGGCGTAACCATACAATCATTTTTAGTTTATTAACTACAATTAATATTAAAAGCCATTGAAGCCTAAAGAGAGCAGATATGATGAGTGCCAAGACAAATGAGCTTGATATAAATGCAAATGACTGGTGCAAGTAGAGCCATTTAAAGGTTTCCAGAAGCACAGTTACAAGAGCTTTTGCTGCCACTATATCACAGATTACACAGCATGTGATGCTAAAACAGATAAGAAAGGAATTCATGCTTGGAAGTATTTTATGGAATGCACCATGGTGTTATGATGGAGAAGGGACTAGTATTTATACACTTTTCTAGGTTTCATTGTACTGTGGCATGTCTTATTGATGATGAAGTCGCTCAGATCTCAATGTCTCTTTGCAGTAAGCAAGTAAACTAGGAAATTGAGTATTGTAAAACTTATTTATTGTCAAGGTCAGTACTTGCTTCAATGGTTCAGCATAGAACGATCATTCTGAATTCTCCACAATCCAAAAGAATTCTGAGTAGGCCAGAGGCAGAGATTGGGATCATTTGTTATGTTATTTCTTGTGCTCTGAAATGAATAAATATACGTTAGCTCAGATGCAGTTGATGATGCAGTTGGAATTTTGAATTAAAGCACACTGAGACAGAAATGATAAGTTGCTATGTAAATCTAATACTTCACCAACATCTATCACGACAGAAAGAGGCTCAGTTTCTGCCAATGTTTCCCCTTTGTTTCATTTGATTCTATATAATAACTGTGCTCTCTTTAATCTTATTCCACAAAGGCAAATTGTGAATGGTGGGAGATATAATGAATAGGCCTATGTACCTAATAACAGTGACCCAACAAACCCCAAAGTGATTAATGCAGTTTTAGAGTTTGTTTGAAAATAGGAAAGATAAATATATTTGAAAGGTAGCTGTATTCTTCAACAAGAGTGAGATGTCTTCAGAACCCAAAGCCATCTGAATTTATAAAAGACACAGGCTATGAAGGAAAATCATAATGTTATGACAGGCAGTGAATTATATTTTGTCAAAGGTCAGAATTGTAGATGACATTTTTAAATGACTTTTACTTAAGCATATTAACAATCAATCAACTCCCAACACCAGCAGGACACACTTATAATAAAGGGAAGGAACAATAACATAAATCAGTGTAGGAATAGCTTCACAGCTCCCCAAGCCTGCTCAGCTCTCTGTTAAGACCAAACCCACATTTATCAACCAATTCCAGAATCCGTTCTCTGCAGTCATCCAAGAATTTATCTTTGAGAAGCCTTTATAGGTAAAAATATCTGGAATCCCATGTTACTCGTTAAATTGTGATAACTTTAAATCCAAGACAAGGAAACCTGGACAGTTGCTCTCCATAAAGTGTGTCAATAACATTACCTACCTTCAAGTCAAAATATTGAAACATTTACTTTCTGGGCCCTTACTGCAAAGATGATGGAAATATGGTGTTCTTTGGACTTATGCTCGTTGCTTTTATGCACATAGGCTACCCAAACATTCAATAGCGCCACAAAAGCTTGAATATTGAGCAATAAACAAACTGCTAGAGGAACTCATCTGGTCAACCAACATCTGTGGAGGGAAAAGGACATACAATATTCTAAGTCGGGACTTGTTTTCAACTATCTGAAGAAGCATCACAACCCAAAATGTCATCTATCCATGTATCTTCCCAGATGCTGCCTGCCTCCAGCAGCTTGCTATTTGCTCAAAACAATTGATGGGCTGCCTGTAAAGGGCCTGTCCCACTTGGGTGTCATTTGCACGTCATTTACGCGACATCATTTACGCGACATCATTTACGCATTATGCACGCATGGTGCGTGGTGAGGCATGGTGGCGTAGGCAGTGATGCGCAGTCACGCGTGGCGCCCCAGGATTTTGGGATTCACAAATTCTTTGCGCACCACGTGTATGATGCGCAAATGATGCCCAAGTTGGACAGACCTTTAACTGTTCGCTATGCCTGTACCTGTGAGTTTCAGCTGTTTGTGCTCCCCTCCAAGTTATTCAGTTCTATTATCATCAACGGATCAAATATACAGAGATTATAACAGACCCTGACATTTTAACATCATTTAATACTAATAGCTAAAGACTAATTCTTCTCCAAATAAATTTCCGATAATATTTTAAATGATAACTCATTTCATTTACCAATTCCTATTGCTGAAAGATGCACAAGGCTAGAGTATAATTATGCTCATGACAAATTCTGAAGAGGCAAGATTGATTTATTGTCACACGTCTCAGACAGAACAATGACATTCTGTGTAGGAAGGAGTTGGAGGTGAAGTTTTGTCACCTATTCGAACCTAACCTATTAACCTAATTATTAATTATAATTGAGAAACTACATCTTTTTGAGTAAATTTCTGGTTTTTCAAAGATTAAATGTTGTACACATGTAATAATTAATCATGCCAATTAAAGGCAATGACAGGGCTATCTGGAGAAAGGCTGTAGCAGATTTTAAAAAATGGAGGTCAGCCACTTCAAAGGCAGATCAATTCGTTTTTAAGTAGTGAGAAAGCAGGCAGAGCAAAGTACTTCTGAAGAAGGGTTTCGGCCAATTTCCTTCGCTTCATAGATGCTGCTGCACTCGCTGAGTTTCTCCAGCTTTTTTGTGTACCTTCGATTTTCCAGCATCTGCAGTTCCTTCTTGAACACAAAGTACTTCAGGATCCAAGATTGAAAACAAAGTGAACAAATGTAAAATTTAGCAGGCTAATAGGGGGTTGGATATACAGTATATGGAGATGAAAGGTCTATAGGGCTGGAATATTTAAGTCAGTCCTGTGGCTCATTGTCGGCAGAATAACTTTGCCTTGCAATGAGTGTAATGTCAAACAGAAATGCAAAGACTGAAAGGGTCAGTCAGTGGTTTCTGTTCCCTTGAAGAGGATTCAGGGTGATTTAATTCTGATTTGTGGCAGGAGTGAGAGGTAAAGACGGAGGAAGGGATATAAGTGGAAGGGGACGGGGAGGGGAAAGATGGGGGAATAAAATGGAAATATGGGACTTGTAGTTGGATGATGGTATGGACAGGGGGAAAGGAGCAAGGTGACTAGTGTGATTGGGTAATGATGCAAGAATAATGGGGCCGGAGGCATGGGAAAAAGGGGATCCCCTTCTACCCATATAATTCCATTCAGCTTTACATCTCCTCCTCTTCCTTCCTTATCTGACACCCTTTTAGCTCCTTTTCATCTATAGCCTACGTAAGTCGCTCCTCCCATCTACCAATAACACCTCCCCCTCCTCACTTTCCAAGCTTTGCCCCAACCCCACCTCTCTTTTCCAGCTCTCTCTCCTCAAATGCAATCAGTCTGATAAAGGGTCCCAATCCAAAATGTTGTCTATCTTTTCCCTCAACAGATACTGCCAGACCTGCTGAGTTCCTCCAGCAATTTGATTTTTGCTCAAGATTCCAGCATCTGCAGATTCTTGTGTCTCATATTAGATTAGATTCAATTTATTTGTCATTTGGACCCCTTGAGGTCCAAACGAAATGACGTTTCTGCAGCCATACATTACAAACAAATAGACCCAAGACACAACATAATTTACATAAACATCCATCACATTGCTGTGATGGAAGGCCAAAAAACTTATCTCTCCACTGCACTCCCCCCCACCGATGTCAGAGTCAAAGTCAAAGCCCCCGGCTGGCGATGGCGATTGTCCCGCGGCCATTAAAGCCACGCCAGGTGATGCAAGGTCGCACACCGGGTTCTTGATGTTAGAGCCCCCCCCGGCGTGCGCTCGCATAGTCCCGCGGCCATTCCATGCCGCGCGGGGCGGTGCTGTAAGGCCCTGCTCCAGGAGCTCTTCAACCCTGCAACTCGGGCAGGAGAAGTCACCGTTGCGGGAGCCCTGAAAAGCGGTCTCCCTCCAGTGACCCGTGGGCTCCCGGTGCCGCCGTCCGCCAGACCCGCAGTTGCAGCCTCCGAATCTCTGGAGGTCGGGCCGCAGCAGCGTTCCACCAAAGGGTCTCCCGTGCAGGGAGAGATTTAAAAGTTACCCCCCTCCCCCCACCCTCCAACCCAACACCCCACCCCCCCCCCACCCCCCCCCCCCCCCCCCCCCCACACACACACCCCACAAAAAAAATAACAAAAACTACACAGAAACATAGACAAAAAATAATATAAACGCAGACGGGCTGCAGAGGTCGCTGCTGACGAGAGTCGCGCCGCCTACCGTGTCTCCAATCATGATAAGGAATTTCATTTAAATAGATGCACAGAAAAGTTGTGATAGACTTATTGAAATGACCAAATTGAACGGATGTTCAGATTAAAACAGCAGAGCTGCATGACAAAACACGTCAGAGACAAAGTTGAAAGTGCCCAATGATGTTGACAAAATTAAAATGTTTCCATTTTGCAGATACCAGAAACAAAGACCATAAAAAATGGATACGAATATAACATAGAAATGAATACATCCAATAGACTAGTGGGAAGAATTGTAACTGGATAATGGTTTACATGTGCACTTTGCCATCTAAAGTAGAAGTTGAAGCAAATAGCAAAGATGCAATATAGTGATTTAACATTGAGAATACATCTGCATTTCCCTTCTCAACAACACTCAAGGAACCCACTTTATACCATCTACCCTGCCTGCATTTAAATTCTCACTTCGGAAAAACAAATCTTTAGAATACATAAAGCAATTTATTTCAAATTTAGTATTTTATTTGCTGAACCTCCCACACAACTGTGACTAATAAATTGACAAGTGCTGGGAAGAATTTATTATTCCAGTAGTAAAAGGTTAATTTCTTTCACACATTTGGAGTCGATATCACCTATCGCTGCATATATTAAAAATTGGGGTGAAAACTGAACAATGGACCTCTTTCTGCAGCCATACTTGATATACACATCAAAACAGGCAGCACATAAACAGACCCCTTTGAACCATGGCAAATATGAGCCCTTTCTATATTAATCCCAATTGTCTGCATTGGATGCATATTTCTCCGTGCCTTTGCTATCCACGTATATATTCAAATACTTTTTAAACAGTATAACTATAATTGAGTATTCGTGCCATTTGTCATTTGTAGCTAAATTGTGGCCGCATTGTTATCATTGATGATTGTCGAGTAATACCCATTGATATGGAAAGATTAATCCATAGCAGCCATGTTTCTCACCCTAAGTTAACTAAAAATTGTCAGAGTACATCTATTAACAGGTTTATTTTTCTGATTAAAACATATAATTCCTTGCAAACAAAATTTCTCAACCCCTTGAAATATTTTAATATATATAATTTGGAAAACTGAGCAATGCACAATATTTACTGTGCAGAAGTAGATAACAGAACAGGCCGCTTCATCCACATTAATTTATGGCAGGAATACTTCAAAGTTAACACTTAAAGATTAATACTTCCTAGGCTAAGTGGGACCCGTTGCGTCCACTGGCGGGAGCGTCCCACAGTCACTGACCGCGATGCACCTTCATCGGACCCCAACCCCCACACCAGGGTGATTCCCCCCACCCTCCGCGAAGTTGCCACTGGCAAACCAGCTGTTACAGACGTGGGTTGTTGTGCTGGTATAGGCGGAGGAGTGCCACTAGAATCAGACGGAAGGGTCTCGACCCGAAAAGCCACCCATTCCTTCTCTCCAGGGGGAGAGAGATGGGGAAGAGAGAGGAGGAGAGAGAGAAGAGTGGAGAGAGAGGAGGAAAGAGAGAAGAGGGGAGAGAGAGGAGGAGAGAGAGAAGAGGGGAGAGAGAGGAGGAGCGAGAAGGGGGATAAAGAGAACGCAGAGAGAGAGGGGGAGAGAGAGAAGAGGGGAGAAAGAAGGGGGAGACGGGAGCGTGGGGGTCATTTTCCCACACAAGCCATAGGTGACTGGGCAGTCTGAACCCAAGCACCAAGTTGAAAGCGGCCAAAGGTGCGCATCCCTCGGGACAGCCTCCACTCTCCCACGGCCACCCTCCGCGGGCTGCGGGTCAGATGGAGCGGATGTGTGGGACAATGTTCATCCCTTCACAGTGATGTGATGCACAAGGGGGTCTGGACCAATCGCTGACAAGCCCCGCCCCCGGCAACATCATGTCCGTTATTGGACTTTTCAGTTGAGCGGCAGTCAGTCCATTGGCGTGTAAGCAACGCCGCCTTTCGAGTAGGTAGCGTTTCGACAGAGCGGCCATTCGGTAAGTTTGCTTTTAGGTGACACAGCATTTCGGTTCATTGGCTTTTAGGCATCCCGCCCCTTCGGTTAATTGGCATTTAGGTTTCCCTTCCTTTCGGTTGTTAGGCGTTTCATCTTCGTACTCTTTCAGTCTATTGCCGTTTCGGCCTTGTTTCCATTCGGTTCTTTGGCTTCGACTTCTTTGCTTCAGCCTCTCGTCCGTCGGCACCACGTCCACACAGGGTGTTTGTAAGCCGGTTGTGAAGTACCTGGGCTATGTTTGACTTTCCTCCAGTTTATTATCAATTGCTATCAATGCTTTACTTGACAATGGTTTCGTACTGATTTTAATTCTTTAAGAGGGAGGATGTAGATCACTGTCACTCATGTTATGAGTCATACTTTGTAGCTACGCCCACTAGCTTAACAGTAAGCCTCCCTGCCTTGTTCCCGCACTCTTCGAGAAACGTGTCAGTATGAAGTTACCAATGCTGTAATGTTAATAAAGTCTTTGGACCTTTATCATGGTGTAAGACTTCAGTTATTTTAACAGCAGAATAACAACAGTGCAACCTCTGCACTTACCGGAAATTATGCAATCAGCGCAACCTCTGCACTCACCGGCAATTATGCAAACAGCGCGACCAGTCCACTATGCGGTAGTCACGAAATGAGCGGGAATTTTGGACTAATCACAGTCGGACCTAATAAAGCATTTAATCCTTCCAAACACACTTGGACCTAATAAAGCATTTATTCCTTCCAAACACAGTCGGACCTAATAAAGCATTGCAGTTTCAAGCACAGGCACGGCAGGAGGCCAAACATCCCATGGCATTGTCATTTCATTTCATTTCCAATTAAGCATTGCCCTTTCAAGCACAGGCAGGCCAGCAGGCCAAACAACTCATGGCATTGTCATTAAGGGCTAACAAATCATTTATTGCAAGTACATTGCAGACTCACAGTTCAGTTGATTATCAGCTTAGAATGACAGTTGTGGCCTCTCCCTCATGATCTTGCAGAGTGACTGACTCACGACCAGGCATCCGGGGTTTTATAGTCCTGCTCCCCCCCGGGAAGGGGTGTTACCTTCAATGTGGTGATTGACAGGCGAGAGGACCAATCAGCTGATCTCAAGGTTTTTTAAACACTCATAATTTTATTATTTTTCATCGATGGGAAAAATCCTCGGGGCTGGCTCAGCAGAAGAGGGTTGTGAGTAAGATGGCCAAAAATCACAGCGATACAGGGTAGTGTTTTTTTCTAAAATCAAAACAGTGCAGACAGAAAGTGGTTAAGATGAGATTTTTAATTATATAGATGAGTTAGAGGAAAACCAGGACTACTGTTTTAATATCAGAAGGTAATGAGGTCCCAGTTCACTGTCTGAAAGTCATGGGAGGCAGAAAGAAAAAGTGCATTATAAAAGTATTTGGAAAAGCTTTCACAGAAACATTTCCATCTAGTACATACTGTTACCCTTACAGCTTGGATGTGCTTTCATTTTTTACTTGGTGCACATAAACAGACAAGTAGTGTGAAGGCTGAAGCGATTGTCATCAATTCTACTGCCAACAGTCCAATCCCTCTCTGTGGTCACTGTCTGAGGCTGAGGTAATTGCTCAACTGCATAACCAATGAATTACCAAAATTATATTCTTCCACCTCCATATCTGTATTCATCCTGCCTCAGCTAATCAGTTGTCAAAATATAGCAAGGCCTAAAAAAATAGAACAGTACAGCACAGGACTGCACAAACTCCATATTACTCAAGTCCCTGTATGACCATGTGCCTATCCAAAAGCCTTTTATATGTCACTATCTCATTGGCCTCCATTGATACCCCTGGCAACGCGCTTTAGGCACCCACTGTAAAAACAAAACAGTCGCTCATCTATCTATCTATCTATCTATCTATCTATCTATCTATCTATCTATCTATCTATCTATCTATCTATCTATCTATCTATCTATCTATCTATCTATCTATCTATCTATCTATCTATCTATCTATATATCTATCTATCTATCTATCTATCTCTAAAACTAGGCCTCCCATGTGATAGGGACACAACGGGTTTCACTTAGTCTGGTCTCCTTTAAACTTTGTCCCTTAAAGTTATGCATTCTAGTTTTTGACATTTCCACCCTGAGATAAAGGTCTGACTGTCTATCCTATCTATTCTTCTTATAATTTTATTTACAGGTCTCCCCTCACCCCCTGGCTCTCCAGAAAAAAAGCCAATCCAAGTGTGTCCACCGTCTCCATATACCGTAGGTAGCATCTTCTAATCCAGCGAAATGCTCTCTTCTCTTCCTGAAAATTCTTCCTCCCAAATGTATCTTCATTTGCTTCACTAAAGTGCAGAGTGGAAGGAATAAAGAAATAATAATCGTGGTTAAGCTGAAGCTGCTTTTTTTGTAAAACCCGAGGCCAAGGGGAAATTAAATTCAGGTGCCTAAAGTTGTAAAACCTCGAATCATGAATTGGTCATACAGTACTTATTTCCCCTTGGCAAAGCAGACAATAATAAGATTACAGATATAAGAATTGGTGAGAAGTTGTGGACATTTGTTTGACACCAGAAGGCAGAAGAATTGAAACACGCTGCTTGTGAAAACGAAGGGACAGAAAAATGTGGATTATGTGGATGATTATTTGTTGCGCCATGGCTTGCAAGACAGTTAATAGAGCTGGGAAGTGAGATTAGGTTCACCAGCTCTTTCTTGATTGCTTGAAATGTTCTATATATGTGCCAAATATTTATGATTTTGTGAAAGTAAATATGCATCCATCAACACTGATGCAGATATTTTTGCAGTTAAGTTTTGAAAATGTGCAGCTTCATGATGATGCAGCTCCATGCAAACCATGAACTATCTATCTAGATTTTCCAATTTACCAGCAATTCTATTTCTATATGTTGAACAAATTATCATGTTGCCCATAAAGATAGTGTCAAAAGTACCAGCTTATTTCTCCACAGAATAAAGGATTTTATCAATGCATTGATAGTATGAAAATGTTATCTATCAGATCTAATAGTTATAAAGGTCTTTCCTATAAACTGCTCCATATATCAGAATGTGGAATTGAGTTTGAAGAAGTTCAACATTTAGCTGGACTTTTTTTTCTTGTGTAGAATACGCAGCAAATTAACATTTGCTGCCCAGCAATCCTGATACTTGGATTGCAGAGACTGCAGTTCTGAAACAGCTGTGCTTAGGTCCAAGGGATTTGTTGTTTATGTTTTTCCTTAAGTTAATGTCTCTTATCCTGGAGCTGCCCTGTTTATCCAGGCAGGCCTGGATAAAACTGGGTGTGAGTATATTTCCTGCTCTTAGAGAATTCGGTACATCAAGCAGTACCTGTATGAAAGGTGAAGTCTGTTCTCTGTGCTGGGCAGCTAGCAAGGAATGTCTATTGAGTGGAGAGGCAAGCTGCAGTAATTCCAGGTTAAAGGGATCTGTAAAAGTCCAACAGTAGAGTATTTTCGAAGACAAGATGCCAAACATTTGCAAAACAATATAAAAACCTCTGAAACAATTGTACAATAAAACTGAATGTTTACATATGGGAAACAATATCTGTAGTTGATTATTGTTCTAGCTGCCTGACTGTATTAGACTTGTGCCAGCAGCTGTGTGATCCGTGAACTCATTTCTCCTTCAAGACTGTTTATGAAGTTTTAAGGTAAATTTGAATCGTCAGTAAATTTAATGGCATTTGGAGTTGTGAAATAATTATACATTTAAGGCATTTCTTTAGCACTTAGATAAACACTGACATTTTTAACTACAGTTATAAGAAGGTATACTTTTTAAGCACAGTAGTAGATTTGTGTCTTAAATGGGACTTTAACATCGGGTATTTGAATGTCTAATCCTTTCACTAAAAAGTTCATTTTAATTTTAATGACCTGGAGAACTACATATTGTAAACACAGCAATGGAATGTTTAATAGTATTATTGTTGGGGTGTTTTTACTCTTGGGGTTTCTTTGTAATTCATAAACCTTGGCATTAACACTTCATTGAACTGGTATTGGGTGATGGTATGAGAATAGAATGTAGCACAGGGCTATTTTAAGAGATTTTACTAATCTGGTTTTCAAGTGACAGGCCATCTTTTTAATGGCACGATTGTGATTGCCACTGGACACGAGAGTAAGATAATTTTACAGCAATGATTCTTCATGTTGGAGGCCAAAAATGGCATTAAATCAAAGCCACTAATTCCTTTTAAAAAGTGTTTAAATATTGAGCATGTTTGACATTGGCCGACAGTTGTAGCTGTTTGCTATTGCAAATAGGGAATCCTGCTTTAAAGTTAGCTTGCTAAAATTCCCCATTTCTTGGTCCAGTAGCAGGTTATTTAGGAAGGGAAATCTATTTTAAAAATGAATATATGGGCAGATAAACTATTTCAGAAAGGACCAACTTTAATACTGACAGTGGTATGTATATGGAAGGAGCATCAATGCTCAAGTGACTTTGAGAGTTGGGCACATCTGCCACTTTTACCTGCGTTTTTGTGAAAAGTGATCATGTTTTGATCAAATTGCATAGGAGAGGCTTCTAAGCATCATGGTTATTTGATACTTACTAAAAGATAATTTTCTTGTAAAAATGCAATTGTTATTCTATGATGTATTCATCTCTTTTCTCAAATGGAAAGTGATAGATTTTATTGTAATAAAATTCTGATATTTCAGAAATTGAAAAAAAAAAAAAAAAAAAAAAAAAAAAAAAAAAAAAAAAAAAAAAAAAATTAAACAATTTTCCTATATAAGTGACAGGTTTCTAACAACTTTCTGGTATGACGTCACAATGGCATTTCACACTCCTCCAATCACAATGGGATCTCAGCTCCTGCACCCCACAGCCCACAGCACACAGCCCACTCCCCACAGCCCACTCCCCACAGCACAGCTTCCAAGGGGGTAAGGAGAGTGAGATTTTTTTTTAATCTGTCGTGCTGCCAACGGTAAGGCGACAGAGAG
This sequence comes from Leucoraja erinaceus, assembly GCF_028641065.1. Classification (NCBI taxonomy): domain Eukaryota; kingdom Metazoa; phylum Chordata; class Chondrichthyes; order Rajiformes; family Rajidae; genus Leucoraja; species Leucoraja erinaceus. Next base: position 37,505,302 of record NC_073387.1, read on the forward strand.
AGAGACAGGCAGAGAGAGAGACAGACAGAGAGAGACAGACAGAGAGAGAGAGAGACAGACAGAGAGAGACAGACGGAGAGAGAGAGAGAGACAGAGAGAGACAGAGAGAGAGACAGAGAGAGAGACAGAGAGAGAGACAGAGAGAGAGACAGAGAGAGAGAGAGAGAGAGAGAGAGAGAGAGAGAGAGAGAGAGAGAGAGAGAGAGAGAGAGAGAGACAGAGAGAGAGAGAGAGAGAGATGAGAGAGAGAGAGAGAGAGAGACTGACAGAGAGAGAGAGACGGAGAGATGGGGGAGTTAGTGTGTGTGGGAGGGTAGTGTATGGGGGTGGTTTAGTGTGTGGGTGGGGGGTTAATGTGGGTTGGGGTTATTGTGTGTGTGAGGGGGATTAATGTATGTGGGGGGGGGGGGGGGTTATGTCACAACGAGAACCCGTCAGCCCCGCGTGCTCAGTTGGGAGCTATGGGTGTGTGATGGAATATTGTGTTCGGGGACCGGCCCAATCCCATGTGACACCACGCTCACCCCCACCCCCCCCCACCCCCTTGTGGGACGGGGCCCAACGGGTCCCACATGGTCTAGTATTTACAAAAAAAATAATTCCCACGTTATACAGATGGATATTTGTTTGCATTATTTAAAATTGTGCATGAATAAACTAACATGAACTCTAAGTAGCAAGTGCCTAATTTACCTAATGCAATGTTTTTGGAAATTGTCTAAATGTCTTTTTAACTACATATTCAATGTATTCAGTCTCAACTTAACTATGAAGGCTATCGGAATTTAATTTAGACTTCTTATTTTAAAAGGACACATAACAATAGTTTTCTTTGAAATGTAATTTATATGCTAGGTCATTTTTAATTCAACATCATTTTGTGCTGTCCATAATACATATTCCACAGTATTATGGAGTTTTGTCCACTGCTGAATTTTCCTTATTTAGTTTTATTGATTGCACGGAGTCATCAAAAGAATTAAAGGAAATGTAGATCTTGAACTGAAATCTTAATTCAGATTCTTTTTCCACAAGTCTTACCTGAACTGGGGAAGATGCTGGAGTCAATCATAAAAGATGAAATAGCGGCACATTTGAACAGCAGTAACAGCAGGTCCAAGTCAGCCTGGATTTACGAAGGGGAAATCATGCTTGACTAATCTTCTGGAATTTTTTGAGGATGTAACTAGGAAAATGGACAAGGGAGAACCAGTGGATGTGTAGTACCTGAACTTTCAGAAAGCATTTGATAAGGTCCCACATAGGAGATTAGTGGGCAAAATTAGGGCACATGGTATTAGGGGTAGAGTGGTGACATGGATAGAAAATTGGTTGGCAGACATGAAACAAAGGGATTAACGGGTCCCTTTCAGAATGGCAGGCAGTGACTAGTGGGGTACCGCAAGGCTTGTTGCTGGGACCACAGCTATTTACAATATACTAAATCAATGATTTAGATGAAGGGATTCAAAGCAACATTAGCAAATTTGCAGATGACACAAAGGTGGGTGGCAGTGTGAACTATGAGGAGGATGATATGAGAATGCAAGGTGACTTGGACAGGTTGGGTGAATGGGCAGATGCATGGCAGATGCACTTTAATGTGGATAAATGTGAGGTTAGCAAAAAAGTGAAGGCAGATTATTATCTAAATGGTGTCAAGTTGGGAAAATGGAAAGTACAATGGGATCTGGGGGGTCCTTCTTCGTCAGTCAATGAAAGAAAGCATGCAGGTACAGCAGACAGTGAAGAGAGCGAATGGCATGTTGGCCTTCATAAGAAGATGAGATGAGTATAGCAGCAAAGAGGTTCTTCTGCAGTTGTACTGGGCCCTAGTGAGACCACTCCTGGAGTATTGTGTGCTGTTTTGGTCCCCTAATTTGAGGAAAGACATTCTTGCTATTGAGGGAGTGCAGCATAAGTTTACAAGCTTAATTCCCGGGATGGCAGGACTGTCATATGCTGAGGACCCCTTGTCCTGGACTTCCGCAACATCGGGAACAATCTTCCTGCATCTAGCCTGTCCAACCCCTTAAGAATTTTGTACGTTTCTATAAGATCCCCCCTCAATCTTCTAAATTCTAGCGAGTACAAGCCAAGTCTATCCAGTCTTTCTTCATATCAAAGTCCTGAAATCCCAGGAATCAGCCTGGCGAACCTTCTCTGTACTCTCTCTATGGCAAGAATGCCTTTCCTCAGATTTGGAGACCAAAACTGTACACAATACTCCAGGTGTGGTCTCACCAATACCCTGTACAACTGCAGTAGAACGTCCCTGCTCCTATACTCAAATCCTTTTGCTATGAATGCTAACATACCATTCGCTTTCTTCACTGCCTGCTGCACCTGCATGCCTACTTTCAATCTACTCCATAGATGCTGCTGCACCCGCTGAGTTTCTCCAGCATTTTTGTGTACCTTCTGCCTACTTTCAATGACTGGTGTACCATGACACCCAGATTTCGTTGCATCTCCCCTTTTCCTAATCGGCCACACATTTAAATAATAGTCTACTTTCCTGTTTTTGCCACCAAAGTGGATAACCTCACATTTATCCACATTATACTGCATCTGCCATGCCTTTGCCCACTCACCCAGCCTATCCGTCACCTTCCAGCCTCCTAGCATCCTCCTCACAGCTAACACCGCCCCCCCAGCTTCGTGTCATCCGCAAACTTGGAGATGTCGCATTCAATTCCCTCGTCCAAATCATTAATATATATTGTAAATAGCTGGGGGTCCCAGCACTGGGCCTTGCGGTACCCCACTAGTCACTCCCTGCCATTCTGAAAAGGACTACTCTTTGCTTCCTGTTTGCTAGCCAGTTCTCTATCCACATCAATACCGAGTGCACTGCATTGTGTTGGGATGGCAAACCTTTCTGCCAGGCATAGTACTTTAGACACATGCCCTTTGTCCCTTGGGTATGCTGCATAGCTAACCCTCAAACTCGGCATCAGATTTGTACTGACCCGGCATGCCCCCTACTCTATAAAAGAGATGCATTAGGCAGCCCTGTTACAAGGCACTGTTGGTGCAGGCTTTCCCATAGGCCAACGCTGCCATTAGCCTAGGCATCAACATGAAACAGCCCTGTCCAAAGGTGCTGCTGGCGCTGGCTCTCTCATAGGCCTACGCTGCCATACACTAGGCATATACTTTAAGCAGCCCTGTTACAAGGCACTACTGGCACTGGCTCTCCTATAGGCCAACGCTGCCATTGGCCTAGGCATCAACATGAAACAGCCCTGTCCAAAGGTGCTCCTGGCGCTGCCTCTGCCATAGGCCTGCGCTGCCATAGACTATGCAAGCATTTTAAGCAGCCCTACCTCAAGGCGCTGCTGGCGCGAGCTCTCTCATAGCCCCACGCTGCCATAGACTAGGGATCAAGCAGCCCTGTTCCAAGGTGCTGCTGGTGCGGGCTCTTCCATAGGCCCACGCTAACACAACTCCCTAGTGTGTCTAGATGGAGCTTCTTCTCCATCATTATTTCCATCCTAACCAACCTCAAAACATTTTTTATACCTTACAGGAGGGAACCCTCCCAGCACTAATGCTGACCTTTGAGGTTAGTTTTGATCCCATATCCTGGGAACCACTGCGGTCTGGAAACCGCTTTGTTGCTGGATTTCCCTAACACGGGAACCCCAGCATCTGTATATTTTACCGGAGGGGAACCCTGCCGGTATTAGGGTTGACCGTCTAAATGGTTTTACCCCACCATATCGGGGAACCCCACCATCTATATCTTTTACCGGAGGGGAACCCTCACGGCAATAGGGCTAACCGTTCTTTAAATGGAACCTCCAGAGGAACCCATTCCTCTGAGAATACCTTTTAATTTCAAAGTACCCGTAACTACCCGGGTCTCTGGCACTGCAAGTCAGCAATTCTAATGCTGCTGCAGTGCAACTCCAACTGGGATATTCCCCAGCGTTTTTAAGTATTAAAAATCGCAGACCCGACTTACCAGCTATACTGGTTCCCTCGTCGGCCTCGCGAAGTACCGGCAGGAAACCTCTGTAAAAGAGGTTCCTGCACGGAATCTAAGAAAGGTAAGAAATATAAACCTTACCTTCTTAGTTTAACTTACCGCTGGCAAGCAGACGACATGCGTATGCGTAACGATATGACAACCATGCGCATGAATGGGGTTTTTATTCACGTACTCACTCACGTGACTCCGAAGTAAAATCTGAGTGTAGCATAATCGTTAAACTTGTTTTAACCCATATCAAGTTCAAGCTCAAGTGAGTTTATTGTCATGAGTCCCTGTATAGGACAATGAAATTCTTGCTTTGCTTAAGCACGCAGAACATAGTAGGCATTTACTACAAAACAGATAAGTGTATCCATATACCATAATATAAATATATACACACATGAATAAATAAATTGATAAAGTGCAAATAACAGAAAATGGGTTCATAATAATCAGAGTTTTGTCCGAGCCAGGTTTAATAGCCTGATGGCTGTGGGGAAGTAGCTATTCCTGAACCTGGTTGTTGCAGTCTTCAGGCTCCTGAAGGTAGCAGGGAGATGAGTGTGTGGCCAGGATGGTGTGCGTCTTTGATGATACTGCCAGCCTTTTTGAGGCAGCGACTGCGATAAATCCCCTCGATGGAAGGAAGGTCAGAGCCGATGATGGACTGGGCAGTGTTTACTATGTAACATGTTTTATCATTAAGCATATATAATAAAGGCCTAGCAGGCCGTGACAAAGAAAGACCCAGCGGGCCGCTGTGAAGGAAGGCCCAACGGGCCACCTGCAAACATGCCTGGCAACAAGCTTGGATCGCTACGGTGAAGAAAGGCCTGGTGCGCTGCAGGCTGCAAGGAAGAAGCTCAATGTCGGCAAGCTTGGCCATGAAGACTGGAGGTGATGACAGACGTGAAGAATGGGCCGGTAGGAGAGGGACCGGGGTATTGCCTCCGGTGCCTTCAAGGGCAGCCTCAGGATGCGCCCATGGAACACAAAGGTGGTCGGATGAGGAGAGTGATGTCGATTTGCAGGCCAAGCCAGTTCAAGGGCAGTGGAGGAAGCCCTACAGTGGCCTGGGGCTTTCCTGGATTGTGATCCACTCCAGTACATCGAACACGTGGACCAGACTTTGGACTTTTTTTTGTAAATGGTGCAAAAGTATCGTGAATCATGCACGCGTGATCTGTGCAAAAGGAATTTCACAGTGAAGTGTAAAAATGTGCCAATAAAGCTCCAATTAACCAGTAAATCTTCAGAGATAAAAGTTGTATTTTTAAATACATTTTAACAATATACATGTTTCCGGCCAGATAAGGGCCCGCATGAAAGGTCCTCTTTATTCAGCCCTGAGGTGACATGGTGTCATAGCGGTAAAGCCTCTCCTTACAACGCCAGAGACCTGGGTTTGATCATGATTACAGGTGCTTGTTTGTTCGTAATTTATACGTGCCCCCCATGACCTGTGTGGGTTTTCTTCACGATCTGTTACTCCAAAGACGTACAGGTTTGTAGGTTAAGTGGCTTGGTATAAATGTAAAATTGTCTCTAATGTGTGTAGGGTAGTGATAGTGTGCAGGGATCGCTGGTCGGTGTGGACGGTGCGCCAAAGCCTGTTTCTGCGCTGTATCTCTAAACTAAACTAAACTAAACTAAAAATCCTAGCTAATTAAGTACCACTTCTTTTAGGATTTCCCGTTGCTTCACATAAATATTTAGGCCCTCCTTTGACATGTGTTCTATAAACTGTATTTCTCATTCTGAAGCTTTGTTTGGTCCTTCAAACCTTCACCATCAATTGGTTGCCAGCTCTTAGCAATTGAGGCTACCCTTTCCATGGTCCCAGTCTGCAGGCCTGTTCCAGATTGTGTTTTTCTCAGATTTTGGAGTGATCTGTCCCAGAAATTTATTAAGGTTATCTTTCAAGCATTAATATATTAACCTTAATTTGTCTCATAAAGTTAAAATTAGTTAGTGTTGTTATCAACATAAGACTAACAGGCTGTCTTGTATTCTGCGTCAAGAACCGTGAACATTGACAAATGTGTTTCCCTGCATGGCGGCATCATGCCTTACAGCCTGATCTCTGAGGTAACTCTCAAAGGATTACTATATAATGCAACACTTTCAGCTGCTGAGGAGGGATAGTGAAGAATGTGGACAGTACAATGATGGCTGATCTCTCAGGGACATGGCAGTAAGTTGTCAAGAAGGTTTCCATAAGAGTATATGACTGCCCTGTGTAAATACCAGCATTTCCTGCAGTTCCACAAGGCAGCCAAATGCCCCTTTCCACTCACATCTTCAAGAAGAACCATTTTGGTTTGTGGCAATTGGAATCCAATTTTAGATCTATAGCAGTAAGCTACAGCAGCAAAGTCTCACATGTGAAATATCTCAGCAGAGATAGCCTGCAAGGATACTGAAGCACGGTTTCAGAGGGCAAGTTACCCTTGACTTTGACTTTAGAAAATAGTGCAGACCCTTTACCTGAGATTACGAGAGGCCAATTTTATAGGGGATGATTGTAATATGCCTAATGCGGCCCCTTTTTACATTGTATTAAAACAGCTTTTAGAAGGTTGTCAATGTCTTTTTGAGACCTGAAGAAAACAAATTTCAGGATATTTGGCTACTTAATTTTGAAATGGAACTTACTGAAACAACATGATCGTGTGGTTTCTGTGATCCTAGTTTAGATCAGTCCATTGGAAATTTATTTTGCAGAGGGTTGACAGCATTTTGCCTATCACTGAAAATGAGATCTGTCCGATTCTAAATGATATTCAACTTTTCTGAGAGTGAACAATGCTAATCATATGAAGACTAATGTGGTGCAAGTTCTTGTCACAAATGAACATTGGACTTTACATTATAATTAATGTCAAAAACAGAAACATATTGTAGCAAGAGATCCAATTTATGTTTGGCATTAACCGTCTTAGAAATGACCACAGAATAGTTGAGTAATAACTATTACAATTTATTCAAACATTGTCACATTTGAAATCACAATTTCAACAAGCACAGAGCTTAAAATACCAATGTTGTTTTTATCCGTTTTCGTATTTATCAGAAATATAACACAAAGCTAGTCCAACTGATATTAAATTAGTTAGACAGAGCCTAAGTATCCTAAATATCCTAATTAACCAAGTATTTCCCACCGTGCAGTGTTCAAAGAGGCAACACACCACCATCTATACAAGGAAAATCTGGGATGGGTTATAAATGTTGGCCCAAATAAAACAACTGTTGTTCAAGTCATTCAGAGCTGCAATCGAACCAAATGCTGTGTTGATGGCATATTATAGAAACACAAATAAAACAGTAATTTTACTGTGTTCTGGTTTACCTTTTTTACTGAATTGTCATGTGTAAAAGAAATACGTGATCATCTACACTTTAAAGCTGAATAAAATAAACCCATTGTAAGTGAGTACACATAAAAGGAGAACATTAGCAACTCAGACTTCTGAGTTTGATCACCAAATGAACTACAAAACAATTTACAAATAATCCAAAATAATGTATGCATTTGGAACTGAATATTATGTATAAATCAAAGAGATAATAGTTGCTTATGTAAACTCAGAGCCAAGAGTTCAAAGGCATTCAAAATAGCAGTGATGTATTAGCTTTGTTTTAGTCACTACCTCCTCAAAGTATTCCGTTTGTGTTTTACATTCATTGATTGAAGGGTTCTATTAACATATCCGTGAAAATATTGTTTTCTTTACAAAACCCACTATTAATATTCATTCAAAGGGTATTAACGTTCAAAGACTATTATATTAAAAAAAAACTGGTTGAGGTACTAAGGGAAAAGGGGAAATGTTCTCAACCTTTCATTTGTAACAAAGGCAGTAAAAATTACAAGGGAAGAACAAAGAATAGATCGACATCAGTGTATTGATTTTGATGATTAAATTCATAATTCATGAACATTTTTTTATTTTTCACCAAGATATCAGAAGCATTTTGTAAAATAATTATATTTTGTTTTCATTAAACTGCATTTAAAGCAGAATAGGATTTTATACTTTGAACTTGCTTTGTCAAATAGTTCTTCAGAAAAGCATAACCAGAATAGTAATGTATCTCTGTAGGAAGGAACTGCAGATGCTGGATTAAACCATAGATAGACACAAAATGCTGGCGTAACTCAGCGGGACAGGCAGCATCTCTGGAGAGAAGGAAAGGGTGAAGTTGCGGGTCGAGAAGACGTTTTCTTCAGACATTTGGGTCTGAAGAAGGGTCTCGATCCGAAACCCATTCCTTCTCTCCAAAGTAATGTATCTGCTCTATTTGGACATTTTTCGTCTCCAGATTTCATCATACAATAAATATCATTGCTTATCCTATTCAACATAATTTTACTTGCATGTCCATAAATACTGGCTTAGATCAAACATTATTTTGTTAATTAATCTTCAGATTTTTATATTGTTTTCTTATCCAGTCTTTATTAAGAGAAATATTTAAGTGTTTCACAGTAAAGATCAGATAATTTGAAATGGGTACCTAACTAGCATTTAAAATCCCCCTTTAGTTATGTACCTTCTCAGTTCAAATGCCCTCATCCTCAACTTTCTAAAGCAGATTGAACCAAACCTATGATACCCAATCAATATATCAAATTTAAACTGTTACATTGTTTTGGGGAGCTTGGATTTCATTTGTTATTTTGTTCTAATTCTTTTGCAAGGAAAGCTTTCAGAAAAAATGCAAGAATGGCATTATCATTTCCATGGGATTTCAAATCTATAAATGAGATTCAGAATGTGGCAGATAAATATAGAAACAAAAAAGTTTACAAAACTATTTTTTAAGAAGATACTTCACTGAAGTTTGCAAAGATAAAATGGCTAGATGTAACTTTAAGGGCCGATGGTGGTTCATTGAAGAGTTGGTATTACATTCAAATCAACCTAGATCTTACTGAATAGTGCAGCAGACTCGATACAGTGGATAGAAATCAAGCAACCCATCAATCATCACCCAATAGTCCTCATTCATGAACACCCTTGAACATCAAGGCTCTGATTGGAATTTTGTTCCTTACCCCCTCGCACTGCAATCCTTATCCTTCTTCAGCCCTGACTGGGCATCTACACCAGACTATTTTTATTTGAAATGCAACCAGATCACATATTTAGCAAGTTTATTGACAAAAGTCTTGCAAAGGCAGTTTTATGAATAGTATGTTTCATGAGATGACCCTACTACACTAAATTCTGACAATATTTATATAGAGAAAAGTCGAACCTTAAGAATAAGTGGTTTCTGCAAAATTGTAAGTCAAATTATATTTATTATCAATGCAGAAGTCTCCCATGGGAGTTTAGTTCAGCGGGATCCTTTTTACAACATTTAATAAAACATTATAAAACATCATTCATTTTAAAGTATACAGCCATTGATTTTAGATGATGAAGATTTTTTTGTTAGTAAAACATATTCAGACCACTGTCATGAGATCTAAACCTGAACTCTCCATTGATTTTCTCTCAATGTTTATCAGTGAGATTAGTCAATTAATCATGCAGAAGGTTGCAAAAAAATTGCTTTTAAAAGAGCATATAAAAACAAATTGTCATTGATCTTTCTCTTTGAATAAATGTTAGCATGGAAATTTACCTGGGTTCTCCATCAGGATTATTTTGATCTCTGTAATTCCACTGACAGGGATATTATGAACAAGTGTCCATGTATTTAAACGGGGCTGCCAACATTGGGTGAGAGTTGGGAGTGAGAAATTGCGGAAGTCGCTAGCCCGAGGGAGCATTGTGACCGGGGGGGGGGATAGGAATCTTTTGAAATGTGATGTATTAAAATCATGTTTTAATGCACTGTAGAAGTATGATTTCAATGTTTTTTTTATGAAGTATTTTTAAGAGGTAACTTTTTAAGGGGTAACTTTATCCACACAAAGGGTGATGGGTGTATGGAACAAGCTGCCAGAGGAGATAGTTGAGGCAGGGACCATCCCAACATTTAAGAAAAAGTTAGACTGATACATGGATAGGACAGGTTTGGAGGTATGGACCAAAAGCAGGCGGCGTAGCTGTGACATTTTGGCGGGTGTGGGCAAGTTGCACCGAAGGGCCTGTTTTCACACTGTATCACTCTATGACAACATTATACCTCCACCATGCGTGAATACTTCAAAATCAAGTGATCGAGTTTTATTGCCATATACTCAAGCATAGAAACATAGAAAATAGGTGCAGGAATAGGCCATCGGCCCTGCGAGCCAGCAGTGTCATTCAATATCATCATGGCTATTCATCTAAAATCAGTACTTTTTTCCTGTTTTTTCCCCATATCCCTTGATGTCGTTAGCCCCAAGAACTAAATGTAACTCTCTCTTGAAAACATCCAGTGAATTGGCCTGCACTGCCTTCTGTGGCAGAGAATTCCACAGATTCACAACTCTCTGCGTGAAGAAAGTTTGTTCTCATCTCAGTCCTAACTGCCCCCCCATTTATTCTTAAACTGTGATCCATGGTTCTGAACGCCCCCAACATCGGGAACATTTTTCCTGCAGTTACAGTAAGTGAAAATCTAGCAGGCAAGCAGGATGCTTTCACCAACCACCCCCATTTGAAGTCCACTTTCTTCCACCGTATCTACCCAGTGCTTGGTACTTACTTCCAGCAGCCACTGGTTGTCCTCCAGGATGCACCGAGCCACAGCCTGATCCATGCCGGTCACCTGGGCGAATTCGGCACGGAGACTCTCACGGCAAACGGCGCAACGCTTCGACGCCTCCGACGGCCCAGGACTCTTGCACTGAGGCTGCTCCATGGCCGGAGCTGCAGTGAGCAACTCGCCAGCCCGGCAAACACTCTCCAGCCCCGCTCCCCATCCGCATCTGTCCCCGCCGCTGCTTCTGCTTCCAACACCCGTGGCCTATGCAGTTGATATGAGTTTTGAAATTTTCGTTGATCACAGAATTTCTCACAACAGAGCGAGAGAAATTTGTGATCAGCGTGAGAATTTGGTGAAATGCGTGATTCTCACGCTCAATGCATGGGAGTTGGCAGCCCTGCCTCTCTATCCCCTCTCTCCCTCTCTCTCTCTCTCCCTCTCTCTCTCTCCACCTCTCTTTCTCTCCCCTCTCTCTCTCTCTCCCTCCCACCTCACTCTCATCCCTCTCTCTCTCCCCCTCTCTCCTCCCAACCCCCCTCTTTCTCTCTCTCTCCCCCTCCCCCTCTCTCTCTCCTCTCTCTCTATTTCACTTCTCTCACTCTCTCCCCTATCCCTCTGTCTCTCTCTCCCCCTCTCTCTTTCTCCCCACCCTCTCCACCCCTCTCTCCCTCCTCTCCTCTCTCTCCCCCTCTCTCTCTCCCCCTCTCTCTCTCTCCCCTCTCTCTCCCCCCTCTCTCCCCACCTCACTCTCCCCCTCTCTCTCGTCCCCTCTCTCCTCTCTCCCCCCCCCTCTCTCTCCCTTCTCTTTCCCCTAACTCTCTATCCCCTCTCTTTCCCCTAACTCTCTCTCCCCCCCCCCCCCTCTCTCTCTCCCCCTCTTTCTTCTCTCTCTCCCCCCTCTCTCTCTCTCCCTCCCTCTCTTCCGCCCTCTGACTCATTCAAATTTCTTGGCACTCACATAAGCAATAACCTCAAATGGAAAATCAATTCAGATCACATTTATAAAAAAGCCAACCAAAGACTTTTCTTTCTCCGCCAGCTCAAGAAGTTCAGAGTGAGGAAACATCTCCTAATCCAATTTTACACAGCCATCATCCAAAGCATGCTCACTTCATCAATAACAGTCTTGTACAGCAGTTTAGACACTCACTCCCGTAATAAACTACAGCGCATTGTCAACAAAGCATCCAAAATCATCAGCACTCCCCTCCCATCAATAGAATCACTCAATCTCAAACGGTCCGTGTCAAGGGTGAAGAAACTCATTTCTGATCCCTCCCACCCAGCTCACCACATCTTCCACCTGCTGCCATCAGGAAGGCGCTACAGCTCACTGCCCGCCAAAACATCACGATTTAAAAACAGTTTCTATCCACATGCAATTCGAACTCTGAACACTCTATGACAACATCACATAGCCACCTCGTGCATGTACTGTATACTGTATGTTGTTGTGTTTTATGTTATGTATGACGGGAATCAGCCTATTGTGTAACGTCCTGTACTGAACCTGAATTCCACCAGCTTGACTGTGTGGTCATTAAATAATCTGAATCTGAATCTGAATCTCTCCACCCCCCCTCTCTCTCTTTCTCCCTCCCTCTATCTCTCCCTCTCTCACCCTCTCTACACACTCTCCCCTCTCTTTCTGTCTCTCCTCTCACCTCTCTCTCATCTCTCTCTCTTCCCCCCCCTCTCTCTCATCTCTCTCTCCCTCTCTCCCCCATTTCTCCCTCCCACCTCACTCTCCCCCTGGCTCTCTCTTCCCTCTCTCTTTCTCTTTGCCCCCCCAACTCTCTATCTTTTCCCCTCTCTCTTTCCCCTCTCTCTCTCCCATTCTCTCCCACCCTCTCCTCCCTCTCCATGCGTTCTGACGCCTCCGCGGCCCGGGACACTCGCACTGTCCGGAGTGCTCCATGGCCAGAGCTGCAGCGAGCGACTCGCTAGCCGCGCAAACACTCGACAGCGCCACAAACTCACCAGTCCCGGCTCCCCGCATCTGTTCCCGCCGCTGGTTCTGCTTCCATCCCTCCCGCAGCCCCGGCTCTCCAACACCCGCGGACCATGCAGTTTATCCGAGTTTTGAAATTTTCGTTGATCACAAAATTTCTCACCACTGAGCGTGAGAAATGTCTGATGAGCGTGAGGGCGTGAGAGTTTGCTTGAGGGCGTGAGTCTCACGCTCAAAGCGTGAGAGTTGGCAGCCCTGGTTTAAATGTGGTTTTATGGTATGCACAGCAGATTACAAATTCATCCTCACAATGTTTATTATTATGTTTGTTTGGACAAATTCCTAATGTTCAGGTGCTATGGATGTACCAATTTCCATACAACAGGCACGGATAAACTTGTAGTGGGCCAGTTGGCTTATGTTGAAGGGCATATTGATTTACCCAGGAAATGTACAGAATAGGCAGGACATAGTAATAACCAATAGGGAGGAACTGCAGATGCTTGTTCCTCCCTGTATTAAAGATAGACACAAAATGCTGGAGTAACTCAGCAGGACAGGCAACATCTTTGGATAGAAGGAATGGGTGACATTTCAGGTCGAGACTCAGTGTCTGAAGAAGGGCCTCGACCCAAAACATCATCCATTCCTTCTATCCAGAGATGCTACCTGACCCACTGAGTTGCTCCAGCATTCTGTGTCTATCTTTAGGAAGATAATTGGTGTAGTTTTCAATGCTGAATTAATGATGATACTATTAACTTGACCTGCAATGTTTCCACTACTGCCATGCAGTGTGATAGAGAATAGTAAGATTAAACGAGAACTTACCAGTTTGAAGTTTGATCTGTATTTTATGAGGAGTTACGATGAGGGATTACGTGAAGAAGCCCGTCCCAGGACGCGTTGCGGCATACTTCAAAGCAGCGGTGTGGAATCACAGAAAGACACAAGTATTTGAAGTAACATAGTAAAGAACAAAGAGACATCCATTATCAGTTTGATCCATGTAATGAGGGTGGGAGCGGAGGGCACGTAATCCCTCATCGTAACTCCTCATAAAATACAGATCAAACTTCAAACTGGTAAGTTCTCGTTTAATCTTACTATTTTACTTCGGAGTCACGTGAGTGATTCCGTGAAGATTTCAAAGCTCTGTGATTTCAAACCGTGTAACAGTTTTACTACACTCACTGCCGAAGTCTTTGAGGGAGGAAGTGTGTATCGTAACCAACCAATGATTCTGTTATAGAAAACCCAATGGTATTTTACAATAGACACTGAAGAAATTTAATGCTCCCTTTGGCTAATCTGAATATTTGCAGATTGGAATCTTTCCTGCAAATGAAAAAAAAAAAGGTTTTGTCAACAGTTTATAATAAATTATTTCTCTCTGAACGTTTTACCCCCACTATTCTGCTGGAGCCAGGATGTGGTTTATAGGTACGTCCATTCTTTTGCCGTTGACGTGGAAGCTTCTCCTGTGGGATGACAACTTTGACATGTTAGTTTTATCCCAAGAGCTTTAACCTGCTTGAGCCATTTCAAAAAAGGCTTGTTACCCGACCACAAGGTTTTTTGTAACCAACCCACAAGGCTTTTCATCTCCCTCGCATAATTAGGTTGTGTCTATGTAAGGTAAAAAAGGGTCTTGGTACATTACCGTGTTCTCTGGCGGGTAAGCCCGGATTTTATGACTGGATAAAGTATTCCTGGTCTGGTTTGACCATTCCCTGGACAAATGATAGAGATCTGGTCTGAAGCTGTGAGCATGGTGTCCAGTTGAAATAGGAGTAGTGACTGGACCCTCTGTGCTGCTCCATGTGCCTTTAACTTATGTTTTTAGTGCATAGAAGGTTCAGGTTTTGGACTCTGGCTGGTGGGATCCCCTGAAGTGTGGTTAACCACTGTGACATCCCATATATAGGTGTACATTGTCTAGGGGTTTAGAGTTTTAATACCCTTCATTACCACCAGCCAGTGACCCCATGGCCTGTTGTCCTGTAGCTGTTTTGAAAAAGAACAGGCAGGGCAATTCTAGCTGTGTTGATGGCACTGTAGCCAAATCCTTCATCATGATGAAGGTTCTCCAGGAATTCCAGTTCGTAGTACCTGATTCGGATGAGTAGGTTTTCCCCTTTATCCTTGCAGTACTTCTCTTGATGCTGGACAAGTGTTGTAGTCCAGTGGATGTTCAAAAGGATGCTGACATGGTGTCGATTATTCAGTATAACAATCCCAGTCCCAGCGGTTTGCGCAGAATCTGCAGCTCAGGAGCTTATTTCTCATGGCACAGTAGATTTGTGCCCGGCTCCGATATTAATAATTCTGGGTACTGGAAAAACACCATCCAAGTTCCAACAACCATGTCATGGCGTGAAGTGAAACAAGGTCTGCGTAAGTCCGTCAGGTACTATCAAATACCTGAAGCAGAATCCTTTTGTACTGTGCGTTGTTCTCGATTGGTGAGGCAGAAGGGAAAATACATAAAATTAATTTCACCATTGCTGCGTGAATGCATTTGTCTATCAATATTATAAATACATTCTTGAATGACAACATGACCTATAGGCCAGAAAGCTAATATATATATAGCTGACGATCTTTCTGCTGGAACTATCTGTCCCAGAGAAATGTTTTAATGAGGATTCCACTGGCCGAGGGTCTGGTTTTCCCCCGCGACATACATAGGACATCCCCAAACACCTGGTGATATAGCGTTAATGCAAATAATCGATATCAGTTTCACATTCCATTTTAATTGTCATTGTCAGTGTACAGTACAGCGACAATGAAAATGCATTAATATCTGTTGCATCATATAGCTTGATAGTTTTGTTAAACTTTATATGAAAACATCTAATTGATGTTGTCCTTACTTTTTTTTTTTGACCTGGTGTCTGTCACCTTATTTTGCTTACCAGGCAGGTAAGTTGTTGATAGTCCAATACCTCTATGGATATACCATTGCCAAATTGTTTTGACCAACTTGTCATATGATACCGACTTTATGCTGCCATATGGTTAATATAGGCCACCTCCATAGTGTAGTCTTATTTATACCCATACATGCAAGTGCTTAAACTCATAATTTTCACCCGAGCATTTTCTGATATTATTTCAGTGGGTAACTTCATGAGATGCTCAATGACAACCTATATGTTGATTTTGATACTAACATCTGAATCATGTAGACAGAAAATGGTACCATTTTTCCCCCAATTACTCTGTTATTTGTCGAGTAGTTGGTAGTTTGACCATTAATTTGTTCTTTGTTTGTGCCAATTCAACTATGTTGTCTCTTGGCAACATTAAAGTTACGTGGACTGAATTAATATGAAAGCCAAGATAGTCCAAGAAAGCGCTCTATTTGCTGGTAGGAACCAGACCCACCTACCTCCATGGTTATTGGCGGGGTTGTGTTTTTTCTTTTTGAGTGTTCTTCCCTGTCGATGTGCTGGCGATGTTGGGGGGAGGCGCATTTTCCAGGGGGTCCGCTGCAGGCCCTGACCTAAAAAAGGTTTCTGGGGATAGTGCGGCCCCAAGCTTTAACCAGTCGCATATTCGGGACGCCGACTGGTAGATACAGTGGTGTGCTGCCGCCTGGGTGGAAATGAAGAACTTTGGTATGTTCGCTGCCGGTGGTGCCCTCATGAGGCTAAAGGTCTTAGACGCCTCCTCCATCTCTTTGAGCTGTTTGTTCAAGTCCTTCCCAAATAAAAAATGAGAGTCGGTCTCTACTGATGGAGTTTTTGCATAATCCTGCAAATTTAGGATTGAGGGCCGGCCTGATGTTGTCTCTTCTCAGGTTATTCAGCTCATATTGTGTCGTGCACATGAGTGCCAGGACATCCTGTTGGTGAGATGTCATATCTACGGTCTCGACACCCCGCGCATAGGCTGTTATAGCCGCCGTGAGGAGGTGAAGAATGCGCTGGAGTTTGACCTCCTGTGTCCGAATCGGTCGCCCCCCGTTGCCCCATATTTGAGGATTGAGGCTCTTGACCTTGAGAGCCTCACAATTATCCGGGGCTGTGTGCTCCTCAAGCACTTGGGCGAGCACCTTCTCCTGCAGTGGTTTGTTGGAGAGATGGTTTATGCTGGCAGCCATCCTTGGCTCCAGTGGTGCTCCAACCCGTGGGGTAGCGACGAATCGGCTTACGACCCCCAGCAGCTCTTCCTGCACACCCTGCTCTCTTTCGGCTCCTTCCGCCTGCCCCATACTCAGACCAGCCTGCCCCTGGTCACCGATGCTAACCTCCCATTCCTGGTCCGAGGTCGCAAAGGGAGGTGCCGGACTCAGCACCATGGAGGGGGCGCCTGTCCTGTCTGTCCGAGAGCGCTGCTGCTCTCGGTAGACCATCCCCTCCAATAGCTGCTGGATGCAGCTTAGGCGGCTGTCTCTCCCCCGCTTTGGGGTGGACATTTCCCCTCCCTCCGACGAATCGGAGACGACCGGCCGTTTGGCTTCCTAGCCCCTTTCCCAGTCCGCCGTGTAGGCTCTGGCGAGACAGGCTCTGGCGAGACTTTGGCTCGGTCTCAGGGATAGCGAAAACCGCTCTACGAGCGACGCTGCCGCTGGTTGCTGCCCCGCTGGTAGAGTTGGAGCGGGGCAGTTCCTCTTTGCGAGTTCTGCGTTGTGTTCCTGAACTCTGTAATAAAACACAACTGCAAACTCACCTTTCCAATGCCCAAGAGTCGTTCCTGCAGCTCAGGCAGCTGTCTCTCCCCCTCCTGGGTGGAGAGACTTCCCAGTCCAATGTCGTTCCACTGCCGGGTTTTCCACACATCCAGCCCGCTCCCTTTTGCCGTTGACCTGGTCAGGTGCTAGCGGGCTGGCTCGGTCCCGATGTCGGGTTTGCGGACCGCCCGCTAAGCGGTCCTACCGCCTGCTGCTGCCCTGACTCTCTCTTGAGCGGGCAGGTGCAGCATATTTCCCCCCTCAGCCCCCAGCTGATGCTGGCGGGCTTGGTGCAGAGTCGGGAGCGGGCCGCTGATTAGCGGACCTCGCTCTCCCTGTACTCGGGCTGCTGCTCACCTGCACTCGGGCTGCAGCGTACTCCACGCCAGCTCTGCACAGTGGGTTCCCCTAACGCCGCAACGCGTCCTGGGACGGGCTTCTTCACGGAATCACTCACGTGACTCCGAAGTAAAATCAGGAGCGGGGATGCAGAGAGGGTACTCTGCAAAATGTGTAAAGCGAAGGGCAGAAAGACCTCACTTGGTAACCCTCTATACAACCAGTGATCTTAGTGCAATTTTTCTCCAGTAACCGCTATGTGGAACACAGTTTTACAGCTAGAAGAAATGCTGCTTCACAGTGCCAACAAAATGGATGCAATCCTGACTTCTGGTGCTGTGTGTTTGGAGTTTATGTGTTCTCCCCATGGCTGCGTGGGTTTCATCTGGGTGTTCATGATTCCTTTCACAGGTATGCAGATTAAGAGGTTACATGGATCCTAGTGTGTAGGTGAGTTGTAGAATTTGGATGGAGTTAAGACTACGGGGAGAAGAATAAAAGATTCATGGAGGATTAGCCGAAATGGGCGATTTGATGGTTAATGTGGATTCTGTGGGCCAAACGGCCATTCATGGTGCAATACCTCTTTGTGACTTGACATGGAGTAATGCCTGAGGCAAATCCAATTGACAAAGGAGGAAATATAAAATGTGCTGCAATCACATTTACACCCATGAATCCAGCTGGAGGTGGTAGTGCCCATCAATCTCTGAACATGATTGAAACCGGAAATACCTGCAGTATTTCCCACTTTCAGCTATCTGTTGTATTAGGAAAATACTCTCAGGCCAGAATTCTTTGCCTTCTTTCATTGGAAAATCGTGGAGTTAGTTGTTCCTTGCATTGTTCATTTTATTGGCAGCAGCAGTGACCTTTGAAAGCCTCATGTTGCAGGTTTCCTCTTAAGAGTTGCAGGCTGCCTATTTTAAACTGTGCAAGCTTTTTTTGAAGATAGACACAAAAAGCTGGAGTAACTCAGCGAGACAGGCAGCATCTCTGGAGAGAAGGAATGGGTGACGTTTCAGGTTGAGAACCTTCTTCAGCATCTGGAGTGAACTATTTTTCTCAGCTTTTTTCAAATAGGTTTTGGTCACTCATGAGCTTGGACTCTGTACTGCTGCAATATGTTAATAACCTAGTTAACGCTGGCTGAGAAGCAGCATGAATTTCATACTTAATCTGCATGGAGTGGATATGGCTCATTTACACACCCATGGCATTGAAGGAGATTTGCCAGCATGCTAGAAGATTAGCTAAATGTCAGAATGCAAAAGAGTGGGAATAAAAGGAGCTTTTTCTGGATGGTTGCCGGTGACTAGTGATGCTCCGCAGGAGTCGGTGTTCGATCCGTTATTTTTCATGTTGTATATGAATGATTTGGATGAAGGAATTGATAGCTTTACGGCCACGTTTGAGGATGATTAGATAGATGGAGGGGAGATAGAGTATAGGAAGCAGGGAGTCTACAGAAGAACTTGGACAGGTTGACAGGTTGGGAGAGTGGGCAAAAAAGTGGTAGATGGAATAAAGTGTGCGGTCATGCACTTTGGTCACAGGAATAAAAGTGTGGACTATTTTCTAAATGAGGTGAGGATTCAGAAATCAAGGGGATTTGGGAGAGCTGATGCAGGATTCTAAAAGATTAATTTGCAGGTTGAATTGGTAGTAAGGAAGGCAAATGCAATTTTAGCATTCATTTCGAGAGGGCTGAAATAAAAACAGGGATGTAATGCTGAGGGTTTATAGGGCACTGGTCAGACAGCATTTGGAGTATTGTAAACAGTTTTGGGCCCCATGTCTGAGGAGCGATGTGCTGGTGTTAGAGAGAGTCTAGAGGAAGTTTATGAGAATGATCCCAGGGATGAATGGATTAACATATAATGAGCATTTGACAGCACTGGGCCTGTACTTGCTGGAGGATGAGAGGGGTCCTCATTGAAACTTACCAAATAGTGAAAGGCCTGGATAGTGTGAATGTGGGGAAAGTGTTGCCACTAGTGAGGGCGTCTAGGACCATGGGGCACATGCTCAGATTAAAATGATGTACATTTAGAAAGGACATGAGGAGGAATTTCTTTAGCCAGAGCGTGGTGAATCAGAGGCCAAATCATTGGGTATTTTTAAAGTGCAAATTGACAGGTTCTTGATTAGTGCAAATTGACAGGTGCTTGATTAGTAAGGGCATCAAAGGTTACAGGAAGAAGGCAGGACAATGGGTTGAGAAGGAAAGATAAATTATCTATGATTAAACGGTAGAGTAGACTCGATGGGCCAAAATGCTTAATTTCACTTCTGTGACTCGTGAACTGTTATTACCGCAAAGATGTTCATGTATATTTTAGCCTTCTTTAATCATTAACATTGCTCTAAGAAAGTTTATCTTTCATATGTCTGAGTAAATCCAGCACCTCTGAACTATCCTATTAAACATTTCCATTATCTATCCCAAGCTACCTAGTCTTCAAGTCCTTCCCTGCTTTAAAAATAGAGGAGCAATGTGGAATTTTATATCGAAGTCCCGTGAGTGACTACGTGAAGAGCCAGCCAGCCCACATGCGCGTCAATATGTCGACGCATGGCGCGAGAATCGGAGCAGTTCGAAACTGCTCAGACAGGTAAGAGAGAAAACATTTATTTCAGGAACGGGCCGCTGCTCGGAAAATAGGGGCAGCGGGCCTGGAGAAGCTGGCAAAGCTTATGCAGCTGCCGCAGTGGAGGCGGGATAAAAATAGCAACAGTCGGGCCGGCCGGGATAACTGAACGTTATGGAGGTTCCGCGGGAGCACGTTCTAAAAATAGCAGCGGCCGGGATAGCTAAACGTCGTGGAGGCTCCATGGGAGCTGGCGTTTAAATCTAGCAGCTGTCGGCTAAGGACCGGACAGCGACCGCTGTACAGGTTCTGTAAAGAGAAAAATGCTCCGTGCACCGGAGACATTCACAGGCAGCTTCAGGCAAATGCCTGTGGCAACACCTGGCTCAGGGTTGCAGTATTCCTCCCACTCTGATGAGAGGAGTATCGGAGAAAGGTGACTCTGATTATGGGATGCCGGCTCGACCGGGACATATGGGGGCCAGAGGCCTGAGGAGGCAACACCTGGTTCAGGATTGCGCTCTATTTCCTTCCCTAAAATACTCCTTTGAGGCTCCAGAAGGGAGCAAGGACTCGGAGTCACTAGCAAGCGCAACCTGTCTGCTAAGTACAATAAATATATGAATAAACAAACAAACAAATATATAAAGAAAAAATAAATGGATGAATAAATAAAAGGGGAAGGGAAATGTGCTCCTAGCTCAGGAGACATTTACAGGCTATGTCAGTCAGATGTCTGTGGCAGCAACACCGGTTTCAGGGTTGCGCTATAATATCTCCCACTCAGAAGAACGGAAGCAATACCTGGCGCAGGGTTACGTTATGATATTTCCCGCTCAGAAGAGGGGAGTGTTGGAGATTCTTACATATGTGACTCCAACTATGTGGATATCGATAAGGAAATCAAATCCTTGAACTAATGGGGGATATGCTTCATTTTTAATCATATGAAGGGGCTACCGGCTCTTATCACATATTTGCCATCCCTTTGAGGATAGGAGATTCAATGGAGAAATATCTGGCTAAAAGTAATCCGGGAAATATCTCAGTCCAGATAACTGCCAGACTTTGGATGTTGACAATGTCCATTCGTCAATTTCATCAGTTGGGATATCCCAGTGATGATATGTAGGCAACAAAATTATGCCAGCAGGTCCAAAAACCGCTCTGGAGTCATTTCAGCTTTTGCAAGTCAGTAGATGGGCTCACCTCTCGGAAGTGCAGGAAATTGCATTATCACTTGTCTGTAATACCCAGTTGGGGCTAATGCCTTCGCAAAATGCTATGGCATGAGATAATTCCCAAAATGGCTCATTTTTGCAGGGCCAGTAACATGCAGCCTGCATACTATCAGAGAGAACTTATGTAGCAAGTTGAAGACTTGCAGGGTGTAAGTTGGCTGCGGGGGTGTAGCACCATTCGAGGTGGTTAAAGCTCCAGAATTCTGGTGGAATTTCACCCTGTACTCAAGGAGCAGGAAGCACCATTGAAGCTCCGGAAAGGAGCAGTCAGGAGTCACTAGCTGGCCTCGCAAGAACAGCTTGTTGAACCAGGCTTGCAGTAATGGCAGGCGTGGCCTGTCCAGTGAATCCCGCTGAGGCTCCGTAGGAGTTGCTGGCCAAAGGACCAACCAGGCTGGGAAAAAACTGGCAGCGTGGCCTGCACAATAAAGCTCCAGCAAGGCCTGTAGTTCGAAGACGTAGTCTGTCCCATTCGGCTCAGGAATGCTGGCAGGCGTGCCTTGCACAGTAATATCGCTTTTGAGCTCCAGAAACAAGCTGTTGGCAAGCGTGGGGCTGAAGATGTGGACAGACAGGGTCTGCAAATGGAACTGCGCTGAAGCTCCAACAAGCAGGTCGACCTGGGCTCAGAGATGCTGGCAGGTAAGGTCTCTTTATTAACCTCCGTAAAACTCCGAAATGGAGCAGTCTGTCGGCCCAGGTTTGGATTTACTGGCAGCATGGGCTGTCTAGTATCTTTTCACTGTCTCTGGAGACATTGGCAGGGTGCCTTGCATAGTACCCTCTGTAAGTTCCACGTAGGAACAGCTTGGTTACCCTGGTTCAGGGTAGACCATCTTGTAACTGGCTGGCCATATGGATCATACTGACCAGGGAAGCACTGCCTCAGCATCTGTGATTGAGGTTATCAGGCTGCTCAGTAGAGTGAAGTAGTTGAGGTCTCCTTCAACACATGTTTAAATTTCTGCTCAGTTAGTAGAGTTGCCAGTTTGTTGGAAACATCATTGCCATCCTCTCTGGGATAGGTAGCTACCAGCAGGAAGCCGGTCTGGCATATAGTATTTTTATCTGACCTGCAGGTTCATGTTGTGAATCAAAAATGTATATATAATAATCTGTAGGCTCTCAATACCAGTATTCGTGATTGAGTGGCTGGTCGAAGAGATTGTGTTGCACACACTGGTGACTCAGGCAGGTGGTTTAAGTCAGAGGACTGCAAAGCAATTCCTGATTTACGCTTGCATTATGCTAATTTCCACTCTGAGGAAGAACGCTGAGGATTTGTGGTGACTCTAATAATCAAGAGTTGACAGGGAACTCGTATTCCCACATCAAGTGGATACTGTGTTTCAGCTCTAGTCATAAGGTTCTGATTATATGTTATCAGCAAAATGAATGAATAACTAGATAATACATCTTCCGCGGCAAGAGAAGCCAAAAATGTCCGTCCGTATGGTCAATAGAGGAACGGTGGTTCCAAGTGGAATCTGTGACATCTCACAGAGGATGAGTAGTCTGCCCAAGAACAAGAGGGGTATATTGTATTAATTGGCTACTAAAACTAGAAGTTCAATTGGGCTAACAAGTATATATAGAGGTGAGCAACACTTATGAATGAAACTGAAAGAGAAAGGAACTCTGCTTGGACATATCTATCCTGATCATAGTAGATCTGCATAATTTCTTTCTGACTGCTCAGATACTAGCTCCATCAAATTCAAATGATCACTACCATTGTCAGAGTAATCTCCAGATCTGGCCTTGCATCTGATGGAAGTTTTATTAAATTTCAATAGCATGTGCCATTTCACCTGATTAACTTCATGGATTCTATATCATAATTTTGCTCCGTCACAAGTGAGGGGCAATTAAGCTCAGTTGTGGGTCATGGCGCCGTAGGAAATATTTAGCCTTGTGTTCAGCAGGACTTCACCTTCCACATCCACTGCAACACCAGTCAGAAGTGTACTCTGTCAGATGCTTCTGATCTAATGCTTCCCACACTCAATCAAGAACATCTATTTGCTTTGACACACACTTTGCACAGAACCTTTTTCGTTTGTGGAGATCCTGAACCAGATGCTTTGGGGATAAACTTATGTGCTCTTCACAGCACCTCATAGAATTTACACTATCACTGGCAATGCTTTTGCAAGTGCAGCTCATATCTACATCCTTTATCTGGAAATACTACTTCACTCACAAGTTTGGACACAATCTCATGTAACATATGTACTTCAAAGTTATACTCTCAATGGATTACGTGAAGAGCCACAGTTACTTCATTTTAGCCACCAGAAATCCTTTTTTTTTTGGGTTGATTGCTGGTCGGCACAGATCGGTGGCTCAAAGGGCCTGTTTCCACACTGTATCTCTAATGTCTAAAGTTTTAGACTCTCGCAGGAGCATGAAGATTTTGCATCCACTTCACTTTTGTGGGTTCTGTGTTGATTGATGTAACCAATATGGACCCCCCTAGCTTTTGTACTGAGGGGTGCAAGGTGTCTGACAATGTGGATAATTTGAGGTGGTGTGCATTTTTTCTGCAGTTCATGCTGGGTTTCTGTGTGTTGTCAAGGCATGGACTCAGGTTCTCATAGTCATAGAGTGATACAGCGTGAAAACAGGCCCTTCAGCCCAACTTGCCCACACCGGCCAACATGTCCCAGCTACACTAGCCCCACCTGCCTGCACTTGGTCCATATTCCTCCAAACCTGTCTAACTGTTTCTTAAATGTTGGGATAGTCCCAGCCTCAACTACCTCATCTGGCAGCTTGTTCCATACACCCACCACCCTTTGTGTGAAAAATAGATTCCTATTTCTTTTCCCCTTCACCTTGAACCAATGTCTTCTGGTCCACAATTCCCCAACTCTGGGCAAGAGACTGTGCATCTACCTCCCATGATTTTGTACACCTCTATAAGATCCTAAATTCTCCTCCTCCACCTTGAACAATCATGAGCCAGGGATTTCCCGGATAGTTAGGGATGTTCTATTTCCTCAATAATCTTTCAAGCAAATCTTTGAATCTTTACCTCTCCACCTAGTAATCTCTTCCTCGGTGGAGCTCAGAAAAGACTAAATCAGAAATCCAATATTAGGCACATAGTGATGTGATCTGAACAACAGAGATGGCTGAGTGCTATCAGAAGCTCAATGCCTGTAAAGTTGCAGAAAGTAAGATTCATTGTTCCAATTCACATCTGATGCATGTGACAAATAATCACTCCTGACTCGTATTAATCTAGTAGAAGATACTGCCACAAAAAGATAGCAAAGGAACAGACCCTTCTCCCCACAATGTCTGTGCTGGACATGATGTAAAGATAAACTAATCTTACCATTCTTTTGTGGTTCAGGCAGTCATAACCAAGGCAGTTGCTATGCCAGGCTTCGATGCATCTCGTCAGAATACTTTTGATAGTGCATCTGTAGAGAATCCTCGTGAATATGCCAAATCTTCATAGATACCTAAGAAAGTAAATACACTGATGCCGTGATTGCCCATGATACCACTGACATCGGCCATATCAACAATGATGAGATGAAGAAGAGGAAAGAGATTGAGTACCTTGTGCCATGGTGTCAGGACAACAGCCTGCCACCATTAATGCCAGCAAGAAGAAAGAGTTGATTGTTGACATAAGGAAGCGATGGAGTAAACACAACCCTGTACTCATCAACAAAGTTGATGTGGAGGTCAACAGCTTCATGTTCCTAAGCATTCCTGTCACCAGAGTCAGGACTGTGATCCAAGAAAGTCAAGAGACAAAAGTGCTTAATGATCATATGTACTGACAATGGAACAATGGAATTCTTACTTGCAGCAGCATTACAGAACAAACAAAATACTCATAGGTAACCTATGATTAAAAAATCAATAAATTAATAACCACATTACTAGTGCAAACAAAAATCCTTAGTGCAACCAAGGCAGATCCTAGGAGTTCAAAAATGAGGTTAGTGTTGTGTAGCCATAGAGTGACTACACAACACTAACTGTGAGAAAGTCACCCAATAAAGCTACGGAAAGGCCTAATGAAACATCATGGCCTAAAAATCCATCAGGCGAGAATGAAATGGAGGAGAAAGAAGTGCAGCGCACAGGTCTTGAACCTGGTGAGATGGAGGAGGAGCCTAGCCCGGACTCACCCCACAGAGCCCAGTCCCTCCATGCACTAGAATCTCCCAACCCCTGCAGAGTAGTTATTAAGATGGCTGAACCGTGGGCGGTTGCTGCTGGGCCGCAAGTCGGAGCCTGATCAACCCCGGCTGGGTCGCCTGGGCGAGGGTGTCTGATGTTGAGAGACCCGAAACACCCGATGACCCCAGGTCACATCACTGAGGATGCGTCCCAGCGCATCTAGAAGATGTATATTTTTCACACACACCGGCCAATATGTCCCATCTAGTGTTCAAGAACTTTATGGTTATTGGTTATTGGTATTGGTAAGAAACTATTCTTAAACCTAGTCGTGAATGTTTTCAGATTCCTGTGCCTTTCTCCTGGTGGAAGGAGTAAAATGAGAGCCCGGCCAGGGTGATGTGTGTCTGATACTGGCTGCCTTCTTGAGGAAGTGCCTCATATCGATCCATTTGATGGTGGGAGGTCAGGACCCCTGATGGATCAGACAATGTCTGCCACTGTAATCCCCTTTGCTCGTAGGCGTTGGAGTTGGTGAACTAGGCTGTGATGTATCAACTCAATATGCTCTCAACTGGAGCAGTTCAAGAGAATATTTGTAGACTTACCAGATCTGCGCCATTTCAGCCGCATTTGGAAATGCCCCCCATCTGACTGCCATGCTTCCTTGTTTTGCTTGTCCTCACATCTGTGCCAACAGCATTGGGTCTATTGTAATGTCAGATGATGAGCCATTTTCCACCCTGGGAAAAATAATCTTACCATCTACCCCATCTGTGCCTCTCATCATTTTGCATACATCTACAGGTTGTCTCTCAGCCTCCAATGCTTCAGCAATAACAATCCAAGTTTGTCCAACCTCTCCATTGGCTGCATTGGTTTGCAGCTTTCTTGAAATCAGGAACAGATTATCTGGATTTTACTGTACCATTCCAATGACCCATTCTCTACTTTGAATGGTCATGGTCCAGAGATTCCCAGGAGTTTAGAGTTTAGAAATGCAGCGTGGAAACAGTCCTACCAAGTTCACATCAACCATCGATCACCCATACACAAGTTCTATGTATTTTATCCCATTATTGCATCCGACACACAGACAATGTATAATTAACCTACAAACCTGCATGTCTTTGGAATGTGGATGGAAACTGGAGCACCTGGAGAATACCCACATGGTCAAAGGGAGAATGTACAAACACCGCACAAACAGCATATAGTCAGGATCAAACTTGGATCTCTGACACGGTGAGGCAGCTGTAGTACTGCGGCACTACTGTGCTACACCAGATTGTAGGAATGTTCCATCCTTTTAAGGTGAAAAAAAAAATACTCTAGAATTTGGTTTAATTTACTTTAATGCAGTCAAATATCTGGAAGAGAAAATAATAACCAGCTGATATTGTAACCATTATTTAGCATTAACAACCGAAAATGAGTTTCATGATATGTTTTTATTTCAATCTAACGTGCTTCTAAATTACACATTTTATTCAACTCCCGAATATTAACTGATATTGCAATGCAACTGAGTATCGTGCATTAAAATGGTCTTACACATTATAATCTTACTGCACAATCAAGAACATCTGTTTGCTTTGACAAACACTTTGCACAGCACAGTTTTATAGTTTGAATAAGTCTAATTTCCCAAGTGCAAACTTCAATTAAGACCTGAGGAGAAACACTAATCAACTGAAATAATCCCCTACATCCTGTCAGTACATATTTTCTTGTAATTTTCCTTTGGAGATATTAGTACATTCTATTTGTGAGATTTAAAATGTTCTTAGCTTAATTTAATTCTTGTAGCATTGTCAATTGTACTTTGCATAATCCTTGGCCCAATGCCACCCTCCAAATATAATGCTAAACCAAGATCCCATCTGATCTCTCAGGGTAATGCACAATGTTCCTTGGTATATTTTATTTAAGCCGGGGGAAGACTTTGTTGCTATGACCAGTATTTATAGCTCACCAGTATTACAAAAGCAGATGATTTGATCATTATCTCATTATAGTTTGTAGGGCTTTGCTGTGCATGAATTGGCTGCCTCATCCCTGTATTATAACAGTGACTGCACTCGATAACCATTTTGGCTTGGCCTGCGATTTCTTTCATGAATTAATAACCATTCTCTTTCATCAATCTTCTCTTTCAGTTGATTGTATATTTTGTTGAGTGTCAGTGATTTCTAAATGTTATGAAGTATATACATCAAAAGCATTACAAAAGTTTTTTTATTTGATTTGCTCTCCATTTGGGTTTAATTTTCATATTTATTGAGTAGAAAGAAATAAAATTTCACAATCAAAAACAGAACTCTATTAATTTGAGAAAGTATGATGAATATATACCAAAAATACCAAAGTGTGTTCAATTTCTCTCAAGATTAACTTGGCTTTCTTATTGTGTAGGAAGGAACTGCAGATGCTGGTTTAAACTGAAGTAAGACATAAAATGTAACGGGTCAGGCAACATCTCTGGGGAAAAGGAATAGGTGACGTTTTGAGACGAGACTCTTCTTCAGAATGAGTTCCAAAGATAGAACAAAATGCTGGGGTAACTCAACAGGTCAGTCATCATCTCTGGAGAAAAAAAATGGGTGAACATTTTGGGTCGAGACCCTCGTTCAGGCGGAGGTTTTCCCCATAAATTTCACTGCAAACATATATTATAATCTTTCAATATGTATCAAATTAATTGTCAGTTGATTGTAATTAATTTTATTGGGCCTATTTGTGAACATGATTAAACTTTTGGTTATTTCTGGTTCAGTCATAGTTTTGTTCATAGGCTCTGTGAGCTATGGAAGCAAAATAAGCTATGAAAGTGCTAATTAAACAAACAGGTTCTTTTTATAAAATTGTTCTTTTTTGTGCTGCAACTACACACTGGGAACGAAAGAGACTTTTCCAAGTTAATCACCAGCTGACAACCAACACAATTCGTTGAACTGTAAAGATAGAATATACACAAAGCTCCTTGCCCTTCAGTTATTTGAGTCATTTCATGGAGCAGTTATAGGTGCACCAGCTAATATTTAAACTATCACTTAAAGCAAATTATGCTACTCAGTTCACTAGTACCAAAAAGGTGCAAGTGATAACTGCAGTATGAAGCAAAAATGGAGTAAATCCTCTGTGAAAATCTATAATTGCTCAGTGATTGGCAGCTAGAGACATCTGCAGTTGTCAGCTATCAAGAGTGGGGCAGATTACAGAGGTCAACAATCTGAAAGATTACAAGAGCAGAAGAGACAGTGAATTAGAAGGGGTGGAATATGCTAAACCTGGAAATGCATTGGCATCTGTCATCAGAAAGATACACCATGCACATTCAGCCCAAAATATAATGTCCTGCAAATTTAGTCATAGTCATAGAACAATACAACACGGAAACAGGTAGATCGGTCCAACCTATCCATGCCTATCAAGATGCCCCATCTAAGCAAGGCCAATTTACACATTTACCCATTATCCCTCTAAATATTTCCTGCCTCTTGTCTCTATATAGTTACCCTGTTATAGTTTGTGCCTCAATTACCTCCTCTGGCAGCTTGTTTCATGTACCTACCACCCAACCTCTGAGTGAAAAAGTTGCCCCTTGGACACCTATTAAATCTTTCTCCTCTCACCCTAAAATGTGTCCTCTGGTTCTTGTTTCCCATACTTCGGGTAAAATACTTTGTGCATTCACCCTATCTATTCCCCTCATCATCTGATACACTTCTATAAGACCATCCCCAGCATCCTGCACTCTAAGTTCTAGCCTGCCCAGACTCTTCCAATAGCTCAGGCCCTCAAGTCGTGACAACATCCTCGTAAATCTTCTCTGCTCTCCAATCAGCTTAACAACATCCTGCTGATAGTAAGGTGATTAAAACTGAACCCAATACTCCAAAAGCAGCCACACCAACATCTTGTACAACTGTAACATAACATCCCAACTTCTATTCCCAATACGCTGACTGCTAAAGGCCCTTCTTTACCATCCAATGTATCTATGATACCACTTTCAGGGAATTATATACCTGTATTCCTGAATCCCTCTGCTCTACACAACTTCCCAGGACTCTATCACTCACTATGAAGGTTCCACCTGGGTTTTACTTCACAAAGTGCAACACTTGACACTTATTTGCACTTCATTGGCCATTCCTAGGTCCACTTGTTTACAAAAAAGACACAAAATCTTGGAGTAACTCAGCGAGTCAGGCAGCATCATGGAGAACAGGGATAGGCAATGATTTGGATCAGAACCCTTCTTCAGACTATAAGGATCTCCAGGGATGCTGCCTGGCCTGCTGATTTACTCCAGAATGTTGTATCTTTTTTTTTTAACCTATCACAGATGTTAGGCTCACTGGTTTCTAGTTCCCAGTCTTTTCCTTGCAGCCCTTCTTCAATAAAGGCATAACATTGGCCACTCTCCAGTCCTCCGGGATGTCATCTGTGTTCAACGAGTAATCATATATCTCAGCCAGGCCTCCTGCAAATTTCTTCTCAAGCTTCCTACAGTGTCCTCCTCCCCATTTGCCCTCCTGATTTATTTCTTAAGTATGCGTCTCAGTACCCTAAACTCCTCCAGAAATACATTTAACCCCGGCTGATACCTATACCTGACCCATGCTTCCTTTTCCTGACCAGGTCGTCAATTTCTCTCATTACCCAGTGTTGTAGGGATTGTAGGGTAACCAATAGTGAGGGCTAATAATTAGTGAATAGGGATGTGGATTGTGCTAATGTGGTGGCAGGAAACTGCAGACAAAGCCCAACAGCAATGTCATTGATTATGCATGTACCTAAGTTGTAACAGAAATTTGGATCTATTGTTAACAAATTTAGACTTGTGGATAATCATCTCGATCTGGTTGTGACCTAATTAAGTCTTTCTGAGTTCCATTCAATAATCAAGACTGTTGTATTGTTAATCAAGTTTCTGAGTAACCTTGTCGTCTGAGAATCGGTACCACAGAGGCCTCAGGAGAGGACTCAGCAGTGTAGTGGGGGGGTCGGTGCAACGGCTGATGGTGGCGTGATCAGTGGTCAATGAGGTTGGGGGGGGGAGGGGAAGACAATGGGGACCCGGCGTGGGGAGACACCGCAAAAAACAATGGATGAACCGGCGTGGGGGGACCGCCATGAGGGACGGTGGAAGAACAAAGGGGGACCCCATTTGGAAGAGGTGGGGGCACTAGTTTTGGAATCCTCTGCCCAGGGGTTAAATCTGTGTTTGTTTGTTTGTTTGCTCATTCATTCCGGTTAAGGCGTTGTGCACACGGCAGCTAGCCAACAGTCGTTTGTCTTTTTTTTAAATTTCACTTTTCACTTTTTCATTTTTAATTTATATTTAATTTCAAGTTTTCGTGTACCTTGTTGTGTGTTTTGACCATTGGCAGACCAATTTCCCTCTGGGGATGAATAAAGTTCTATCGTATCGTATCGTATATAAAAATGTATCAGGCACACATTTGACAGGTCAGCTTTGTTGATAAATCACCCGTTACTTCAAACACGAACTCCGCGCGGCCTTTCTATTTTTGCTCCTACAATTGGCGTAATCAGCACTCTAAAACTATGTTGTTGACAAAGTAGGATGATGAAGGCGAAATGAGGACTTGATTGAGGATATTTGTTAGTACTTATGAGATTGAAGGCTTGAGAAAAGAACAAAAGCAAGATTGTGAAGGAGAGCAAATTAAAAAGGGTAAATTGAGTGCCTAATCAGGAAGTACACAGGGAGGGGTTGGTTTGGATAGGAAGGCATGAATTGACCAGGGAGTTACGGAGGGCATGGTCTTTGCAGAAAGCAGAAAGGGGAGGAGATGGAGGATGTGGCCAGTAGTAGGATCCCGTTGGAGGTGGCAAAAATGTCAGAGGATTATATGTTGTATGCGACGGCTGTTTGGGTGGAAGATGAGGACAAGGGAGACTCTGTCCTTGTTACGAGTGGGGGGATGGGGAGTAAGAGCAGAGCTGCGGGATATAGAGGAGACCCTGGTGAGAGCCTCATCTATAATAGAAGAGGGGAACCCCCGTTCCCTAAAGAATGGGGACATCTCCGATGCCCTGGCATAGAACACCTCATCCTGGGTGCAGATGCGGTGCAGACGGAGGAATTGGGAGTAGGGGTGGGAAGAAGTGTAGTGATTTATTTAAATCTCCCTTAAAACAAATAGAAGGAATGTAACTCCGTGATAACATTTGTAATATGTTTTTAATGTCGGAGAGATTTATTCTTCATCATTAACACATCACATTAATAAATGGATGCATGGAAAGGCAAGTGAAATTTGCGACAATTTTACTGAATAATTAATAGGCACATATAGTAGGTTCCCAAAGCAAAGAGGATTCTAAAGGAAATGCCATTTCTAAAAAGCCACTGACAGGACAGTAGAATTCTAACTGAAAACATTTCTCATTGGCATACATTGAACATCTGCTCTTTATGTGCAGTTGCTTTGCCATTTACCGATAAATAATGGAAAGGACTATTAGACCTACCATTACTTTGACAGAAGATTCCAGCCCATTAGCTTCTGAGACTCAATAACTTCCTTAAGCAATTCATTACAGAAGCCTCTGGAAGATACTCAGTTTGCATCGGCAGCTGAATATACCCTGCTGTTCACAATATACATAATATTCCAGGAAACTAATCCATTCCTTTAGCAGCTTAATCAGATTTAAATTATCCTAATTTAAATCATGTACGTGATGGTGGATGGAGTGGCTTCCATCAGCTGGTTCCATCTGTTTCCATCACTTGGTGCTGCCGACACATCCTGGTTTCACGTTATGAAATGCATCAGGGCCTTACCAAATATAGTTGATAATTGTATAAACCAATGTTGCCATTGTTTGTGTTGCTGTTAAATTAATCCAATGAAACTGGACTGTTGTAAAATGGAATGCCAAGGTGCTGGTCAAAACTGCAAGATATATTTTTCTATCTTAAAGTGAAGTATAAAGTATAAAGTATCCTTTATATCGAGTTAGATAGAGCTCTAGGGGCTAGTGGAATCAAAGGATACGGGGAGAAGGCAGGCACGGGTTATTGATTGGGGACGATCAGCCATGATCATAATGAATGGCGGTGCTGGCTCGAAGGGCTGAATGGCCTCCTCCTGCACCTATTTTCTATGTTTCTATGTTTATTGTCATTTAAACTTTTGGTTTGAACGAAATTACGTGCAGGTAATATGGGATTGTTAATTAATCACTTTCAATCTACCTCATTGCAGCTCTTGCACATTTTTACCTGCACTTTCTTTGCACCATATTTGAACTCTATTGATTTTCTCTTGTGTACTATAACTGTTGTACTCAGGTATAGAATTAACTGCCTGGATATTATGTAAAATAATGTGTTTCACTGCATCTCGATGAATGTGACCATAATAAACCAATACTAATATCACTTTGTAAATCCACTTTAGTAATCCACTTTAGTAAGAGAATCAGAGTGATTCAAGGTACATTTTTGGATTATTAATCATAATAGAATAATTTCTGGTAATTTCAAAGTTAAATACTTCAACCCTTACCCATTAGCTGTTAACTGTTCCTGCGTTTTAAGTCTGATTTAGTTTAGTTGGGAGATACAGTGTGGAAACAGGTCCTTTAGGCAACCAAGTTCGTGTCGACCAGCGATCACCCAGAATACTAACACCATCCTACATACTAGGGACAATTTTACAAACTTACTGAAGCCAATTAACTTACAAACTTGTACGTCTTTGGAATGCAGGAGGAAAACGGAGGACCCTGAGTAAACACACCTGCACCAGCTGCACCACTGTGTTGCTTTCAGCTTCTGTAGCTAAGCTTCTGATGCACAGCACATGGTGATGGAAAAGCTCTCCTTTTACACCTGCTCATACATAACACAGTTGTCCAATTTATTTGCATTCTTTGTTTCCCTTCT
The DNA here is from genome assembly GCF_028641065.1 of Leucoraja erinaceus. Classification (NCBI taxonomy): domain Eukaryota; kingdom Metazoa; phylum Chordata; class Chondrichthyes; order Rajiformes; family Rajidae; genus Leucoraja; species Leucoraja erinaceus. The sequence goes on from NC_073387.1 coordinate 37,538,814, forward strand.
TACCGAAAAAACAGCTAGATTAAACGTTTAACGAGAAATCTTCCCTAAAAACTCATATTTCCAAATTCAAATTAAAAAAATTACCACACTTTGTATAGGGATCTGACTTTTCTTTGGAAACATATATAATTTAACTCTGTGGAATTTGTTTGATATGTTATTCATACAAGCCTTAATGCAAGCCCAAATTCACATAAAGCAATTTTGTCAGCAATTTATGAAATGTTCCTTAATTCGTTCCAGGAATGCATTACTTTCATAATTCAAGGAATGGCTGTTGGCACAGAATATAATGAATTTCCAAGGAAATATAATTAATATTGCCATTGTTAGAAACAGCAATAATAATAGATAATTCTGAAATTATGCAGCAAGTCAGGCAGCCTTTATGGGAAGAGAACTAATTAATGTTTAGCTTGATGACTTCCATCTGAGCTGTTCTGAGGCTCTACGGCATGCTGAGAATTTCCTGTACTATCTAATCTCCAGGGTGTCATAGTGGGTGATTTTAGATTGTTAAAATGTGGCAAACATATGTTATAAAAAAAGTAACACAATGATAGATGACAAGCCTGATGTTCACAATTTGCAAAATAATAAGTCTAGGGGAACCAACTCACATATGTTATCCCAGGATGGTTGCACTAAACACAATCTATAGCTATTACTATAATCATAAAATAAAAATAAGCTGCAGATGCTGCAAATCTGAAGTAAAAATAGAAAATACTCAAAATACTCAACAAGCTCAAATACATAATATTTGTGGAAAGAGAAAGAAGCTCAATTTTTTTAAACCAATAACCCTTCATTGGAACACTGAGTGCTTTGTATTTTACTTCTGAAATAAATTCCTTTGAAGTTATTTACTGCTTCCCACGGGAAATATTTTTTGAAGTATTTATTTTTAGACTGATGAATTTCTGTAACCTAATGATCTTCTGCAAATGGCAGTGCAGGCTCGAAGGGCTGAATGGCCTACTCCTGCACCTATTTTCTATGTTTCTATGTTTCTATTATCACCTAGTACCTTTGCTCATAAATGGGCTTGATCTTTCATGAATTGTTCTCTATGCCCGTATCCATTTTATATATCCATATTTATATTTTATATCATGCAAGAATAGCTCTGGATTCATTCTGCTGAGCAATTTATGAAATAAAATGGTGGTTCAGCAGATAAACCTGCTGCTTCACACCTCCGGTTTTATCATGACTTCTAGTGTTGGCCGTGTGGAGATTGCATGTTCTCCCTGTGAGCTTGTGGGTTTCCTCTGGTTGTTCTTGTTTCTCCCCACAACCTAAAGATTGCTGGCAGGCAGTTTGTTAACTACTGTAAATTATTTATAGCGTAGGTAGTTAGAAAGAGAATCAGGAGGAGGTTGATGGTCACTTTTGAGAAAAGAGATTATTGGGAAACGATAGGACAATGAGTATGTATTGACAGATAGCATAGGCTCAATGGGCTGAATGGCTTCCCTCATAAGTCAAGGCAAGAACATGGGAATGTAGAATAATCCAATTGTCTCAGTAGGTGCGGTCTCTGTTGTCGTACAAACACATAGGTGCTGCTTCTTCTCCGGAACCTTGCAAAAACAGCTCCTCTGAATGAATTTTGCCAGTCTTTTATTATCACAACTCAATCCAATCCTATTAAAAACTTATATTGACTATACTTTGTATCAGAGGTCACTGACAGCGTGGCTGTTAGTCTCCTCCCTAGATCAGAGACTATGAAGTAATACTTTTGCTGAGAGTTGTTAACTTAATAGAGACCAGATATTGAGCCTGCGAGATTCCATGTGTATACAGCTCTGACCTGAGACTCCAATGCAGTCATCATCAAAGATATTGCAGATGAAAGCACAGTAGGAAAGATATTTTTGACTGTGGCACTACGTGATATAGCTCAAATTATGTTTTATAAAGTAGATCAAAGATGATGGCATTTGTGCTGCGTATTTAACTTTAGTTAAACTTTAAACCTTAATGATACAGCATGGGAACCTGTCCTTCAGCCCAGCATCCTTGCTGACCAGCGATCACCCCATACACTAACATTATCCTACACTCTAGGGACAGTCTTTTTTTTTACCAGTCAATTAAACTACAAACCTGTATATCTTTCGAATGTGAGAGGAAACCGGAGCACTAAGAGAAAACCCATGCAGCCACAGGGAGTACATACAAACTCCATACAGTTAGCACCCATAGTCAGGATTTAACCCGTGTCTCTGGTGCTGTAGTAGCAGCTCTACCGTTAAGCACTGTAGTGCAATGTATAGGAAAACAGCTGATATGACAGACATTGAATTTACCTCCCCTCACTTTAAATGTTAACATTTTAATTCATATAATTCATGGAACAAGGATTTCAAAGAACAGCTCCTGATTGTTTAGAAAAGTTGGTTCAATAAAGTTGCTGGTTGAATAAAGTTGAATTTTTCCCCATTAATAACTTCCACTTCATCATTGAGAAATGAATATTTAGCAGACTTATTCATTTTAAATGTTTGTATTAAAATCCACCATGCATCTTCAGCACACACCCATTATTTAAGGTCACCATAAATGTATGCAATATATAGCTAGTATGATGTCCATATCATGCTTCACATACATAATAAGGAAAGACATTGCTGAATAAAATAGTAATGTCAGGGAATCAGAATGCCCTAAATTCATTCAATTCTTTACCTCTGTCTGAACGGAGATCTCAATTAACTGGGGTGAGATGAACTGAAGACCATGAGCAATATCAATGCCTTTCAACTTAAACACATACTGTTAAATCTACATAAATAATAATGGAGGCTTGATATTTCCAATGATCACTCTTCAGTATATTGCATGGGCTGCAGCATGTGGAGAAATAGATGATGTAGAAGAAACAGGAGGAGATCATATAACAATAAAGGTAAGCTTATGCCCAAGAGAAATTAAGAAATATGTGAAATAGTTGAGACAAAGGAAAGAGTAAAATATGAATTAGATGTAGAATCAATAACATTTAAACTTGTTGGGTAACTAATTAGCAGGGAACAGGGCCAACAAGTTCACTCCACTGGTAACCGGACGGGGCGCCGACATTCAAGAAGCCGAAGCAAAGAAGTCGAAGCCAAAGAACTGAATAGAAACGAGGCCGAAACGCCAATGAACCGAAAGAGTCCGAAGACAAAACGCCTAATAACCGAAAGGATGGGACGCCTGAATGCAAACTAACCGAAAGGGCGGGGAGGGGGGGAAATCACCCTGGTGTGGGGGTGCCGGTCCGATGACGGAGCATCGGGAGAGAGAGAGAAGGAAGAGACAGCGGGGGGGGGGGGGGGGGGGGGGGGGGGGAGAAGGGGGGATAGAGACAGAAGGGGGAGAGAGAGAGGGGGGGGTGAGATGGGGGAGAGAGAGGAGAGAAGTGGAGAGAGAGAGAGAGGGGAGGGAAGAGGAGAGAGAGAGGGGGAGAGAGAGAGAAGAGGGGAGAGGGGAGAGAGGGGGGAATAGAGAGAGAGAGAGAGAGAGAGAGAGAAGAGGGGAGAGAGAAGAGGGGAGAGAGAAGGTGAGACGGGAATGTGGGGTCATTTTCCCACACAAGCCATAGGTAACTGGTCAATCTGAACCCAATCACCAAGTTGAAAGCGACCGAAGGTGTACAGCCCCCACTCTCCCACGGCCACCCTCCGTGAGCTGCGGGTTGGGTGGAGCGGACGCTTGGGACAATATTCATGCCTTCACAGTGATGTGATTGACACGGGGGTCTGTACCAATCGCTGACAAGACCCGCCCCCCCTTCCCATTATTGGACTTTTCTGTTGAGCGGCAGTCGGTCCTTTGGCGTGTAGGCAACGCCGCCTTTCGGGTAGGTTGCATTTTGACAGAGTGGCCATTCAGTAAGTTTGCTTTTAGGCGACGCAGCCTTTCGGTTCGTTGGCTTATAGGCGTCCCGCCCTTTCAGTTAGTTTGCATTTAGGCATCCCACCCTGTCGGTTAGTAGACTTTTCGTCTTCAGACTCTTTCGGTTTATTGGCGTTTCGGCCTCGTTTCTATTTGGTTCTTTGGCTTCGACTTCTTTGCTTCGGCTTCTTGTCTGTCGGCGCCACGTCCACACACGCACTCCACTAGCACAAGAAGGATTCAAGGCATGGAACCACCCCATCACTCTCCTACCAACAATCTCTGATAATTTGATTTGAATGTGTTTTTCAAGTGAAATATTATCGGATGCATTATCAAGCATTAGCAAGTTATCACAATGATATACTGTAGATTAAGAGTAATTTTCAGTGGTTACCGTAATTGCTGGAAGTACTCAGCAGGATAGAGTTCTATCATGGGGATAAAAACAGGATTAAGGTTTCAGCTCAATAATCTTTCATTACACTGAGTAAAAGTTAGAAAGCAAGTTATTTTAAGTTGCAGAGAATGGAAAGAAAGGGAATAGAGTGGAGATTGAGAAGCAAAATGACGCAAATGTTGGTGGCAGCATCTGAGAAGGAATAGTAAAAGAAACCTGATGGCAGATAGTCTATCTGAAAAATGAGGAAATGAAAGAAGATGATGCAGATCAGAGGAGGGCGAAATAGACACACGTATTCTGTGAGACAGTGTGGCAGTTGGTGGAAATCTGAGATCAGGCAGCATGTGTGAAGAGAGTAAGACTGAGTTAATGTTACAGGCAAGGTAAAGCCAACAAATTCTGATCAATGATAGTCCGAGGGTAACCAAAGAGGTAGATAGTTGTTCAGCACTGCTCTCTGGTTGCTCTCTGGCCAGATGCGAGGGGATTTGAGTATAGAAGCAAGTAGGTCCTACTGCAGTTGTACAGGGACCTGGTGAGACCACACCTGGAGTATTGTGTGCAGTTTTTATCATTTAAAAATAAATTGGATAATTATATGGATGGGAAGGGAATGGAGGGTTATGGTCTGAGTGCAGGTATATGAGACTAGGGGAGATTATGTGTTCAGCACGGACTAGAAGGGTTGAGATGGCCTGTTTCCGTGCTGTAATTGTTATATGTTATATGTTATGTGTTATAAATCGGAAGTGTCAGTGAGGCAGTTGAACAATGGGGACTATGAAGGCATGAGAGGGGAGCTGGCCAAGATAGATTGGAAAGGGATCCTAGCAGGAATGATGGTGGAGCAGCAATGGCAGGAATTTCTGGGCAAAATCCGGAAGACGCAGGATCATTTCATTCCAAAAAGGAAGAAAGATTCTAAGGGTAGTAGGAGGCAACTGTGGCTGACAAGAGAAGTTAGGGATAGAATAAAATTAAAAGAAAAGATGTATAACACAGCAAAGAGTAACCGGAAGCCAGAGGATTGGAAAACTTTCATAGGACAACAGAAGGAAACAAAACAGGCAATACAGGCTGAAAAGATAAAGTACGAAGGGAAGCTGACCAGGAATATAAAGAAGGACAGTTAAAGCTTCTTTAGATATGTTAAGGGAAAAAGAGTAGCAAAGTCAAATGTGGGTCCCTTGAAGGCAGACACGGGTGAAATTATTATGGGCAACAAAGAAATGGCAGAAGAGTTGAATAGGTACTTCGGATCTGTCTTCACTAAGGAAGCCACAAACAATCTTCCAGATGTACAGGAGGACAGAGGATCTAAGGGGTTAGAGGAACTGAATTTTTTTGTCATTCGGCGAGAAATAGTATTGGGTAGGCTAATGGGACTGAAAGTTGATAAATCCCCATGGCACTGATGGTCTGCATCCCAGGATCCTCAGGGAGGTGGCTCTAGAAATAGTGCATTGGTGATCATTTTCCAATGTTCAATAGATTCAGGATCAGTCCCTGTGGATTGGAGGATAGCTAATGTTATCCCACTATTCAAACGGGGAATTACAGACCAGTTAGCCTGACTTCGGCAGTGGGAAAGATGCTGGAGTCAATTAGTAAAGATGTAATAATGGGGCATTTGGATAGCAGTAAAAGGATTAGTCCAAGTCAACATGGATTTATGAAAGGGAAATCATGCTTGACTAATCTTCTGTAATTTTTTGAGGACGTGACAAGTAAAATGGATGAAGGGGTGCCAATGGATGTAGTGTATCTAGACTTTCAGAAAGCCTTTGATAATGTCCCGCACGGGAGACTGATGACTAACATTAGAGCACATGGTATTGGGGGGTAGGGTGGGAGAATCTGTCCATAGGACAACTATTAGTCATGCACTCCACAAATCGGGCCTTTATGGAAGAGTGGCAAGAAGAAAGCCATTGTTGAAAAAAAGCCATAAGAAGTCCCGTTTGCAGTTTGCCACAAGCCATGTGGGGGACACAGCAAACATGTGGAGGAAGGTGCTCTGGTCAGATGAGACCAAAATTGAAGTTTTTGGCCTAAATGCAAAACGCTATGTGTGGCGGAAAACTAACACTGCACATCACCCTGAACACACCATCCCCACTGTGAAACATGGTGGTGGCAGCATCATGCTGTGGGGATGCTTTTCTTCAGCAGGGACAGGGAAGCTGGTCAGAGTTGATGGGAAGATGGATTAAGCCAAATACAGGACAATCTTGGAAGAAAACTTGTTAGAGTCTGCAAAAGACTTGAGACTGGGGCGGAGGTTCACCTTCCAGCAGGACAACGAGCCTAAACATACAGCCAGAGCTACAATGGAATGGTTTAGATCAAAGCATATTCATGTGTTAGAATGGCCCAGTCAAAGTCCAGACCTAAATCCAATTGAGAATCTCTGGTAAGACTTGAAAATTGCTGTTCACAGATGCTCTCCATCCAATCTGACTGAGCTTGAGCTATTTTGCAAAGAAGAATGGGCAAAAATGTCAGTCTCTAGATGTGCAAAGCTGGTAGAGACATACCCCAAAAGACTTTCAGCTGTAATTGCAGCGAAAGGTGGTTCTACAAAGTATTGACTCAGGGGGGCTGAATACTTTTGCACGCCACACTTTTCAGTTTATTATTTGTAAAAAAAATTGAAAACCATGTATCATTTTCCTTCCACTTCACAATTATGCGCCACTTTGTGTTGGTCTATCACATAAAACCCCAATAAAATACATTTACGTTTGTGGCTGTAACGTGACAAAATGTGGAACAGTTCAAGTGGTATGAATACTTTTGCAAGCCACTGTACATCCTATAGAAAGGAAAGGCAGGTGGGCAGAGGATGGGAGGTAGCTCTGCTGGTGAGGGATGGAATTCAGTCCCTTGCGAAGGAAGACATAGGGACTGACGAGGTAGAGTCACTGTGGATTGAGTTGAGGAATTGTAAAGGGAAGAAGACACTTATTGGTGTTATCTACAGACCCCCAAATAGTAGCCCAGATGTAGGGTGTAAGTTGCAGCAGGAGTTAAAACCGGCATGTGACAAAGGTAATGCCACTGTGGTGATGGGGGATTTCAATATGCAGGTATGGAAAAATCAGGTTGGTTCAGGACCCCAAGAAAGTGAGTTTGTAGAATGCCTCCGAGATGGATTCTTAGAGCAGCTTGTAATGGAGCCGACCAGAGAAAAGACAATTCTGGATTTAGTGTTGTCCAATGAACCAGATATGATAAGAGAACTCGAGGTAAAGGAACCGTTTGGAGGTAGTGATCATACTATGATTCGTTTTAATCTGCAATTTGAGAAGGAGAAGGTTACTTTCAAAATGCTGCAGCTCGAGAATGGGCTTCACCTTTGCCAGCTTCCTTAGGTGAAAGAAGCTGGACTTAACCACCGCGCCTATTTGTTTATCTAGTTTAAAATCACCGTCCATCCTAAATCCCAGGTTTAAAACTGTTGGCTTTACGGACAATGCCAGTGGACCCAAGTCAACAAAGGGAGGTTCACGGCAGCCATTGGGACCAAACAAAATCACCTCTGTCTTTTTTTCATTAAGTCCCAGAACGTTTAAGGCCATCCAGGACTTAATGTCCTCAAGACAAGACAGAAGTGATTTTAGAGAATAGTCGTCTTCCTTCCTGAGTGGCATATATAACTGGCTATCATCTGCGTAAAAGTGAAAGGAGATGCCATGCCTTCTTAAAATTGAGCCCATAGGAAGTAGGTATAGAGAGAAGAGCAGGGGCCCTAAAATTGAGCCCTGTGGAACCCCATATGCCAAGGGAGCGGAGGAGGATTCAAAGCCAGCAAGGCTTACACGCATGGTTCTGTCTGCCAGATAGGACCTGAACCATCCCAGGGCACTGCCACAGATGCCCACTTGGTGCTGTAATTGGGAAATTAAAATTCCATGGTCCACTGTATCGAAGGTGGCAGATAGGTCCAGCAAGACAAGAACCACATAATTACCGGAGTCGTTTGCCAGGAGGATGTCGTTAAAAACCCTTAGCAGAGCTGACTCTGTGCTATGCATAGCTTTGAATCCAGACTGGAAAATCTCCCGAATATTGTGCTCGTCCAGGAAGAGTTTCAGCTGAGCATAAACTACTTTCTCCATGATTTTAGAGATAAATGGCACCTTGGAGATCAGCCTAAAATTGGCCAGAACAGTTTGATCCAGGCCAGGTTTCTTAAGTAGTGGTTGCACTACTGCATGTTTAAAATTTTCGGGGACAACCCCAGAACACAAGCTGCTGTTTATGATGGCGAGAACCGACTGCCCTATACTCGGGAAAACCTCTTTAAAAAGAAGAGGAGGGACAGCATCACAAGGTGAACCTGACGGCTTGATCATATGATCCTGCTCACTATAATATTTCACCATAAACATGTCCCCCAGCTGCTGTTTGTGCATTTACTTTTGGTCTTTTAGAATATAATCGAGAAATAAACACTTTTATATTGTCTGCTGGCTATTTTACCTGTTGGGAATATCACAGTTTAACATTTTCATCTTCATGCAAACCATGTCAGAAAGCATTTCACAGAGTGTCTGAAGGCACCTCTCTGCGTTCTGAAACCTTTATTTGCATTAAACTTTGATTTCTCAATATCAAATATCTGTGAATAAAATCAATTTAGAAAAAAACAGCCAGTACAAACTAAATATTAGGTAACAATGTGATTAGAAAACCACGGACACATCTAGAACAATTAAAATTTACAGTGTTAAAAAATGCAATGTGTTTTAATATACACAAAAGTAACATATATTCCTATCGCTCGATTCAAGCCGACATAATATAAATTCTTGTGAATGCAATTTTGATTTTAAAAATGTACAATATATTTCTAATGGCTCAGATGAGTTTATTCAGAATGCAGCCGAGATATACAGACCAAAATGATCCTGGGCTACTCGCCTGCCCACGTTGAATCAGTTGGTTTCAGCTTGGCTGTCAGCAAGAAACTATAATTAACCTCAGTGCCCCTGGTTTTGAAAAGAAAATTCCAGCCATAGCCCTCTACCGTGTGGATGTGAACACAGGATGAGTACATAATCAATCTCGGCCGTAATGCTACCTGTAGCTAAATAGCCTGCCAACACTCAGTCAAGTCTCATGCATGAATAACCCCCACTACTGAGCTATGTTCATGTGCAATCAGTGCCTGTGGATTCAGCTCTTCCCAAGAAGTCAGCACCTCAATGTGTGCAGGGAAAGGAAAGAAAATTAGAAAAATATAGGAAACCTATAATATATAGGAAAATATATTTTCATCAGACTACTAGAAAACCTTTAAACAAATACAAGCAATAGACAATAGGTGCAGGAGTAGGCCATTCGGCCCTTCGAGCCAGCACTGCCATTCAATGTGATCATGGCTGATCCCCAATCAGTACCTCTTTCCTGCCTTCTCCCCATATCCCTTGACTTGGCTATCTTTAAGAGCCCTATCTAGTTCTCTCTTGAAAGTATCCAGAGAACCTGCCTCCATCGCCCTCTGAGGCAGAGAATTCCACAGACTCACAACTCTCTGTGAGAAAAAGTGTTTCCTCGTCTCCGTTCTAAATGGCTTACCCATTATTCTTAAACTGTGGCCCCTAGTTTTGGACTCCCCCAACATCGGGAACATGTTTCCTGCCTCTAGCGTGTCCAAACCCTTACCAATGTTATATGTTTCAATAAGAACCCCTCTTATCCTTCTAAACTCCAGAGATTCATTTTCAGATTCAACTTTATTGTCATTGTGCAGTGTACAGTACAGAGACAACGAAATGCAGTTAGCATCTCCCTAGAAGAGCAACATAAATATAAACAATAAATAAATCTATTTACGTGCATACAGTCATAGTATGTTTTTTCCTGGTGGGAGGAGTGTCCGGGGGGGGGTGATTGGCAATCACCAAGGTACAGTGTTGAGTAGTGAAACAGCCGCAGGGAAGAAGCTGTTCCTAGACCTGCTGGTCTGGCAACGGAAAGACCTGTAGCGCCTCCCGGATGGTAGGATGGTAAACAGTCTGTGGTTGGGGTAAGAGCAGTCCTTGGTGATGCTGAGCGCCCTTCGCAGAGTGTACAAGCCCAGCCGCTCCATTCTCTCAGCATTTGACAGTCCCACCATCCCAGAAATTAACCTTTTAACCTACGCTGCACTCCCTCAATAGCAAGAATGTCCTTCCTCAAATTAGGGGACCAAAACTGCACACATTACTCCAGGGTCTCACTAGGGCCCTGTGCAACTGCAGAAGGACCTCTTTGCTCCTATACTCGACGCCTCTTGTTATAAAGGCCAACATGTCATTCACTTTCTTCACTGCCTGCTGTGCTTGCATGCTTACTTTCATAGACTGATGAGCAAGGACCCCCAGATCCCATTGTACTTCCCCTTTTCCCAACTTGACGCCATTTAGATAGTAATCTGTCTTCCTGTTTTTGATACCAAAGTGGATAACCTCTCATTTATCCTCATTAAACTTCATCTGCCATGCATCTGCCCACTCCCCCAACCTGTCCAAGTCACCCTGCATTCTCATAGCATCTTCCTCACAGTTCACACTGCCACCCAGCTTTCAGTGTCATCTGCAAATTTTCTAACGTTACTTTGAATTCCTTCATCCAAATCATTGATATATATTGTAAATAGCTGCGGTCCCAGCACCGAGCCTTGCGGTACCACACTAGTCACTGAAAGGGACCCGTTAATCCATACTCTTTGTTTCCTGCCTGCCAATCAATTTTCTATCCATGTCAACACTCTACCCCCAATACCATGTCCCCTAATTTTGCCCACTAATCTCCTTATCAAACCTTATCAAATGCTTTCTGAAAGTTCAGGTACACTACATCCACTTGCTCTCCCTTGTCCATTTTCCTACTTACATCCTCAAAAAATTCCAGAAGATTAGTCAAGCATGATTTCCCCTTCGTAAATCCATACTAACTAAGAACGATCCTGTTACTGCTATCTGAATGTGTGGCTATTTCATCTTTTATAATTGACTCCAGCATACAATATGGAAAGGAATGATCAAGCATATACTGTAGTTGTACATCTTCCCATGCCATATGATGTTTAATTATTCTCTAGATTATTTAAGGTTAAGTTACTTTACTTCTAATTATTACACATTTAGATAATCTATTTTTCACTTTGTCTCTTCGCACATCTTATTTTGTAACCATCTCATGTCTGCATCTTTGCCTTATCCAGATATAGCCTCACTTAAATGCCCCTGCAAAGATGGTTTAATAGAGTAAACCAAATGCTTTGTTACAAGCTTTTCATTTATTTCCAATGAGTGATTGGTCACTGAAATGCTGACAAATTATTTGTTTTCCACCGCTGAAGCTTTTAGTTGCACTTATTGAACTAAATTTCTTTTTTCACTTGGTTCTGTGGCTGCCTCCCCAGCAGTCTGTTCATCTACTCCTCTGTTTTTATTATTTTAAGTATGTTTTGAATGTTTGTATTAACGTTTCTTAGTATGTCTTATGTGGGGTGGGAGGTGGGGGGGGGGGGGGGATTGGGGGAAACTTTTTTCCAGTCACTTACTTCGACGGAGATGCGACTTTCTCTGTCGCATCTCCCCCCCCCCTCCCCCCTCGCGGCCTAACAGCCTGGAGTGGTGCGGCCTTTCCTGGATCCTGGCCCGAAGCTTCAAGTCGCAGGCGCGGCGTGGACTTACAATCGCGGAGCCAGGGATCCTTTGCCGAGGATCGCCAAAAGAAGTGCTCTGACAGTGGGGCCTATGGACTTTAACACCGTGAAGCCCGCGGTCCCTGGTAAGAAGTGGCCGACTTGGGAGCTCCATGTGTTCCAATCCGTCCCGACGCTGGTGTTTCGATCATCCCGAACATCGGATCATCAGCAACGGCTAGTGCGGAAGGTTCAAGGCCCCGACACGGGTGAACAAAGAGGAAGATGACTGAACTTTATTGCCTTCCATCATAGTGAGGAATGTTGATTCCACTGTGGTAGAGGTTTATGTTGAATTTTATTTTATGTGTGTATTGTGTTCTTTTCACTTAGTATGACCGTATGGTACCTCAACTGTCACCTTTATTGGTTAAGTGACATTAAATGCAAACTTGAACTTGAACTTGAACTCAATCAGCAATGGTACTGGAATATGGGACTGATGCACAATCTTCTCTAACCATATAATTCATTCTTATGCAGTACAGCCTAACTATTCATGTTGTATATTTCCAGTACATAAACAGTGAAGGAAAACAAAATTACAACATCAAAGATATGAACAAAATCCTGTAAAAATAAACATGCCAAAAACATCTGATGAATCCCTTTTAAAATAAGACTTTTATGAATGGAATCAATAACAACTAAAAAATAAATACTTGATTATTTTATACTTGATAAAGGTCCTGCAAAATATAAAATGCAATGGAAATATGAAACCAGAAACCATCAACCCTGATTTTGCACTCTCAGACTATACTGAAGTTGGACCAACTTTGTATAGTTAAATATGATTGAACAAAAATAGTCGGATATCATTTAGTTGAGTAGATTTAATGATTTATGGTAGTGGTAATTCTGAAAAGGAACAATAAACCAAGTGAAAGCAAATGTGCAACTATAATTTATGATGCACACAAACATGCAGATTAGGATCAGATCTAGACCCCTTGAGCCTGCACTGGCAATTAATAAATTGTGGCTGGTCTGATTGTTATCTTTGACTCTGCATTCACCGGTAACCATGGTAATATTGCCCCCTAAAAATCACTGATGCCTTCCCAGTAAACAGTGACATCGGAGAGTGTGGGAGTTCCAGATGCTCCCACATGGGATACCATCTTCACCAGACAAATGTGAAGACATTTTTCTTGTCACGACATGAGTTTCCTCTGGGTGCTCTAATTTCCTCTCATGTCCCAAAAACGTGTGGGTTGGTAAGTTATATAGCAACCTAGTGTGTAAGGAGTGAATATGAACATGGGATAACACACAACTAGTGTAAATGGTTAATTAGCATGGACTCGGTGGACAAAAGGGTCTGTTTCCATTCTGTATTTTATAATCAATTAGTTCAACCAAGATACACATACATGCCTGTAGATTGACCGATTACTTCTTCATCTAAGTCCTTCAGAAAGAAAATGGTAAATGACCTTTCACTTCAGGATAGCTGGAATACCATCTACCCTCTCTCTTTGTCCTGACTGTAATCCACTAATGCCTGGTGATTAACAATGTTGCCTCTAAACTACTTCCACATTTGAACTAAGTGCCAGATTTTGGACTGATGAATGATTGTCAGATGCTGTGACATGGGGACAGATATATCAGTCATGTTAAATCCATTTGCAGGTTTTAAAGTAGAAGAGATTGTGGAATGCAAAGGGGGTGGTGCAAAAGACAATTTGTTACTTGTATGTCACCATTAACTGCATCCGTGATTGCCAGTACCCTCTGCCCAATGTACCGATGCATGTGTTCATTGTACTCCCTTGTGCTCTCTTCTCGCCATCCCACCATCAAAGAAATCTACAGGAAGTGCTAGCTCAATAAGCCAGCTATTATAATCAAAAACCCACACCGTCCTGGCCACATTCTAATGTTGTTGAACTTGGAGGTCATTGTTCTTCTTTCTGATGAAAGCAACAACATTAGAATGTGGCCAGGGTGGGGTGGGTTTTTGATTATAATAACTGGCTTATTGAGCTAGTATTTCCTGTAGATCTCTTTGATGGTGGGATGGTCAATACAACAGGCAAAACAGGGATGGTACGGTGAAGTAGCGGTAGAGCCACTGCCTTACAGAGCCAGAGACCCCGGTTCCATCCTGACAATGGGTGCTGACTGTGCGGAGTTTGTACGTTCTCCCCTTGACCTGTGTGGCTTTGCTCCAATATCTTTGGTTTCCTCCACACGTAAAGACGTACAGGTTTGTAGGTTAGTTGGCTTGGTATTAATGTAAAATTGGCCCTAGTGTGTGTAGGGCAGTGTTAATGTGCAGGGGATTGCAAATCGGTGCAGACTTGGTGAGCCGAAGGGCCTGTTTCCACGGTGTATCTCAAAACTAAACTAAAGTAAATGGTCACCACTTTCTGCGCCCTCTTTGTTCTTGGACGTTCAAATTATTGAATGAGTCAGTGTGCTCTCCACCAAACATCAGTAGGATTTCGAAAGTGCATTCAGCATATGCCAAATTTACACACATTTCTGAGGAAGTAGGCACATTGGTGAGCTTTCAATGTGCTGGGCCCAGGGCAGATGATCAGAGATGTGCACATCCAGGAACTTGAAGCTGTCGACACTCTTTACCACGGTCCCACCAAAGTTGAAAGGTGCATGGTCCCTCAGCTTTCCCTTCGAAAGTCAGCAATCAGCTCATTGTCTTGCTACACTGTGAGCTAGAGTAGTGTTCTGGCACCATTCATCTGGAATATCAACCTCCCTCTTGGATGTGCCAGAATTTGAACAGAATGAGAAAACTGGTTACAAAAAAAGAACCCAAGGTGTTACATGGAGCAAAACATTAATAATGCAAGTAGGGGAATAAATTCTTTAAAATGTGTTTAATCTATATATTCAGAAGAGCTCATGCTTCAGCCTTAAGGCTAGATCTCACGGTGCGACCTGATGCAAGATGTCACCCGAGTGAAGTGGTCGTGGTCCAGTAAGAGTTCCGCACGATATTGCGGGAGGTAGATGAAAGAGTTCCCACGGTACTCTGCAATTCTGTCATTTTTGCGAGTGACTTGTCCGTCTCCCGATCTTTCCCGTTAATCGTGAATGAACATCGTGGACTGTAGTGTAGTTAATCACGTGGCACAAATGATGTTACTTTGTTGTCACACACTATATTGGTTTTTTTCACCCGAGCTCTTTAATGAGCTGAAGAATAATCTGTGTATTTTTAGACAAATGTTGTTTGGTGTGATGCACCTTCTCTCAATATGTGCAAGAAGTCGTCTTTTTATTTTGTCAAATAAGAATAAATACTGTGTCTCACATTGACCGTGATGATTGTGTTATTTTATGATCTACTGAGAGGTGAAACTTTCAGTCTGAAGAAGGCTCTCGACCCGAAACGCCACCCGTTCCTTCTCTCCAGAGATGCTGCCTGTCCCGCTGAGTTGCTCCAAGCAACTGGTGTCTATCTTCAAAGGACTGGCCACCTGGCTGGTTGTTGGGGCTGGCGTGTTGCATTTCACAGACCGAACTTGGGACAGGACTGGAGTTGGGAGGGAAGGGTGGGGGAGTCGAGGGAGAGGAGGGGGAGACAGATGGGGGTGTCTTCATTTAGTGGCGGTGGGTGTCTGTCACTGAAACAGGCAGGTGAGATTTCACATTCACCTTGAATGTGCCTCTCTCTCTCTCTCTCCCTCCCTCCCTCCCTCTCACACAGGCATGAATGGATGAACTCCGCGGGCCAGGCAGCATCTACGGAGGGAAATGGACAGGCGACCCATTCTTCAGGCTGCCTTATGTCTCTCTCCTCCCCCCAACTCCCACCCACACACACAAATGCTGGAGAAAATCAGCGGGTGCAGCAGGGCCGAAACGTTGTCTATTTCCTTCGTTCCATAGATGCTGCTGCACCCGCTGAGTTTCTCCAGCATTCGCGTGTGTGGGTGGGAGTTGGGGGGGGAGAGAGACATAAGGCAGCCTGAAGAATGGGTCGACTGTCCATTTCACTCCGTAGATGCTGCCTGGCCCGCGGAGTTCATCCATTCATGCCTGTGTGAGAGGGAGGGAGGGAGGGAGGGAGAGAGAGAGAGAGAGAGAGAGAGGGAGGGAGAGAGAGAGAGGGAGAGAGGGAAACAGAGAGAGAGAGAGAGAGAGACACACACAATGTGGATGTGAAATCTCACCTGCCTGTTTCAGTGACAGACACCCACCGCCAGTAAATGAAGACACCCCCATCTGTCTCCCCCTCCTCTCCCTCGACTCCCCCACCTTTCCCTCCCAACTCCAGTCCCGTCCCGACCCCCTGGGAAACTGAAGGTTTCCCGCTGTAATTAAAGAGTTCCCACGGTAGACTGTAAAACTGGGACCCTGGTTCTGGACTCCCCCAACATCGGGAACATTCTTCCTCCATCTAGCCTGTCCAATCCTGTAGATACGATTAGACAGGTATCTAGTTATTTAATTCAATTAATGATTTCTATCGCCCAGCCTCTCATCTTTCAATCGGGTTCGGCCAGGAAGGATCTGCAGATGCTGGATTAAAACGAAGATAGACACAACATGTAGCTCAGCGGGACAAGCAGCATATCAGAAGGGTCTCGACCCGAAATGCCACCCATTCCTTCTCCCAAAAGATGCTGCCTGCCGTCGAGTTACTCATTCTCTTTAAACCGGCATCTGCTGTTCCTTCCGACACATGCACAAGAAATAGGCAACTTTTCGGGCCGAAACGTTGCCTATTTCCTTCGTTCCATAGATGCTGCTGCACCCGCTGAGTTTCTCCAGCATTTGTGTGTGTGGGTGGCAGTTGGGGGGAGGGGGGGGGGGGTGGTGTAGAGAGATAAGGCAGCCTGAGGTAAGGCTCGCCTGTCAATTTCCCTCCGTAGATGCTGCCTGGCCCGCGGAGTTCCTCCAGTTAGAAACTGCTTTCAGACAAAAAGAGACACAAACTGCTGGAGTACAATAGCTCAGCAAGTGAGAGTACAATAGCTCAGCAACACTCAAAAATGAAAAAGAATAAAAATGTGATTATTTCACCTCCCTTCAACTATTTTGTGTTTCAGCATGAGAGGGATTATAACATTAGAGACATTCCTCTTGTAGTGATGTGTTAATGAAGAGTTGCAGATATCAATCTGATAGTAAAAAATACATTTATTTAACCTCACCTGTCAAGCTTCCGGGTTTGCCATTTGCAGGAGTTCCCACGGTACTCGTAAGAGTCATTACGGATATCGCACGGATATCGCACTGGCATCTGCACTCATACAATGTTGCAACGCTGCTCAAGACACTCTTGGAGAAATTCAAAAATGTTTGAATTTTCTCCCGACCTTACCAAGTCACACGACTGCCTGCCGTCAGCGCCACGGAGGTCCTCGGTGATCCACGAATGCCGTACAGCTATCGCAGAAGGTTCCCACGATGTTAAACTCTTGTTAGGTCTTGCTTCAGGTCGCACCGTGAGATCGCCCTTTTAGGGTAAAGCTCTTCTCTCTTGTTTAAAATCCTGAATGCATAGTTGTACTTAGCTGCAACTAATTTACATTCAAAGTTCTAATTTGGTGGCTGAATTTCATTTAGATTTGGTGTTAAGGAGTTGCCCCAATGGTCACATAATATAGATCCTAACTCCACATACAATATTAATGAATAAAGTGTTTTACATCCCGAAAAGCAGCATAACCCAGACACAAATCCAGTCTATTTATGTTTAAGAAGGAACTGCAGATGCTGGAAAATCAAAGGTTGACAAAAATGCAGGGGAGACTCAGCTCGTGAGGTAGCATCGATAGAGCAAAGGAAAGAGGCAATGTTTTGGGTCAAAACCCTTCTTCAGTGCGATGGAAATAGGCAATGTTTCGGGTTGAAACTATTCTTCAGAGCGAAGGAAATAGACAACGTTTCGGGTCGAAACCTTTCTTCAGCGGATGAAATAGGCAACATTTTGGGTCGAAGCCCTTCTTCAAAACAAAGGAAATAGGCAAAGTTTTGGGTCAAAATCCTTGAATAGGTAACGTTTCGGGTCAAAACACTTAAATAGGCAACGTTTCGGGTCAAACCCCTTAAATAGGCAACGTTTCGACCCAAAACATTGCCTATTTCCTTCGCTCCATAGATGCTGTCTCACCCGCTGAGTTTCTCCAGCATTTTTGTCTACCTGCCATCTATTTATCCTGGGCTTTTTGTTATATTTGGATGCTGCAGCTATGATCTTCAAACTTAGCATTCTACCTCTTGAACCTTATTTAAAACATTATCCCCAAGGATGTGTGCAGCGACATTCACCCAGACCCAGGTGAAACCATCTCTTCAATTTCTGAAACAGTTCCTTTGAAAAGGTACAACACAAAGGTTAAAATAGGATTTGGATTTTCACAGCAATGCAATCTCTCCCAGAGTGATTTTTTTTTAAAAGCACTATTTGTAAAAATGACTTTGCCAACAATGGAGTGAAATCAGCAGAGCATAAAATTGGTGTTCTATCTAAATCTCCCCTATTCCTGCTAGGCGGGACAGATTAAAATCTGTCCTTAATTTGTTTCATTACCCTTAAAGGTAATATTAAGGTGTCTATGATTTTAACTGAAACAGTAAAGAAAATAAGCAATCTTACCCATTTATTAAAATTCAAAATCATTGTCTTTAAACACAGATGACTGTGGAGGTCATATCAATGGATATTTTTAAGGCATAGATAGATTCTTAATTAGTGTGTGTTTCAGGGGGTGTGGGGAGAAGGCAGGAGAATGGGGTTTGGAGGGAGAGGTGGATCTACCATGATTGAATGGCTGAGTAGACTTGAGGGGCTGAATGGCCTAATTCTGCTCCTATCACTTATGAACATGAATTAGAAGCTATTTATTTCCAGTGTCAACCCCGAATATCTGACATTCATAGAAAAGGTTATTTCTATACATTAGAAGAACATGGTTGAGAAATGAATTTACTGTGAATTAGATGTCAGAACATCAAAATTGATGTACTTACAACATGTGGCAAAACATTATTTGCCTTCAGGGCTTATTTTTCATTCACAACTTGGTGGCATGTTGTTAGTCACCTGCAACAAGATTGTTGGTGACAATTCAATAATCAGACTTCTTTCTTCAACCTTGCCAAATCTTCAAAGGTGTCTAAAAAAAACAATGATTTTTTTCAGTGTGTAGGAAGGAACTAGAGATGCTGGTTTAAACCGAAGATAGACACAAAATTCTGGAGTAACTCAGCGGTACAGGCAGCATCTCTGGAGAGAAGCAATGGGTGACATTTCGGGTCGAGCCCCTTCTTTTGTGTCTTCTTGTGTGATCAATGATTTTTTTCAGAGTAGATTGTCATTCTCACTATGAATTCATATAAAGAGACACAATCTCTAAATTCCAAGATCATACTCCTAACGTAGAAACCATGGTTAGTGTTTCTCTTCACTTTCTGGATTTTTTGCATTCCCGTTTTTCTCTTTGCTATCATTGATTCTCAACCATTCTAATATACATCATACACATTTCACGGCTGCAATTTCTGTCGAATGCTAGGAGTGTTAAATGCAAAATAGGCAAAAAATCCTCACCATCGCCCAAGAGATTTCCCCCATAACTTGGGTAGCTTACAACCCAACCATATGAGCATTGAATTCCTCAATTTTAAGTAACACGCCTCTTTCCTTTTTACCCCTCTCTTTTCTGAGCCACACCTGGGTGCACACCCATTTCTCCCACTATCCCGACCCCTTTTCCCTTCCCTGCACCATTCCCATGATATTCCTTCCTTGGGCATCATATGTCATTTCTCTACTCTCCTCACACCCTATTGCCTCCTTTTCATCTCTAGCCTTAGTCCACCCTTCTGTAATTCAAACTCTCCTCACCAGTGTCCACCTTTCATTTGCCAGGCTTTGTCCCACCCCATCGCTTTTCAAGTTTCTCCCTCCTAATGTAATCAGTCTTAAAAAAGGTCCCGACCCAAACATCACCTGCCGATGTCCTCTAGAATTACTAGCTGACCTTCTGAGTTACTCCGGCACTTTCTGGGTATTTTTGTAAACCTGCATCAACATTTCCTTTTTTCTTCCCCATAACTTGTACCTTTGACCTATCATTCATATCTCTGCATAGTAGCTACTACCCCCTATTCTTTACATATGCACTTAATTCCCTATGTCCTTCCGCTCGCTCCACTATCAGTCACCTCAACTATAATTATCCCACTACACCCAATCATTGCATTTAATTGTAGGTTGTGAGAGACATGTCTACACAAATTCTCATAGACTACACTATCACCCCATTGGACCTCTTTACATTTCTGATGAAGGACAAATATCTCGTCTAAGCCTGCTAATGATGAAAATGAGCAAGGTGTGAAATATTAACAGCTATATCAGAATATGAGTCAGGGATGACGAAAGTCTGGTATTTCTTATACTCTGATAATCTATTGTGCACTTACTTGAGAGAAGAAATAATAATAATTTGGTGTAATGGCTGACACTACAACATCTGATATCTAGGTTATGAGCCTAGCCTTGCATGTTCAAGGCTGACTTGCTGGTCAATCCACCAACATACTGGTGTTATGCATTTTCTGGTGACTGACCAGGCCACCCTTTCCCAATTGCAGTCTCCACCTCAGTAGTCAATCCAATGACATTTCTTGAGCTGACCAGGTCACTTCTCCTTGGCTGCAATCTCTTCATAGCCCCAAAGCTTTACTTTTAAGACAATTTTAGCCAGCCATCTACAGCTGTCTCCATGGCTTCTCTTGGCTGACCTCACATAACCACAGGCTAAAAACCTTTCTTATCAAGTGTTAGACCACAGACTTTGAGCACTAATATAGCCAGGAATCCTATGCTCTTTTTTTAGCATATGGCAGCCTTGCATTTATCTCAGTACAATTTCAAAACACTGCAGATCTATTGTTACGTTAGACTTTATGTCATAAAATACATAAGATTAACTCTGCACAGTGTCACCTTTATTGTGTCGATCGTCCATAAATCCATTGATTTAATGTATCTCTCCACTGTCCTCAGAGTAATGTAATCCTGTTTGAATATCTTGATGGGAAAAAGTCCAAGATTACAAATTGAGTCTTGGTGAAATGGTGGTTGTTATTAAATCTTATTGACAACCTGGCCATAACGCCTGCTCCTCCAATACTTTTCCTTCAGTCAGGTTTTTTGAGATGTTCATTACAGAGCCTCTCGGTCTCTCAAATATTAAGTTTGGCAATTGTTAGGTGTGGAAGCCACAAACCTACATTTAGTGACAACCAATGGACCCTTTAATGTGGATTTAGTTAAATGCATACTTCCTTCAGGTTCAACTACACTGACTATTCATTCCACTCAGGCTTTCCAGCCCTCAATTTATGTAATAATAATTTTTTTTTTTAATATAATGAGGAAATATACTCTGCCTGATTTATTACTCTGCCTCCGACCATATATATAGGAGGGATATTTCCTTATTCGATTTCTAATGTGTAAGTTGAATTTTGAAACATTGAAATGTTCTGAGGAAAATGGAATCTAAAAAAAATGTGAAAGATAGTTAGTTTGCTGCAATGGACAGTTTATATCTGTCATATTTTATCAGATGGAATATTTACATTTGACTTTTGAAACTGTCAAAAACGCAAGCAAAATAATTAGGACGTTGACAGCTGGTGCATGATATTCCCACCTCTCTACCCCACTAATATAAAGGAAAGAAATTTCAGATTCCTGACACCATTCCAGAGCATATTTTTAATGAGTCCCAACGTGGCTCTTGTGGACATAATAATCTTCTTTCTACTTGTTTTCTGGTGCTTCAAATGGGACACTGTTGGAAGCTGATAAACTAAATGAGACAGAGAACCACATGGTGGTCACAGGTTTACAAATTGGAACAGGATTTCTCCGCACCCAGCTTAATGTAAAAAAACCATTAAAACCAATGAAACATATGTTGCTTAAAGACTCCAAGCAAAGGTAAGCCAATAGGCTAGTGGTACAAGACTGTTAACATGGATTCAAGATTCAGTCTGTTTTAAAATATGTGGTACGACATCAGCATAAAATTACGTTTGTCAAATTAAACCAAACCAGGTGCGATCAACCTCAGGAAAGAAATTTTACAATGTTTAGATTTCATTTCTGCCACAGTATAATGCGCAAAATGAATGTTAAAAGCTCCCATGCAATTCTAGGGTTTAAGTGCATGCATATAATTCTATTTAGCTCAGATGTGGATGACTTAGTCTATTTTTCCTGGCCTTTTGTATGGGAATGGCATTTTTGCATTGTTATTTACCTATACATATGCTGATGGACACAAATCAGTAAGGGTGAGTATAATAGCACTTTCATTGTTATCCAACTGTGTTTACTACGTCCATTCCCTGCTGTGTCACATGTACATTGTTAATAGACTTGCTCCTCTGTTCAAATGCTTTTCTTCATCATCAATTCACACCAAACCTTATAATTTTTCATAACTCTCCTTCATGAAACACACTCTATCCAACAGACAGATCTTCTTCTTATCGACTCCACACACAAGATTAGTAGTTCAGCCAGAACTGAACACACTTCTCGGCATCTGCATACAATGTGTCTGTCTTGTCGCTTCTTGTGCTTCTTGTGCGTGGTGGTGGAAAGATCGGTGGAAACAGGGCAGCGACGTGAATGCTCCTTTCTTGAACCCAACAGACAGATAATTGAAGAGGACCAGAGAAAGACCTTGAAACACATCACTGCTGACAAGCAATGGCGTAAGTTGTGGGAGATCAGTGGAGTTTCAGCATTGCCAAACATTGGGATGTTCTGACTATATCATGACACGGTGAAATGAAAGATACATAATTGCCATTTTGACATTCAATAATGTTGACATGAACCCCCAGTGAGTATCATATTATCCTTTTTACAATGGCAACTTCCAACATGTTTCTATGCTATCTATTTGCTAGTCTGAAGAAGAGTCTCGCCCCAAAGCGTCACCCATTCCTTCTCTCCAGAGATGCTGCCTTTCCCGCTGAGTTAAGGGCTTGTCCCACTTGGGTGTCATTTGAGGATCACGCCGATGGTGCGCAAAGATTTTGTACATCCCAAAATCCTGGGGCACCGCGCGCGACCACGCATCACTGCCTATGTCACCACGCACCATGCACGCGTAATGCACACCATGCATGCATCACGTGCGCGTCGTGTGTTGTGACGCGTAAATTATGTAGTGTAAATGACGCCCAAGTGGGACAGGCCCTTTATTCTAGCATTTTGTGTCTATCTTCGATTTAAACCAGCATCTGCAGTTCTTTCCTACACACGTTTCTAAGCTTACTTGGTCTAATTTGTGTATTTTATCTCTTCTGGCTCTTTACACATAGAAACAAGTAGTATTCATTGGTGACAATGTCTCAGATTCCAGATCTGAGGAGATTATTACAGGATGAAAACATTATGGCAACAGTTCAGAACTCTTTCACGCAACTAAATGGACATCTTTCAGTAGTTGAACTCCAGCTCCATACTGATGGATTAGAATGTCATGTTGCTGGTGACTTGTGGGCAATCAGATTGCCAAAAGACGGCAATGGTTGAACGTGGCAGTAAGGTTGAAGAACAATGTGCATATATTTTCTTATTGATGACTATGCTCATCGATGAGGTAATCAGTCCTGATGGATAAGTTGGAGAAACAAGGAATGACAAATGCTGGTTCACAAAAAAAGACAGAAAGAGCTGGAGTAACTCAACCGGTTATCTGCTGAGTTATTCCAGTACATTGTTTCTTTATCTGATGGATAAGTTGCTGCATTTCTCTGGACTTGAAGATCTTAGATTTGTCCCTGGCAGAGATTTGGAAGAAGATTCTGATCTAAAGAGTCGGAGGACGGTGCGTACCAGGCTCCGTAGGCCATTGGAAACACTCGGGCACCAGATACAGCTTGCAACAGATCCAAGAGGATGCTGTTGCCTGGCAACAAACAACACAATGTCCTGGATTCGGAGACAGTAACTTTCTAATATATCAAGGAAGCAGATCCTCTCGCTGCCTATTGTATTTCATGCATGGAGTCAGCCTCCAACTGCAGTTGATTGTTCTTCTCACCCCAACCCCTTTACACTCTCCTCAGCTCTACCTGAGGACATTCTTCCCTGCTGAATGTTCTGCAATCCTCCACCTCCCTGCAGGCCCTAACCATCTCTTTAGGCACCTTTTCACAGTATCAGCCCCGTTTGCCATCCCATTCATCACCAGGAAGACCACCCTCTCCCCTCTCAGGTTGGCAGCCACTTGCCTATGTGCCACTGGCTTGCTCAATTGTCAATTAAGTTTGAATCTAAAAGCAGCATACGTAGTACCCTTCTGATGTGATGGGGCAGGACCTATTTCATGCTGGGTGCAATGAAATTTAATCTACGACCCAATCACTACTTTTAATAATTGCAATGCAGACCTCATGGTCAGCTGGAATGCTGTCTAATTTGTAAGCAACAATTGGCGATAAATTGGCACAGTGGTAGAGTTGCTGCCCGACAGCTCCCGAGACCAGGGTTTAAACCTGACTACAGGTGCTATCTGTACAGAGTTTGTACATTCTCCCTGTGACCAGGTGGGTTTTTTTGAGTGCTCCAATTTCCTCCCAAATTCCTAAGACATGCAGGTTTGTAGGTTATTTGGCTTCTGTAAATTGTCGCCAGTTTTGATCACTGGTAACCATGGACTCGATGGGCTGAAATGCCTGTTTCCACACTGTTTCTCTAAACTAAAACAAAACAAAAGGCATGCCCCAATGCCATTCTCTCCATTATTGTATTTGAATACATTTTAGTTTATTTATCTACTTATTTATTTGCTTATCTGTCTATCTCTTTATTTATTTATTTATCTATCTATTTATTTATTTATTTATTTATTTACTTACTTATTTATCTATTTATTTATCTATTTATTTATTTATCTATCTATCTATTTATTTATTTATTTATTTATTTATTTATGTGTTTATTTTTTTATTTATGTGCTTGTTTATTTATTGCCACGTGTACTGAGGTGTAATGAAAAGCGTTTGTTACGTGCTTACATAGAAACATAGAAACATAGAAAATAGGTGCAGGAGGAGGCTATTCGGCCCTTCGAGCCAGCGCCACCATTCGTTGTGATCATGGCTGATCATCCCCTATCAATAACCCGTGCCTGCCTTCTCCCCGTACCCCTTGACTCCACTAGCCTCTAGAGCTCTATCTAACTCTCTCTTAAATCCATCCAGTGACTTGGCCTCTACTGCCCTCTGTGGCAGGGAATTCCACAAATTCACAACTCTCTGGGTGAAAAAGTTTTTTCTCACCTCAGTCTTAAGTGACCTCCCCTTTATTCTAAGACTGTGGCCCCTGGTTCTGGACTCGCCCAACATTGGGAACATTTTTCCTGCATCTAGCTTGTCCAGTCCTTTTATAATTTTATATGTTTCTATAAGATTCCCTTTCATCCTTCTAAACTCCAGTGAATACAAGCCTAGTCTTTTAAATCTTTCCTCATATGACAGTCCCGCCATCCCAGGGATCAATCTCGTGAACCTATGCTGCACTGCTTCAATCACAAGGATGTCCTTCCTCAAATTAGGAGGCCAAAACTGTACATAATACTCCAGATGTGGTCTCACCATAGCCCTATACAACTGCAGAAGAACCTCTTTACTCCTATACTGAAATCCTCGTGTTATGTAGGCCAACAATCCATTAGCTTTCTTCACTGCCTGCTGTACCTGCACGCCAACTTTCAGTGACCGGTGTACAAGGGCACCCAGGTCTCGCTGTACCCCCCCCCCCTTACCTAACCTAACCCCATTGAGATAATAATCTGCCCCCTTGTTTTTGCCGCCAAAGTGGATAACCTCACATTTTTCAGTTACCCCACTTACCAGTCAGTGGAAAGACAATACATAATTACAATCAAGCCAGGAAAGGTGTGAACATTGCAATTTCTAGAAGCAACAATTGGGTATTAGATTAAATTTCATTGCAAGCATAAAATAAGTCTTGCTTTATCTTATCGAATGTATCCCGCATACTGGTTAGATTCATAATGGCATGCTCTCTGAGAAGGTCAGCTCCTGCCAGCACAGGCAAGACCAGGTCTTACACAGAGACTGATGGCAGTTGAGGGCCAGTCCGCATCTGGGCAACAGGCAGGGAATATGCCACCTCATTCCTCCACAAAGATACAGGGTTCATTCTTCTTTAAGTTAAGTTCTGATTACCATGATAACTGCCTCAGTTACCCATCTCCAGTGTAAATATGTCTCGCAGGCAAAGATGCATGCTGGCCTTCCCCATGGTTGCTCTGCCATTCGAGCTCAGTGCAACCTCATTAGCACAATGCCCGTGCCTTTAAGAGGTGAGAGATGGTGGGAGATTGCAGAGGCAACGATATGCTTCTCATGTGATCTAATGTACATGACACATTGCATGTCCTACACAAAGGCATGCACTTCATCTGCAACTTTGATCAATACTGGTGTGGGTCTCCTGTGCAGTGCTGATTCAGCTAGTGCCTACAATTTATGGTCTCCTGTAAATAATAGACAATAACCTCTGGGCAAAATTGAATACATTTTTTCGCACTGGCAGCTGTGCATGCTGAATATTTACTGGCATTGTTTGCAGAGATTGTTTCAGCTCTCTTGGTACTCAATTCCCATAGTCTCACTGGCGATTTCACTGGCGAGTTTCTAAACAGGAAAGTGGACGGCAGGTGTTAAAAGTGTTTAATTGTCACATGTACCAGTAACGGAACAATTATATTCTTGCTTGTTGCAGCTTTACAGCCCATTAATGCAAAACACACATATAATATACAATATTCAATAATACAATGGATTAATAATTGGTAATACTAGGTAATCAGACCATAATAGTGCAACAACTAAAGTTCATAGTACAACTGAAACAAAATTCACAGTAGATCATAGTTGCTTCTGTCGTGGTTGGTGTTGTGCATTGTTCAAGAGCTTGATGGTTGTTCAGAGGAAGCTGTTGTTGAACCTGGAGGTCATAGCTTTCAGGCTCCTATAACTTTGTCCTGATGGTAGTAGCGAGATTAGAGTGTTCTATCAATGTACCTGTCTACTGTTCATAAATGCTGGGATAGTCCCTACAACCTTGTTTACCCTCCTAAAGCATCTTCTGCCATCAATCTCGGTGACTGAGATTACAGTGTTGTCGCGTATTGTGGAGGCTCAAGAAGGTACCTTGATGTTCTTTTCGAAGAAGGCATAGAAAACATTGGGTTTGTTCAGGAATGATGCATCACTGCCTGTATACAGTAGCAATGCTTTTCCTAACCAGAGTGTGGAAGATTGGGTTGTGCTCAATCAATCAAACTTAATAATCATTATATCTGAAAGTGACTGAGATTCATTTTGCACAGTGAACAGACACCCTCGCTGTATTTTCTGGACAAATGAATCTGCTTTTATTAGGAGATGATGGTGTATTTTCCGTGTTAGTTTCTGTTTCTCCTGTTCTTCAGATCATATCCGTAAATTGTTTTTCATGTAATGGGCTGTTTGCTGTGAAGCCAGACATATATCACACCCCACCTCTAAATAACTGGCTGGCACTAAATTGTAAGTGGACACTCAAGGTGAAAGCAGTGTGTCAACAGTGGTCTCACTGAACGATTAGTGTATAAACATTTACGAGCCATTTTCCTCAGAGCTCAGGCTAAGATAGATTAGAGCATTGTCGGAAAAGGCAAATTTTAACAGGAATGATGGAGGTGAGCTCTCAAACTGTTGTCAATTTCATTGTTTTTTAGTTCACTGTTCGCATTCACACCCACACACCATTGTAAATTAAAATTCAACCCCATCTCTCTGTCTGCTGCAAAATAAAAGATTTTTTCTCCCTAAAACTTTCCTATGCACAACAGTGACTCCACTTCCCAGGCCAGAAAGTAAGGTTAAAATCAAAGCAATATTGTAATGAAACAATCTTGCTCTGCTCAGAGCAATCGTTGCATTCAAGTTGTCATTGTTATGCGAGTCTTGAGTGTGCCCTATGACCCATCAATATAAAAAAGGACCCAATCAGCAAGGAAATCAACTAAAAGCACTCTGCTGCCAGGAGGTGGACAAATTTTCCAGCATCTGCAGTTTCTTCTTAAACACTGCTGCCAGGAGAATGAGAATGCTTCTTTTGCAATATCACATCAAAGTGCCTTACTATTAATGCAAGCCAATGTCATTTATGTTTCCAATAGCAACTACCTTTCCTAGATAAGACTCTATTGTCGTAATAGTTAGTGCAAATCCAAAGGGAATCGTGTTTTGAACTAAGTTACAAAGAACTATATTGATCCTGATTCTACAGCGCACAGGCACTAAAGTACAGTATTTGTTAAGCACAAGGGAGGCCTACATTAAGCCCAGAAATGTGGTCATCAGGGCAGCCTGCAAGTGAGAATGAATCACGGGGTCTACAACCATCCCACCACCCTTATATTCTCTTGGCCAGTTACTAGAAAGTAAGATTGAGGAATTAAGAGCAAAATTGCTTAACTGAAAGGGCATAATGGAATGCTGTATATCCAGTTACATGGAGACATGACTTACCCCCAGATCTCCAGACTCAGTCCTCCAGCCCCATAGTTGCTCGATCATCACATGAAATGGGCAGCATTATCGGGAAAAGGGTGAAGTGGCAACGGATGCTTCATAGTAAACTCTTTATGAAACTTGGACATTGCGGTCTTATCCAACTCCTGCTCCCCCACCAGCAACATCCAGCAGTCAATTGTCATCCCTTGTACCTCCTGGGAGAATTCTCCTCTATCATCATGACTGTGGTCTATATCCCACATCAAGCATATGTTCAGTTATCATTGGAGGAGCTACGTGCCCTGGACAACAAACACTGGACAGCGTACACTGACTCCACATCTATCATAGCTGGGGACTTCGACATGGCTAACTTAAAAAAAAACACTTCCAAATTACCACAGCATGTATCCTGCATCACCAGAGGATCAAATACTTCTGACCACTGCTACTACCTCGCCCACACTATTGGGAAATTAGAAACATAGAAAATAGGTGCAGGAGTAGGCCATTCAGCCCTTCGAGCAGCAGTGCCATTCAACATGATCATGGCTGATCATCCAAAATCAGCACCCTGTTCCTGTTTTTTCCCCATATCCCTCGATTCCCAGCCTTAAGCTAAATCTAACTCTCTCTTGAAACCATCCAGTGAATTGGCCTCCACTGCATTCTGTGGCAGAGAATTACACAGATTCACAACAATTTGGACCATCTGACTGTGTTTCATCTTCCTGTGTACAGGTGGTGACTGAAGAGAGCAGCTCCAGTGGTGAGGATCACACAGAGTTGGTCAGCGGAGCAGTGGGGCAGCTTTGTGACTGCTTGCAATTGGTAGACTGGGTGATTTGCTCACACCCGGCAATGGATCTGAGCAAATATGACACAATTGTTACCAATCTCACAAGGAAGAGTGTGTTTCCACCAAGACCATCCAAGTATCCTGCAACCAGAAACCGTGGATGAACCAGGAGATCCACAATCTATCAGATTGTTGCCATTCATGTCAAGCAATATGTTCATATATGTAGGCCATGTATGATCTTGAGAACACAATCGAGAAAGCAAATAAACATCCCAATTGCCGTATTTGCCCCATATCCCTTAAAATACTTCCAATACATATATCTATCCAAATGTCTTTTAAATGTTGTAATTGAATATGCTTCTGTAGCTTCCTCTGGCAGCTCACTCTATATATGGACAACCATCTGAGTTGATCCTGAGGTCCCTCTTAAATCTCTCCCCTCTCACCTTAAGACTACACCCTCTAATTTTAGAATCCTCCAGCCTGGAAAAAAGACTGCAAGCTTTCACTACATCCATGCCCCTCATGATCGTACACCTCAATAAGGTCACCCTTTAGCCTTCTACGCTCCATCTTTCCCTATAATTCGAGCTGGCTAGTCCAGGGAACATCCTGGTGTATCTCTTCTGCACACTTTCCATCTTAATGACATCCTTCCTGGGTGACCAGAACTGCACCCAGTACTCCGTGTGGTCTCAACAATAACTAGCATTGCTGCATCATGATGTCCCACCTTTTGTATTTCATACCCTTTCCAATGAAGGCATGACAAATGCCTTCTTCACATCCTTGTCCAACTGACTCACCATTTTCAGGAAACCAAGCACCTATACTGTTAGTTCTGCGACCTTCTCCAGGGCTCTACCATTACTGTGTAAGTCCTGCACCTGGTAAATTTACTAACAGTTAACATCATTGCCATCCAAATCATTCACATGAATAACAAACAACACAGCACTGAACTCTATGGCACACCACTAGTCACATCATCCAATCAGAAAAACAACCCTCAACATCTACCCTTTGAGTTCTTCCTCCAAGCCAATTTTGTATCCAAATGGCTAGCTCATCTTGAATTACATGTGATCTAACCTTGCAGACTAGCCTACCATGCAAGACCTTGTCAAAGGCCTTACTGAAGTCCACATAGACAACCCTATTGCCCTGCCCTCATTAATCCTCTTGGTAACCTCTTCAAAAATAATCTATCAGGATCAGGAGACATGAATCCCCACACTCAAAGCCATGCTGATGTATTTGTAATCAGTTTGTGCCCATCCAAATGATGGTAGAACCTGTCCTAAGAATTCCATCCAACAGTTTTCCCAACTACTGATGTCATGCTCAATGGCCTGTAGTTCTCTGGTTTGCTCTTCTTGCCCTTAAATTATGGCACGTTAGTCACCCTTCAGCCAAAGGTGAAGTGAAAGTCACTGCAGAGCCTCTGCAATTTCTTCCCTAGCTTTCCACAAGATCCCAAGATGTACTTGGTCACATCTGGATATTTATCCACCATAATATATCTCCCATCTCTTGTGGCACTGTACAAAGACAGCCACAAGAGATGTGGGAGATATTATGGTGGACCTATTCTTTAAGCCTAGCCACAATTGTGTTCATAATATATCTGTAAGGTTTCTGGGGATTTCCTTATCCTTGCCTGCCAGATCCAGATCCATATGATCCTCTTTTTGCCCTATGTACTACTGAACTGTTTGTACATGCAATGGGATTAGCTTGATCTCGACAGCCTAAATCTGATGTATTCCTCCTTCCTGACCAGTGCCTCAACATCTCTCAACAACCAGGGTTTCCTAAACTTACCAGTCTTGCCCTTAACCCAAAACATCATCCAGCTAACGTATGGGATACATGCACAAATACAGTGTCTTAAAAATATTCTTATATTTTATTTGCATGTTGAGAGAGATCATAATAGAAATAATATGATGGTGTTGTTGCGCTGTGCTTAGGAAGCTATAGCATCAGTGGTAACACACTGTAAAAAGTCCTGTTTCTCAACAATATATTCTGATACCAGACAATGTAAACTGATTAATGTTATTAATCATAGGGCATGCGATCAGTGTTACCTATGGTAACTGGAAATACTTAAAATGAATCTCGCAATGTATTTTTCTGGGTCTGTGTGATATACATTCCTGCTTTCATTTTATAAGAAGGGACATCCCATAACTTACTAATGCCATGAGTAAATTCAAAGGGTCTCTGCACTTATTACCACTTATTGTCAACACAAGATAAATTATTGTTTAATCTAAACATAATTCTAATATTCCTCTCTAATCCAAATCAACTGAAGCAGTAATTTGTTAATATTATTTCAATCCTGCTGTGCTGAAGTTTTGATTCCAATGTGACATTTAATAGGAAGGTCTCAATACTTATATAAAATACTAGACTAAGTGGGACACGTTGGGTCCCAGCATCACACGGGAGGGCTGGCCACCAACGCATTATTCCACCTCTCCACCAATTCCAATACTGCTCGCCAGTGGGGGGAGCTGCCTGTTGCGCTATCATGGGTGTTGCGGTCTGTAGGTACTGGTTTCCAGAGGGCTAGTATAGACATTGTGGGCTGTATGGATGCTTGGGCAGGCATCCAACTGTTGCAATGATTTTAAAAGCCAAGCCAAGGCAAACAATTGGGCCGCAGACACCCGACAACCAAAATTCATTTTGTGAACACAAACTTGTCAAAAAGTAGAGGCAAACAATTGGGCTGCAGACACCCAACAACCAAAATTCATCTTGTGAACACAAACTTGTTCAAAAAAAAGGCGAGGCAAACAATTGGGCTGCAGACACCTGACAACCAAAATTCATTTTGTGAACACCAACTTGTTAAAAAAAGGCGAGGCAAACAATTGGGATGCAGACACCCAACAACCAAAATTCATTTTGTGATCACAAACTTGTTAAAAACGGTTGCAGCCACTTTACAGCCGCATCGAGGGGACTCACCGTGGAGTAGACATGCGTTCAGTGTTATTCGCAGCTCAGAGAGCCATGACCTTCTCGCTTCCTGGTCTGGCAGAGACTGAGAGAGGCACGACACTTCCTGGTTTTATAGTCTCTCCTCCTGCCGCCAGCAGGGGCAGCAGAGAGAACGGGGAATTTTGTAAAAACATTAATATCTCTCTCATTTTTCATCGATGGAACAAATCCTCCGCACTCATACGGCGGAGGGGGGCTCTGAGCGAGGTGGCCAAAAATGACAGCCGTAGGTGGCGGCGTTCTCTCGGAAATCACAGCATAGTCGGCCAAAAGCGGTCTAGATCAGAGATTTAATAATATAATATATATATATAGAGGATTCCGAGCACCATTTTAATTTCTATCAAATTATACTCTCTGAGTATCATTATCTTCGAGACATATTTTGTTCAATGTAGCTGTACAGTTTAGCAATTAGGTCATTTATGTTAAAATCCATTTTGCAAACCTTTTTTTATTATTTTTGCAGGGGTTGCATTTGCTGCCAGGTTTTGTGAAATGCACTGATTTACAGATGACAAATTAGGTATGCAAATTAGTGTTTTGCAAATTAATTGTCCATTAATCAGAAGTTAGGTTTATCTATTTCCTGCACCTTGCTTTTAATTCTTTTAAGTAATTATGAAACATGGTGAAATCACACATTCAGTGATGATCTGTTTTAGTTGGTTATTGTTTCAGAATGTAGCATGACAATATTGCTTGTAATCACATGCAAATTATTTCTTAATTTACCTGAAGTAATGTCACCATAAATACCGTAAATAGCCGAACGCGAATGTTCTACTAATTTCATCTGTCAGTTTACTATTCAATTGGACTAAAAGAAGTGGTAGGAAATTTAAAATTGCAAGAGTCAAAATTCAATAACATTTTTAATATGGCTTTAATTGATGCAAATACACATATTAAAGGGCCAGGTAGGACATAATTTGAAGGAGGACATAATTACAAAATGCTATAATCCAGTTTTAAGATTCAAATATTATTCACAAACACTGAAAGATTTATTACATCACCTGATCACTTAAAATGAATAAGTATACCTCCTACTTTGATAGGGTCATAAAATGTAGCTTAATGTAGCTGTAGCGTAGAAACTAGCTGTTCAGTGCACTGCACCCATGCTGGCCATCAAGCAATTAATTACACTAATCCCTTTTCTCTCATCAGATCCCCATTAATCACCTCCCCACCCGCCCAACTTCTCTACAGCAAGGGCAATTTAAAGGAGCCAATTAACCTACGGGCCAACACATGGGAATTTCTTCCCTAGCTTTCCACAAGATCCCAAGATGTGGGATCACATTGGGGCAAAACTATACAGTGGTGAGGAGAATGTGCAAACTTTGTGAAGTCAGCACCCAACATCAAGGTTGAACATGGGTCACCGAAGATATAAGGCAGCAATACTGACCACTGAGGCATCAAAATGACACTGATGGTAATATTTACAGAACAAACAAAGGTTAACCAAAGATGAAAAATGTATTTTTTTCACGATTACATCAGATTAAACATTTTATAAGGGCGAGTGGGTCCTAATGGCAAAAGTGAATTTAAAATTCTAAGACTTCTGTTTTACTCATGACATATTTCAATGTGCCTGTGATTGTGTGGCTCTGGTGTGCACATGCATTGCTCTGCACATTGCAATATTAATTCTGTAGACAGTCAAATGCCACAGACCATTATAAGCGCACTCTGCTTTCAGATGAGTTTGGTGTAAGCAAATAATGAGGATGTATTCAACCTTTCAAAGACGTTTCCCTGAAGAATTGTTTAACACTCACCATTTAATCAAAAATCCCCAGAAGAAATATGAAAGATTGTTATTTTCATGTAATTTTAAATGGAGTGGCTTATGATGAGATTCCTTTGAACCTCCTTTGCCAGTAATGCATCACACTGTCCCAGGGAATAAATAGGTCAGATATATAATGAAGATCCAAAACCTACAGTGCTCTCCATAATGTTTTGGACAAAGACTCATCATTTATTTATTTGTCTCTGTACTTCATAATTTGAGATTTGTAATAGAAATAAATCACATGTGGTTAAAGTGCACATTGTCAAATTTTAATTAAGGCCATTTTTATACATTTTGGTTTCATCATGTAGAAATTACAGCAATGTTTATACATAGTCCCCCCCATTTCAGGGCACCATAATGTTTGGGTCACAACAATGTCATGCAAATGAAAGTCATCATGTTTAGTATTTTGTTGCATATCCTTTGCATGCAATGACTGGTTGAAGTCTGCAATTCATGGACATCACCAGTTGTTGTGTGTCTTCTCTGTTGATGCTCTGTCAGCCTGTGTTGCAGCCATCTTTAGCTTATGCTTGTTTTGGGGACTAGTCCCCTTCAGTTTTCTCTTCAGCATATAAAAGGCATGCTCAATTGGGTTCAGATCAGGTCATTGACTTAGCCACTCAAGAATTGACCATTTTTTTAGCTTTGAAAAACACCTTTGTTGCTTTAGAAGTATGTTTGGGATTATTGTCTTGCTGTAGAATGAACTGCCGGCCAATGAGTTTTGATGCATTTGTTTGAATTGAGCAGATAGGATGGGTCTATACACCAGAATTCATTATGCTACTGCCATCAGCAATTGTATCATCAATGAAGATAAGTGAGCCAGTACCTTCAGCAGCCATACATGCCCAGGCCATAACACCCCCACCACTGTGTTTCACAGATGAGGTGGTATGCTTTGGATCTTGGGCAGTTCCTTCTCTCCTCCATACTTTGCTCTTGCCATCACTGATATAAGTTAATTTTCGTCTCATCTGTCCACAAGACCTTTTTCCAGAACGGAGGTTGCTCGTTTAAGTACTTCTTGGCAAACTGTAACCTGGCCACCATATTTTTGCAGCTAACAAGTGATATGCATCTTGCAGTGTAGCCTCTGCATTTCTGTTCGTGAAATCTTCTGTGGACATTGGTCATTGACAAAACCACACTGGACTCCTGAAGAGTGTTTCTGATCTGTCAAGCAGGTGTATGGGGGGTTTTCTTTATTATAGAGAGAATTCTTCTGTCATCAGCCTTCCTTGGCCTGCCAGTCCCTTTGTGTTTAGTAAGCTCACCAGTGCTCTATTTCTTCTTAATGATGTTCCAAACAGTTGATTTTAGTAGGCCTCAAGTTTGGCTGATGTCCCTAACAGTTTTATTCTTGTTTCTCAGTCTCATAATAGCTTCTTTGACTTTCCTTGGCACAACTTTAGTCCTTGTGTTGATAAACAGCAATAAAAGTTTCCAAAGGTGATGGAAAGACTAGCTGAGAGCTCTCATATACCTGCATTAAGGAGGCATTTAAACACACTTGAGCAATTACAAACATCTGCAAAGCCATGTGTCCCAAACATCATAGTGCCCTGAAATGGGGGGACTATGTATAAACGCAGCTGTAATTTCTACATGGTGAAACCAAAATGTATAACAAATACCCTTTAATAAAATCTGACAATGTGCACCACATGTGATTATTTATATTACAAATCTCAAATTGTGGAGTACAAAGGAAAATAAATAAATTATGGGTCTTTGTCCCAAACATTGTGGAGGGCACTGTACATCAACATTTGTTGATACACTACTTGGAGCAAAATTGGGGATCATGTCGACATGCTCTTCAAGATCATTCCAGTCCTTTATCATTATTTCCCACCCATTTGCTGTTAATCTATTAAATTTTATCCCTGTGGAGAAATCAAACTGCTTCTCTGGAGCAACATTCCAGTAACATTCGCCTTGAAATCTAAACATCAGTTACGATATATTGAACAACCTCTTCCTATGATGAGAAAACCCCTATAAATAAGAAAGTAATTTGGAAAACAACATTTCCAACATGACCTTCAATGGTGTGGAGAGGCTGGGGATGCTGGAATTCTTCTCCATAGGTCACACCAGGTTAAGCAAAGATTTAATGCTTGCATTCACACTTATGATGGCTTTTGGCAGTGCGTAAAAAGATAATCTGTTTCTAATGGATTGGAGAGTTAGTATCCAGAAAATACACATGTAAAGTAATTTCCCAAAGAAACAGCTGGGTGATGAGGGTTTTTTTAGTCAATACATTGTTGTCATGATCTGGTTTGCAGTGTTTGTAAAAC
Source organism: Leucoraja erinaceus (assembly GCF_028641065.1). NCBI lineage: Eukaryota > Metazoa > Chordata > Chondrichthyes > Rajiformes > Rajidae > Leucoraja > Leucoraja erinaceus. Next base: position 37,575,303 of record NC_073387.1, read on the forward strand.
AAACATTTGCTCAAGTAGAATAAATAGAGCATTTTGAAATGGAGAGAATGTGTTCAAATCAATCATTGGGCAAATGAAACAGTTTTCTCAAGAAGAATAACATATGTAGATAAGAAAATGCCACAGAATGAGCTAATACGTTTCACATTTGCAGGATGGATACAGATAGTTAGACAGTGGCCATCAGTTGCTAAAACATTTAGAGGTTCATTATTGGTGAGATTCGCATCTAAATTAGTTTGAAGAAGGCTGCAGGGATTATGATGGATGATTAACATATTAATTCCAAACTTCTGTGTGGCTTTTTTATTTATATGAGTGGTGGGTACAATGGGAACTCACAGCACAACTCATTAGCAGTTGCTTTAACAGCGATCTCTCAGCCCTATTTTACCTTTTTACCTTCTGCCATAAAAGCAGGCTGCATTGCACAGCAACAGTTTAGCAGATGCAGTGGGACTCATTTCAACTTAGAAATAATTGAAGCATGGCACAAGATAGGTGATCGAGGATTGCAACATTTTCTAACATTCGACTTAGTAAAGGAAAAAGAAAGTAGGAGAGATGTTCCAACAGGGTGACTGCAGGATCTCCAGATACTCACTGCAAAGGGCTATGCAGGAGGTCCTGGTGGCAGTCAGTACCCAGAAGGTTGACAATGCCTGAGGATACAATACCCTCAAGGTCAGTGTATGGTCCCTGCAAATTACATAACTTATCATCTTACTATTGATCGTGGACATATGCAATTAAATATAATGTATCTTGTGCAATCACTATTGAAGTCTCCATCAATCACCTAAAGTTAATTTGTTCTACCAGCCATCATACTGTTTCATCTCACACTCATACTGATAGCTTGTATGCAATCTCAGTTATTCATCCATGGTAGAAGCAAAGTAGAATTACCACTAGTAAGTTTCACGTATTCCCAGGCAGCAGCAGTTTACTGGCAAGAGTCAGGATTGGCATCATCAGTGCTTGCCACAGCTGGTGTAGCAATTATTCTCTCACCAGCGGTCCCAAAACTCGAGAACATTTGTACAGTGGTACAATGGCAGAGCAGGGCAGCAGAGTGGCGCAGCAGTTAGAGATGCTAATGCAAAATTCTGGTGACCTGGGTTCAATCCTGACCTTGTGTACTGTCTACATGCAGTTTGAAAGACAACAACAAGGAACAACAGGAAAATATGCTTTAAAGTTTGCGATTCTTGCACAACTTGGTATTAGTATTGGTTTATTATTGTCACGTGTACTAAGATAGGAGGGAAAGCTTTGTTTTGTGAATTATCCAGTCAAATCATTATGGTCTATGAGTATAACAAAGGACCAGAGTGCTGAATATAATGCTATAGCTGCAAAGAAAGTGCAGATAAGAAAAGAAAAGAACAACTGCAAGGGTTGTAGTGAAGTAGGTCAGAAGATCGGAACTACGTCCATAGCTTTTTAGAGGTCTGTTCAGCTCTCTAATAACAGCGGGGAAGAAGGTGTTTCTGAATCTGATGATACGTGCTGGTTTGCATGATGGACTGGGCACCTTGTCGTACCGTGTGATACATCCAGATAAAACCCTTTCTATGGTACATCTACAGAAATTTGTGGGTGGGGACATGCCAAATTTTCTTAGTCAATCGCAATCAATGTCTGATGTCTGTACTACACGTGCTTTAAGGTGAGAGGGGCAAAATTTAAAGGTGATATGCAGGGGATTTATTTACATTTCTTTACACTTTGGTGAGTGACTCAAACCAGGGGTGGTGTTGCAGGTATGATGGTGGCATTTAAGAGATAGTTTTAAGAGGCAGGTACTATTGCAACATTTAAGAAACAATTTGACAGGTACATGGATAGGACAGGTGTAGAGAGATACTAGACTAAGTGGGACCCGTTGGGTACCAGTCCCACACGGCGGGCCTGATCACCCAATGCAACACATTCCCCAATGCAATATTCCACCACTCACCCGTTCCCCCAGCACATACCGTTCCCCCAACGCAATATTCCACCACTCATTCATAGCCCCTAACTGCGCAGGCGCAGTTGTGGGGCACGGGGGTTGTGGGGTCAGGGGGGTGTGGGGGGCGGGGGGGTCGTTGTGTGAGGGGTGAGGGTTGTAGGGGCAGGAGAAGGGGTTGTGGGGGTGGGGGTGGGAGGGTTGTGGGGGCGGGGGGGGCGTTGTTGGAGCGGGGGAGGGGGTGTGTGGGGGGGGGGGGGGTGATGGCGGGGGGGGGGTGTGTGAGAGGGGGCTATTTTGTGGGCAGGGGTCTATTGCGGAGGCGGGGGTTGTTGTGGGGGGGGATGTGGTGGGGTGTGTTGTGAGGGGAGGGGGTGTTGTCGCTGGTAGTTCTCCTCTGCCGAGATCAGAGTCTCCGCTTTCCGTTTGGCGACATCTCTGACTGGGCTGGGCTGGGCTGGGACTCCCATGCTGGGCTGGGCTGGGTCTCTCCCATGCTGGGCTGGGCTGGGTCTCCCACGCTGGGCTGGGCTGGGTCTCTGACTGGGCTGGGCTGGGACTCCCATGCTGGGCTGGGCTGGGTCTCCCATGCTGGGCTGGGCTGGGTCTCCCATTCTGGGCTGGGCTGGGTCTCCCATGCTGGGCTGGGCTGGGTCTCCCACGCTGGGCTGGGGCTGGGCTGGGCTGGGTCTCCCATGCTGGGCTGGGCTGGGACTCCCACGCTGGGCTGGGTCGGATCTCCAACGCTGGGCTGGGCTGGGTTCGGTCTGCAACGCTGGGCTGGGTCTCGGCTGCATGGGGCTAGGCTGCATGGGGCTGGTTCTGCTTGGTGCTGGTTCTGCTTCAGGCTGGGCTGCTTGGAGCTGGGCTGCTTGGGGCTGGGCTGCTTTGGGTCTGAAAATTGTGGCCGGTCATCCTCAGCTCCAATAAATACGTGATGGCGCAGGTAGGGGCGGACCGTCCCGGTCAGTGACAGGGGAAGAGACTAATCCGCGCAGCGCTGAACAGCAGGAGAAGAAATCTATCTGCGCAAGCGCGGTTTTTAAGATTTTTTAAACCTCGCTAACTTTTACGACATTTAACCGATCAGAACGAAACTTGGTGGACTCGCACCACAGGAGAAAGGTGAGTGAACTGGCAAAACATCGTAGCACTAACTAGATCTGTTTACGCGCAAATAAAAAGACTGCACAAACCGGAAGATAACAAGATCAGTGTTTTAGTTATGGATAGAAGATAGAAGATAGATAGATAGATAGATGGGCCAAACGCAGGCAGGTGTGACTAATGTAGATGGGATCTGTTTGTCGGTGTGGGCAAGTTGGGCCGAAAGACCTCTGTCCATGCTGTATGACTCTATGACTCTATGACTATGACACACTCCATCAAGGCCTGTTCGCTACATGGTTTAATGCAACAGGAAATACAACCTCAATATTTTTAAAAAACACACACAGAAAACCACCTCTCATTATTATGTGCTTTGTGATCTTGCTGCCACTGTGATGGAACTTGTTCCAATCGGATTATCAGCCAAATTGGCAGATGGAAGGCAAATCGGGAGGTAATTACATTGAAATTTAGAACTGATAAATGAAAAGTTGTCGCTTAATATATTCCTGTGGAGCTGTATACATACTCTCACATCTTAATTTCCACAGATTTTCTGGGACTTCGCACGAACACCTTAAGTAAAAAGTTGTTAAAGAATTGATTCAGATGGAATTACAAACAGAAATAGTTAGAGACTAAGGAAGAAAGCCGATGGTTTTGATTTTCTCTTCTTCTGCATCTATACACTGTTTAATTGATGAGTGATAAATTTAGTTTATTCCGAGGTAAGAAAGGACAATATGTGAGCTAACAGTTGTAAATTTTAAATATAGCTACCTGTCTTGGACAGTAAATTAATCCCACTTGTGTTTTTAAGTGAATTTTGCATATAACTAGAATTATTGCGTTGTTTATTGACTGTGAATGTCAGCAGAAAGACCAATGTGAGTAGCCACAAGCACCACTCAAAGGCAGCCAGCTCCACCTAAAGGAGAGGTACATAGTGGCTGCGGGAAATAGTTGGAATCATTTGAAATCTGATTCTTCTTGTACCAATGCCTTGAGCAATGTTTGGTCATGCACCAAGATTTCCAGTCAATACACTGCAGGTCTTGTTTAAGAGGTGTAAACCTGCTGAGATGCTCTATATCAGAATAAGCAAGGGTCCTTCAGACAAGTGCTCTGGAGGGGAATGGGATGAATAGAGAATCAGAAGAATATAGTATGGGAACGCTCAGCCTATTAATTATGCATGGAGCCATCCTGCCCAGCAGATCAGAGCCTGAAGCAAAGTGTATTTTGGAGAGCAAAGCAAGGGTGGGACCAGTATGTGGTGAAACACCAAAGACATGCACGCAGGCAGGGCAAAGGCAATTTCCAGAGGTCATACCTAGGTCATACCTAGCTCTGCTGTAAAGGATTCATGTGAAGACTTTGAAAAGATTGATGCATGTCCATATTTGAGTGCATGCGAAAAAAATTGCTGGAAATTCTATGCTGTCAAAGAGTATCAAGCTGCGGTACACTAAGTTTGTAAGAGTACGAACACTGGCAATCATCTCCATTATCCCATGATAAGATTACTTGTTCTGCCACAGCTTCCTCACAGCCCATCAACAGTCTGAAAGAAGCAAATGCATAAAACTAAGAGCCACCAGTGGATAAATCACCAGATTAATATTTTTGATGTTTGGGTTGTGGATATGGAGCCAACCATTGAAATCCTACCATTTGAATGGAAAACAAAAAGGAATCAGCAATAGCTACCATGATATTGTCAGACTGTTGTTCACAAACTATATAGCTTACTTTTTTTTAAAGAAATCCATAAGGGGTGGACCAAAATCTCTGGCCAGAAATGTTCGTGTTCCACAAATAAATACATAAGAAAATCTTAAAAGCCGCAGCCAACTTTCTGCTTTGAAACTGATAGCAATCATTAGATTTTGGTTACAGTTTCTTTACTGGAGAAAAAGTACCTTTTTTCGGTTGTCACTGGACTTTCAGTAAGAGAAATTATTCCAGAAACCCCTTGGTGCATATGAACTTTTGCTGAAGGCTTTTTTCCTCGACTCCCTCCTTCTCTTCGTGGCTTGTCATGTTCTCTGCAGCCTTTATTAATGTTCCCAATAAAGCTGAATTCCTAAAGGAATACCTTCCCAGACAGCCTAGCTGGAAGCGACTTGAATCAACACAAACTGTAATCCCCAAAATGGTCCTCCAGCACGTGGCACATCATTTAAAGTTAGCTATTGAAACTTTAAGTGCAGGAAAGCTGAAAATGGATCGGAGGATGCTGGTCAACTGGCCTATCGATTTTGCATGAATTACAATCCCAGTGAACATTTCCTGAGCAGGCAATTTCTAAGGCAATGAATTTTAATGTGAAGCATCATAAAATAGTATTTTATACGCTTTAATAAAATAGGTGGATTTTAATTTAAAATTTTAGTTCACTATTGATTTTATTGATAAACGCCTGTTTATAAATTTATTTATGCAGTTACTTGCAACACAATAATTGAATGGGTAGAAGAAAGAAAAAGCTGAGGGACCGTGCATCTCCCTTTATTAACGCAACGGTGTTGGAGAGAGTCAAATTCTTTGGCGTACGCATCTCTGATGCTCTGTCCTGGGCCCAGTACATTGATGCAATTATGCCCGCGCTTCCTTAGAAGTTTTAAGAGATTTGGGAATATCACTAATTACTCTAATGAATTTGTACAAGTGTATAGTGGAGAGCATATTGAATGGCTGAATTACAGCCTCATTCAGTAATCTGAATAGTCCACAATGAAGGAGAATGCAGAAAGTGGTGTATGTTGCTTGGTCCATCGTGGGTACGGACCTCCGCACCATCAAAGACGTTGTTTAGCAGAGAGGTAAAGGGCAGATAGAACAAGAACCAGATGGGATCAAGGGCAGTGTGAGGGGGAGGTAGGGGGCAATGGAGGGGTGTGAGTGATCAAAAGTGTGTGAGAAGTAGATGGATGGACACTGGTGGGGGAGGGAGACAAAAAGGTGTGATGTATGGCCGGAGGGGATAAAATAGGAAGGGGAGGGGAACACCAGAGGTGTTTATTGACAGGTTATCACATTCAGAAAATTCAATATTCATACCATTAAAATCCTCAAATATGAAGTGTTGTTCCACTAGTTTGCATTCACCTCATGTTCGCAGTGGGAAAGGTTGAGGATGGACAGGTCAGTGTGGGAATGGGAAGGGGAATTGCAAGGGCATGCAGCTGCCAGCTCAGAGTGATCATTGCAGACAGCGTGCATTTGCTCTGCAAATCAGTCGCCTATTCCGCACTTGATCTCACCGATGAGGATGGGTCAATCGGCAGCACTGAATACAGTAGACTGAGTACAGTTGGAGGTGGTGCAGGTGAATCTTTGACTCACCTGAAAGGCCTGTGTAGTATCCTGGATTGTGGTGAAGGAGGAGGTGTAAGAACAGTTGTTGCACCTCCTGCAGTTGCAGGTGAAATGGCGAGGGGTCCGGGAGGGAAGGATGGATGAGAGGACCAGTGCGTATCGGAGGGGGTAGTCCTTTCAGAAAGCTAAAAGGGGAGTGGGGAAGAGAAGATATGGCAAGAGGTGCAAATTCATTGCACTCCTCTGGTCCTCCCATTTCTGAAACTTTTCCAGCACCCTTTCATCCATTTTTGGTCTCCTCCCTCTCCTGGTTCCATCCATCTACCACCCACAGGTTTTACTCACTGCCCCCCTCCTCCTCACATCAACAAACCCACCTGGTTCTAGGTCCAGACCCATCTATCCTTCAACTCTCCCCTAATGGCCCAATTATCATTTTACTTTCAAATTCCAGCTCTGGCAAATTTTGCGTTCCTGCTTATCACCCACCTAACCACCTGCAACTTCACACTCCTCCTTCCTGGCTCCATCTGCCCAGGTTTTCTGCCTCCACCTATCATTCACCCCTCTCTGCTACCTGACCCAATCTGTCCATCCTTATTCAGCCCCTCCATGGTCCACCAATCACCCACTGGCCCCCTGTCTCGCCTTTCCCCCTCTCTTCCATATACTCTCTTAATCGTGATGCAGGGTTTCAACTTGAAACATCAATAGTTCCTCACCTCTCCCCCACCCCCCCACACTCCTCCTCACCCCTTTGATGCCGCTCAAGCAGTTGATCCCTTCGAGCAAATTGTTCATTGCTCCAGATTCCAGCATCTGCAATCTCTTGTTGACAACATCCATAGCCTTTCCTCATACAAGGAAACAAGCAACATCATGAGTACAAAGGAACTTCAGATGCTGGTTTAAACCAAAGATAGACACACAAAGCTGGAGTAATTCAGCATTCTATTCAGCAAGACAGGCTGCATCTCTGGAGAGAAGGAATGGGAGATGTTTCGGGTCAAGACCATGCTTCAGACTAGTCGGGGAAAAGGATATAGGCGATGATCTAGAGATAAAGAACAATGAATGAAAGATATGCATATCTTTCAATATCATCGTTACTTTTTTGCTTATCTTTTATTCATTGTTTTTTATATTTCGACCTGAAACATCACCCATTCCTTCTCTCCAGAGATGCTGCCTGTAACCGCTGAGTTACTCCAGCTTTTAGTGTCCAGTAACATCATTGTTGCTTGCTTCACTATGCTCCCTAGGAAAGTAAATGGCCCATAGTTCAATCACAAGAACTCTATAATATTCCTTAATATTTCTAATTATGTTTTATTCACTTCCTTTCGATTTGAAATTCCCACTGCAAATTCTATCCTCTTAAATCATTTGAGAACATTAATTGTAAAACAGAAGTTTTTAATTGATCATGTTTACTCAGTGCGATTAGTACTGTAATGTGAGTGATATTGATTGGTGCCAACTTAAAAATTGTAGCATGTGTTAGTAATACATTGGTCATTATAGAAACTGCCAGAAAGAATATACAGGGCTCTTAAATATATATAAAGAAGAAGAGCTAGCTAGGGCTCTTAAAGATAGCAGAGTCAGTGGATATGGAGAGAAGGCAGGAATGGGGTACTGATTGTGGATGATCAGCCATGATCACATTGAATGATGTTGCTGGCTTGAAGGCCGAATGGCCTACTCCTGCACCTATTATTTATTGTCTATCTCTACAGACAAGACCACCCTAACTTCAAATACACCTGGACCATTTCCGACTCTTCCCTACCATTCCTTGACCTCACTATCTCCATTGCAGGTGATAGACTTCTGACCGACATCCACTATAAACCTACTGACTCCCATGGCTATCTGGACTACATTTCTTCCCACCCTGCTTCCTGTAAGGACTCCATCCCCTACTCCCAATTCCTCCGTCTACGCCGCATCTGCTCCCAGGATGAGGCGTTCCACACCAGGGTCTGAAATGTCCTCATTCTTCAGGGAACAGAGGTTCCCCTCCTCCACCATAGATGAGGCTCGCACCAGGGTCTCTTCCATACCCCGCAACACAGCTCTCTCTCCCCCATCCCCCCACTCGCAACAAGGGCAGAGTCCCCCTAGTCCTCACCTTTCACCCCACCAGCCGTCACATACAACAAGTAATCCTCCGTCAGTTTCGCCACCTCCAACGTGACCCCACCACTCGCCACATCTTCCCATCTCCCCCCATGTCTGCCTTCTGCAAAGGCCGCTCCCTCCATAACTCCCTTGTCAATTCTTCCCTTCCCTCCCGTACCACCCCCTCCCCGGGCACTTTCCCTTGCAACCGCAAGAGATGCAACACTTGTCCCTTTACCTCCTCCCTCGACTCCATTCAAGGACCCAAGCAGTCGTTCCAGGTGTGACAGAGGTTTACCTGCATCTCCTCCAACCTGATCTATTGCATCCGCTGCTCTAGATGTCAGCAGATCTATATCGGTGAGACCAAGTGGAGGTTGGGCGATCGTTTCGCCGAACACCTCTGCTCGGTCCGCAATAACCAACCTGACCTCCCGGTGGCTCAGCACTTCAAATCCCCCTCCCACACCGTATCCGACCTCTCTGTCCTGGGTCCCCTCCATGGCCAGAGCGAGCAACACTGGAAATTGGAGGAACAGCACCTCATATTCCGCTTGGGGAGTCTGCATCCTGGGGGCATGAACATTGAATTCTCCCAATTTTGTTAGTCCTTGCTGTCTCCTCCCCTTCCTCAGCCCTCCTGCTGTCTCCTCCCATTCCCCAGCCTTCGGGCTCCTCCTCCTTTTTCCTTTCTTCTCCCCCTCCCCCACCCCCCATCAGTCTGAAGAATGGTTTCGGCCCGAAACGTTGCCTATTTCCTTCGCTCCATAGATGCTGCTGCACCCGCTGAGTTTCTCCAACTTTTTTGTGTACCTTCGATTTTCCAGCATCTGCAGTTCCTTCTTGAACACTCTAAGAAATGCTGTTTTGCACAAAATTATTTTACTAATAGATTTTGTTTGTTGTTTCAATAACTTACTGTCCTCCAGTATCTCACTGAGCAAATGTGAGAGAGAAAGATACTATAGCAATTACTTTGGAAATCCTGTTTTTTGTATGTTTGGCGAACTGCTATCTCTTTATTGAAGGTCCAGTAAAATGGAACAAAAGACAATTAATTTCTATTATCGTGCAGTGCTAAATGGGAAAATATAATGATAGAATATCAGATATGGTATTGTGGGCCCATTAATAGGTGTTTAAAAATTCAGATAAACTACTAAATGTTCATACAATGGTATTCTAAAATGTAATTTCAAGGCAGAATAGTTAGTTGTTAATTCTAAACGGCTTCATAAATCATTTCTTTTTAATACCTAGTAAGGTCATTTAATCAATAACACTATTCTATTCCCATCTGTATCGAACATTGGGGGCCACATTAAATAAGATCAATATAAATTATGGGAAACTTTTTACCCAAATTTGCACTTCCAAAGCAGCTTGCCCCTTTACAGAAAAAGGATATTCTCATCCAGTGAGATGTTTACAGAAATTCTGAAACCTTTACTGCAGAGTGGAGAATGCAGCCTTTCAAAGTCCTTCACAGATTATGACTGGAATAGCACCACAGGAATTGTTAGCCCTTCAGCAAGATCTCCACACTTATGTCAGCAACACAAGAGCTACCACAGCTACACCTCGGCGTTTTGTGTTGGTTCTGAAAAATCTGCAGAGAAAACCAGTGATTAATTTTGACACACCACTTATCCTTCCTTCAGAACTCTTTTTCAAAGCTGTTCCTTTTATTCAGAAGCTCCATTATCAGCATTCACTGTCATGTCCTGAATCGGCAGCAAGAATGCCGAGGAGATCTATGACTGCTGTTATTGCGACCACGATGGGAGTGGGAATGCTGGTGAGGGGACGAGGAGGAGGGGTGCGTTGAGTTTTAACACCCAAGAGTGGTGAGGGGGGGGGTCAGTTTATCATTAAAATTTGAAGAAAAAGGAAGTTCAGCCAAAATGCAACAACACAGCAAATTCCAGGTTTAAATGAGGTGCACTTGACTGCATGCAAACAACCTTCTCACCAGTCAGCATGGTGATTAGCCCAGGCTGATTGGCAATTAGCACAATGTTTAATTACATAGAAATGAGGGAATTTTCAATTGATTTAAGCATTCTTTAGAACTTAACATCTCCAGAATGGGTTTCCCGGGGCTTGGGAAAGTTGCCAGTGAAAAGTAGACAAGTTTCAGATGCAGTCTGTAATGGGTGAAGGGATGGGTTATTTAAAGTACAATAAGAATTATTACACCATTCCTGCACTATGCTGCAGGACCTGCCTGTCCCGCTGAGTTACTCCAGCATTTTGTGTCCAACTTTGGTATAAACCAGCATCTGCAGTTCCTTCCTATACAGAAACAAAAGCTTATTTAAGAACAGAGGTAGATTGCAAATATGTTAGATACCATGTCTGCAATCCTATTTCAGGCAGCAGGCACATTGGTATCCATGATCTGTGCTCCTGTGATTGTGGCCCATGTGGATTTATTTGAGAGATGAGCTTAAACGTCCATGAAGAACATTAATTCTCTCTATGGCAGGAATACATACAATTCCCTGCAGCACCATCCACATAGGACCAAATTGAGAGATTTCCCTTTGCAGAGTGCGGCCTGCCTTTGGAATTCTCTAAGGCATTGTGTTGTGAAGGCTTAGGGACTGAATATAATCAAGGATAAGGTTAATAGGTTTTTGGATACCAAACGGGGAATATAGGAAATGAGCAGAAAGGATCAGTCAGAATTACAGAGCAGGCCTGAGAGATAGGTGTGACCTTTTTATGACTTGTCCAATTTGATGTTTCAGTGTTTGGTACCATCCGGAACAGACAGAGAGTTATAATGACAACCAGAAATTCTGTAAACAAAAATGGTCATTGTTAGCTCTGTCATAGACTGTCTCATTTGGTCAAACTTAAAGCCTTGGTTTTAAGTCAAATGGGCCTGCTTACAGACATTTTCTCAGGCTTTGAACAGATCAAAGGAATAGGCAACAATCTTATTTCAATATTTTAAAATATTTTTTCTATTCTTGCTGACAACTTTCAGCATATCCATAGTTTCTGTAATTATATCAATAAACTATTAACTGTGTGCATTAATAATTTCCTTCATCATTTCAATAAAATAATAATCAAAATTACTTAACAAACTAACAGCCATCTAACAAAAATAATATGTCGTGATTTTACTGGTTCCAACATGCAGGAAAATATTGCTAAACGGTTTAGCATGAAATCCTAATAATTAGTATCGAAATTATCCTTTGCTGGTAGCAGTTAACTTTGACTAACATCAACAATGTGAATAACAAAAGACTGTTGAAAAGGATTTTTTATATCACCGAAGTCCTATAGCATTCATTTTAATTGTTTAATTATTTTCCTATAACAGTCTCAGCTGAATCAAGACTTGATTTAATTCCCATTCATTAAGTTCAATTAACTGAGTTAATGAGTTGCGACCAGTGTTTGTGGTGCTCTGTTAACTCCACCATTCAATATATATACTTTAAGAATATTAGAATTTGAGAAGTAGGAGCAAGGGTAAACCATAAAATGTTTGCTCCTGCCTCATTGTTCGTAAGTTCAAGGATGCTCTGATCTTACCCTCAACTGCTTAGTTTAGCCTGTTCACCATAACCCTGATTCCCCTATAAATCTGTCTAAAAATCAGTTTATTTCAGTCTTAATTAACTTTAATAATGGTATAACCCATGGCCCTCTAAGTAGAAAATTCTAAAAGACGCACGGCCATCCAAGAAGGGAAATTCTTCCCCATTTGCATTTTGAGAGGCCTAAGTCTTATTCAGAAATAATGCACATTGATTCTAAATTCCTCCACAAACAGAAATATCCTCTCAACATCCACTCTGTCATTGGCTCAAAGTACTGTAGGTTTCAATAAGACTATTCTTATTCTGCTGTTCAACTACTGGCCCAAACTGCTCAACCTTTCCTCTTGAGCTAATCACTTTGTCCCTTGTGTCAGCTTGGTGAACCATCTCCAAATTGTCTCTTGTAGCAATATGTCCCTCCTTAAAGGAGACCGCGTGAAAACAGTGCTTAACATGGTCTCACCAACTCCCTATTGAACTGTATCGAACTATCCTGCCTACTATTATATTCCATTTCTATGCAATAAAAAACATTACCCTTGTTGAATACTTGCTAGAGTAGTGCACTGCCTTGCACCAAGCAGCAGCATCCTGCATAGACACAAAATGTAAGAATAACTCATAGATAGTGACATTTTAGGGTTAGGGCAACTTCTTCAAACCTGCAGAAGTCTTAAGAGCCTTTGGTCTGAACTGGGATATTGACCCAAAATGTCCTATGCAATTTCTTCAGAGATGATGCCTGACTCGTTGAGTTTATCCAGCATTTTGTATCTATCTTTGGTATATCCCTGCAACTGCAGTTCCTTGTTATTATAGCAACATCCTGCAGTCTGTCTCCAATATTCTGCTTTTCTATTTCTCCAACCAAAGCAAGTAATCTCATATGTTATGTCCTACCTGGTTATGTTTTTCAGATTCGACTGTTAGAAATATTCCTTCATATGCTATTTTCTTTAAACCACCTTCAGTATGATAAAATTCTTTATTTGAGTATTCCCATATGATATAAGCATCAGTGGAATAAATGATTGTCAAATATTTTTGGTGCTGACGACCTAAATCCATTGTGTAGTATGTCTGTAGACACAAGGGACTGCAGATGCTGGTTTACAAAAAGAAGACATGAGGTGCTGGGAAAAATACACTAAGTGCTCGAGTAACTCAGCCGGTCAGGTAGCATCTCTGAAAAATAGGGACTGGTGACTTTTGAGGTTGGGACCCGTCTTAAGACTAATTATGGTAGTGGAGAGGGGGGAAGAAAGCTGGAAGAGAGGGGGGACAGGACAAAACATAGCAAGTGATAGGTGGAGACATGTGAGGTAATTTTTGATAAGCAGATGGTTGGATAAAGGCTAAGCATGATCAGACAGAAGGCATGAGACAAGAAGATTGAATGGTAGTGAATTGTGAAGCTAGTAGAAGGAATTAGTTGGAAGCCGAGTGGGAGGGGAGAAATATGTGTGAGTCCAGTTGAGGCAAAGGGGAGGGGGCAGGGAGTGAGGGAAGAGGGTGGGTGGTTTTGATAGTTACTTAAAATTGTAGAGTTCAACATTCATACCATTGGGTTTAAGCCACACAAGCCTGTATAAGGTGCTATTCCTCCAGTTTGCGTGTGGCCTCACTCTGGCAATGGTGGAGGCCCAGGACAGAAAGGTCAGTGTGAGGATGGAGAGAGGAGTTAAAATGTTTAGCAACTAGGAGATTCAGTAGGCCTTGGCAGACCTAGCACAAGTGTTCAGTGAAATTGTTGCCAAGTTTAAGCTTGGTCTCCCCAACATCTACTGGATCTCCTGGTCGTTAACCATTTCAACCATCAAATGCAGTAGGTGAGGTGCTTGTGAACCTCTGAGTACCTGGAAGGACTGCTGGAGTCCCTAGTTAGATGTGAAGGAGAAGGTGCAGGGACAGGTGTTGCATTCCCAGTGGTTGCAGGCTTGAGGAGGGGCATAGTTATTAAAATAATGTATGTGTTTTTGTACAAGTGTAATCTGGTGTGCCACAGTAAACAAGCCTGAACAATATAGTCAAGGAAATCAAGAGAATAAGTGTTCGGCACAGACTAGAAGGGCCGAGTTGGCCTGTTTCCATGCTGTAATTGTTATATGGTTATATGGTTAACTAAAAATACCTCTAAAGGGCATGTCCCACTTACGTGTCCTTGGCACGCAAATTACGTGACCTCGTGGTCGCGTTGAGGCGCATGGGCATCGTATGGCTGCACGGGGCCGGTCCCACTTAGAAGTGCAGAGGGATATGTAGTGTGCGTGACATCGCGCGATGCTCCGAAATTTTTGTAGTGAACAAAATCTTCGTGTGCCAACGGCCTGTTGCGGAATTGATGGCCAAAGTGGGACAGGCCCAAGACCCTGGCACGACACAATGTCTCACCTTCAACAGCAGCAGAAGCAGGCAAACGATCGCCGAACTCTGCCTGGCGCTCATGGCCGTTGCGGTCCGGATCCGCCCCCACTTCTACTCCCAGAGCGGGGCCAAGAAAATTGAGGATGGACACAAAATGCAGGAGTAACTCAGCGAGACCAGCAGCATCTCTGGAGAGAAGCAATGGGTGACGTTTCAGGTCAAGACCCTTCTTTTCAGACTGAAGAAGAGTCTCGACATGAAACGTCACCCATTTCTTCTCTCCAGAGATGCCGCCAGTCCCGCTGAGTTGCTCCAGCTTTGTGTCCATCTTCAAATGACGTCACGCACTCCAGACGACTGTGCGTATGCATGTAATCACGCCCGACTTTCACAGGACCATCGTGGCTCAACGGTACCATGAGGTCGCGTAATTTGCGTGCCAAGGACACGCAAGTGGGACAGGCCCTTTAGGCTCACCAAAGCAGAGTACAGAGTTTTCCTTGCTTCGTGATTTGTGCTGGTCTTCATCACTTCCAATTTAACAGCAAATACAGTGATGAGAACTATATAACAACAAAAGGTTATTAAAAGAATGTGTGTGTTTTTGAGTGTACTCTGGTGTGCCACAGTAAACAAGCCTGAACAATATAGTCAAGGAAATCAAAGTAACTAAAAATACCTCTAAGGCTCACCAGACTACAGAGTTTTCCTTCCTTCGTGATTTGTGCTGGTCTTTATCACTTCCAATTTAACAGCAAATACAGTGATGAGAACCATATAACAACAAAAGGTTTCTGAGCACAACCTAAGGCAGAAGCAACCATATTGCATTTGTGTTTTGTTGGCATTTGAGTAACTTTTATCAAATCCTATACTCAGATATTAAATCAATAAATTAATACTACATATTACAAATAATGTACGCTGCAGAAAATAAAATGGCCCCACAACGTAAATGTTCTTGAAAAAACAATAACATTACAGTGAATAGGGCAATTTTTGTTAGTCTTTATTTAAATTCTGTTAACATTGTCTATACAAGTATACTGGGAAACCAAGACATTGCTGAGAGCGGTAATATCAGGTTTGACATATAATGTTATTATAATTTAAAAACTTCAATATCTAGTGATTTTTTTTTGAGGGTCCAATTTTTGTGAGCATTACTGGTGCCAGGTTTAGTACCAATATAGTTAGGGACAGTTCGTATTAGTTTCCTTGTTGTCAAGAGTATTAACATAGAAACATAGAAAATAGGTGCAGAAATAGGCCCTTCGAGCCAGCACTTAATATGATCATGGCTGATAATCCAAAATCAGTAACCCGTTCCTGCTTTCTCCACATATCCCTTGATTCTGTTAGCCCTAAGAAATACTGTTTATCTAAATCTCTCTTGACAACATCCTGTGAATTAGCCTCCACTGCCTTCTGTGGCAGAGAATTCCACAGACTCATAATACTCTGGGTGTAAAAGTTTTCCCTCGTCATAGCCCTAGATAGCCTACCCCTTATTCTTAAACTGTGACCCCTGGTCACATTGGGAGGTATTAGGGCAGGTTCAACTAATATTCACATGAACTATATAGACAGATCCTAATAAGATCCAACATGTAGCTCTGATTTAACACCAATGATGATTTGCTGAAGCTTATATGCCAACTTATGTCCTTTCTGGAGCATGCACAAACATAAATTTTGATCACTATTGAAAGAGAATCTATATATAACGCAGTTTTTCCATTTGCACAAAAACAATACATGATAGCTCACTCACTTACCGTTCTCCTGTGCTGTGAGTGCAACAAGCTTTGTTCCGATCGGTAGTATTTGTAAAAGTTAGCGAGGTTTAAAAATCGTAAAAACCGCGAGTGCGCACATCGATCTCCCCGCCTGCCAGTCAGCGCCACGTGGATTGGTCTGTTCTCCTGACACTCCCCGGGATAGTCCGCCCCTTCCTGCACCATCGCGTCTTTACTGGAGCTGAGGGATGCTGTTGGTGGCCGGCGGAGACCTCCAACTGGAAACAATTTTCGGAGCGACCGGAAGCGGCTCAGACCGGCACGGCCTTGGAGATGTCGCCAAACGGAAAATGCAGGGTCTGATCCCAGCGGAGGAGAGGGTCCAGCGCCCGCAGTAAGTCCCAAATGCACCGCCATTGCAATGCCCCTCAGTTCCATCCCCTTCCCCTCCGGTCCCCTTCGCTGGCTCCTGTCCCCTCCCCTGTGACACCCCCTCTCCCCCATGGCTTTTCCCCATCTTTTCTCCGAGCTCTCCTCCCACCCCTATGCCCGGCGCAGCCATAGCTGATGGTGCTTCCGGGTCAAGACGAGGATCCAAGGCCTGGCTCTAAGGATGCCAACAGCTGATGCTCCTCCGGGACACGCAAGAAGGGAGAGGAGCAACAACCTCGAGATCCTGGGTAGTTGAGGAGGTAATGTGGGGTGGAGAGGGGATAGAGGGAGAGGAGCGAAATAGGGAAGGGAGAGGTTTATGGAGGGAGGGCGGGAGTGACTGAGGGTAGAGAAAAGGAGACGTGAGGGGGGATTGGGGGAGGATAGGAGGGAAAAGAGGAAGGAAGTGAGGGAGAGTGGGGGAGGAGGGGAGATGGAGGGAGAGGAAGGAGGAAATAGAGAGGGGGGAGTGGGAGAGGTAAGGAGTGGGGAATAGAGGGAAAGGAGGGCAGTGGAGAGGTGAAGGGTAGAGGGGGGGATAGGGGGAGGTGAGGGATAGAGGGAAAGGAGAGGGTTTAGAGAGGGGAGAGGAGTTATGGAGGGAGGGATGGAGTGACTGAGGGTAGGGGAAAGGAGAGGGAGAGAGAGGTGAGGGAAGGATTGGGGAGGGGAGGAGGAGAGGGGAAAGAAGAGGGAGGGTGAAGAGGAGAGAAGAGAGAGAGTGCTAGGGATGAAGGGAAATGAGCTGCTCCTGTGCAGTTGGGGGCTATGGGTGAGTGGTGGAATATTGCATTGGGGGAACCAAGCCTCCTGTGTGACAGGAACCCAACAGTATTCCTTGTGTGAATGAATATTTGTATGTGAACACACACACACACCCCTCCGAGAGAGGGAGAGATGGGGAGGGAGAGAGGGAGAGACTGAGAGAGAGAGAGACATTTTGTCTTAGTAACAGTGAAATGAAACTACTAGTTTATGTAAAAATCTATCCGATTCATTAATATTTCTCAGGGAAAGAAAATATATAATTCTTTCCCTTTCTGACCTTTTTGTGGTTGCTTTAACTCTTCCCCACGTTTTGGACAATTTGTGATGGTCAAAACATGTTAACATTTCCAACAATGTTTCTATTCTGTAAAAAAAATAAGTAAAACTGAAAGGAGTCTGTGGAAAAGATTCACAGAATCAAAAAATCAATTTCAAGTGGGCTTTCAATTACTTTTTAATATCAGGAACCAGGTACCTTGCAGGGGTTTCACCATGCTGTTGTATGTAGATTAAACCACGGATTAAACATTAAACAGAATAGGATCAAGGCATGTAGTTTGAAGTTCTGATGAAAGGCCTTCAGCCTGAAACTTTAATTCCATTCCTCTTTCCACAGATGTTGATCCGCTGAATATTTCCAGCATTTTCAGTTTTTGTTTCAGATTTCCAATATCTACAGTTTTTCTTCAAATTTTTCAGGCAGTAAGATAGTTGTTGGGGAAAAAAATATTTTGTACTCCTACAAACCAGTTGTAACTGGGAGTAAACAGCTTCTCCACAATCCAATAAAAGGAAATCAAAGCAATAGTATAAAGTTCTAGTGGTACTTTGATGAAAGCAACGGGCTTCGAGAGGCCTTTGTAGTTTTGCAACTAATCACAGCCGAATGACCCCATAGACAAAGAATTCCTTACAACAACCTTCAACATACTCTCGGATGCCTTTGCTTCATGCTGCTCTATCAATCTCCCAGAGATCTTTCTAAGCTGTTATTATCGTTAACAATAATATCATTAACTTCTTCTCAGTGCTGCATTCAGAAATACAAAATACCTTTCATATTTTCAAAGATTTAGCCAAACCAAAAGAATAACAATTCTGTTTTATCCTTAGTACCATTATGCATTGGGTTCACGGCTTGCAGGTGTAATGTTTCGAGAGGTTTATTTACCACAGAAAGGATTTTTTTGGCTTTGGTTCCTTTTCGGATTTGACATGCTTGGAAAACTGGCTGTTGTGACTCAACCATTTTTCCTGCATTGAATTCAATTTTCCTTTCTATTAAACATGATAACAAAGGGTGGCTAATCCTACCTTACCTTTCCACCGAGGCTAAAAATGAAGATGACACCCAAAATGTTTTTATCTATTTCACAATTTTAAGGACAGGAAAAGAAATAATGCTGAAAGAAAGTTTTCTTTCTCTATAAATCTGCAAAATCTTTTGTTTTTAAAGTATTGCAAATATTCAGATTTTTTTGAGTGTTAAGGTTCTTCCACACTGGGATGATGTGGGAATTGTGCCTCTCCAGCAAGGTCCTCACTTTATCTTTCATACAGCTGATGTGATTCCAAGGAAACTACTTTCATTTTGCAATTCAAAGTATAATTATGATACTTCTTTCATATTTGTTCAGTCAGTTGGTGTTGCATGGCCTGTCCCAGATGGTCATGGTTAAACAACACAGCGGCTTTTTAAAATTATTTTCCATCTGCAATGGTCCACACACCTAGCCTGCACATGCGGTTTGAAGATTTGCATCGCCTACTTTGAAGCTCGGCGACAGAATCAAGAGAAATTCAGTTGAATCTTTCACTGGATGTTTGATTGTGTGTCTTATAAATTCCTTTCAGTTTTCCAGACTTCATCAGCATTGAAAATGGCTTCCTTAACTTCCTCTCCTGTGTCGAGATACCTTCCTGAATTGCAATCATTGAATTGCAATTCAAAGTTCAACCATGTCAATGTTAAGCCAACATGCATCAATTCCCGACAGGGATCAGCAGTTCCAAGATGAGTCCGCAGAGGCTCCCGAATTCGGTCTCCAGCAGAGGCCACCAACTTCTCGATGTTAGGCCGCGGCGCTGATGGAGATATGCTACGGAAAAAAATCGCATCTCTGTCCCCCATCCCCCCATTCCTCACATAAAACAAGCTAAAGAACACCAAAAACATATATTTAACACATACTAAAAAAACAACAAAGAAGGAAGGGACAGACAGACTGTTGACGAGGCAGCCATCCCATACACACACACACTAACAAATAACAAAACTATGAAAATATCTTCACAATGACAAAACATATTGAAAAGAGAAGAGCACTGGTGGCACAATGGCACTGCTTTAGAGCTGCTGCCTACAACTCCAGAAACAAGTCTTCAAACCCGATCGCAAGTGTTGTCTGTATGGAGATTGCATGTTCTCATGGAGTCAGTGAGCTGTCCTATTAAATCTTACCCCCTTCAACTCCTTGAGGTTTATGGCTTTTCCCCTCGTCGTGCGGGTTGATTAATTGGCCACAATAAATTGGCCCTAGTGTGTAGTGAGAGGTAGAATATGGGGTGACTACATGGGAACATTGAGAGAATAAAATGGGATTAGTGTAGGATTAATGGAAATCCTTAACACCGTCAAAGAAGAAATTAAAATTCACCTCTCTGGATTTACTTTATGACCAATAACCCAAATTCTGCAGTTGACAGCGAGTCATCCTTGCAACAGAAGGGTGAAAGTTCATCCCTGGTGTGAATCCGATTGAATCAGTGAACAACTACCTATAAAATGCTGATTGGTGTTGAATCCCTGGTGGTGATAAATTGGTGTTGAATAAATGTGCCCAGAGATTTGTTTCCCTGCTGTACAATTCTATGACTATGATTAAACGACAAAAACAATATAAACTAATTTAAATATATCTTAGTCCCTCATGCTCTTTTATTTCCATTCAATTTCCATTCTTGATAATATCTGCAATAAATAAATACATTTATGTTTAATGCGTACTATGCAAAGGATTGGGCAGCACAGTGGTGCAGTGGTGGAGTTGTTGTCTTCATGGAAATTGCACGCTCTCCCTGTTACTGTGCATGTTTTCTCCAGGGGTGCTCAGGTTTCCTCCCACATTCCAAAGATGTGGAGGTTTGTAGCTTAATTGACTTCTGTAAATTGTCCCGTGTGTAGGATAGAATTAGTGTATGGGTGATCGCTGGTCGGCGTGGACTCAGTGGGCCAAAGAGCCAATTTCCACGCTGTATCTCTAATCTCAACTAAACTAAACTAAGATTGCAATAACATTACTTCTTAATCATAATTTGCAAGGCTTTTGTGTTTCTAGAGCATGATAAAATGGAAGAATGTGAAGAAAAAATATTACACATAACAATTGCGGCCTTTGTGAATTGACCTAATTATACTTCTCTCTAGAAAGGGCATGTCATATAATACTGAGGGGATCCATGAAAGCTTATTTTCCTGTCCATGACCTGTGGGCTAAGGTGGTCAGGTAGCCGCTGATGATGGAGAGCTTGACAGCCTTGAGCTTTTTTTTTTATCAGACATTGATAAATAAGTAACCAAGTGAACGATAATAAATCTCACAAAATGTGCAAGTCAAGGGAAACAATTTTTGAAGCATTTAACTCTGTACAAATCTGACATGACATCATCTGCCGTTAGAATCTAAGAAAGCAGTCAAGCCAAACTACATGCTCACTCTCAAGTTATAGCTTACACGCATGAGAAAGCAACAAAAGACATAAAGTAGAGGAGACTACAATGTTGCCATTGTGTATATCCCAGATTGCTGTTCCATACAGTTACAAATTTGAATGGCAATGAAGAGTGAAGTATTTCTATTCAATGTAATTGGGCCAAGTATAAATTTGGACAGTTTCTGAGCTCAAGGTCATTCTTTTATAAAGCCAACTAGCAATTCACACTGAGTGGTAAATATGGCAAATAAGATCATCAAAAATAAATTCCGCTCCTGCAATAAAGGTTATAATGGTATCCAGTGAAATACTGTTTTGAAAACAATGGGATCAGCTTGTTTTTGTAAATGTTTGATTTCAATGCAAAGTATCGACCTCTGATATTAAACAATATCCCACAATAGAGTCATATCCATGCTATCTATCCCTGCTGGCATGTCAGAGATCTTCCTAATTTTAATGATGGTTTGTTCACGCAGTAAAATAAAACGAGAAGTTCCTGCTTCAGTCCCACAATTTCTTGACCTTTATGCCAAATTTCTACACTAAAATATGGCCCAAATAGTCCAGTCGGTTTGCTTTGTTGTCACGGATGTGGTACTGGGAAAAGAAAAATGACTGTTATTGTTCTGAATTTATGGCTGACATCTCCCTTTCTTTCTCTAACTTTCTTTTCCAGGATCTGCTCAACTAATGTGTAAGATTCATGGGGTTTCACAAAATAACATCAAAATCAAGTCGACAAGAAATCCTTTTGGGTTCCAGATGATGTTGCCCAAGTCACTATGTGGAATTGAGCAGTCCCTGAATCCAATGAGGTTGCACCACAAATAGTACAGGTGCACAACCTTTTATCCGAAAGCCTTGGGACCAGACACTTGTCGGATTTCGGACATTTTCGGATTTCAGAATGGAAGATTTTTAGCGTAGATTAGGTAGGTAGCGCGGGCGGCTTGAAAAGTCTGGAGCAGCTGCCTCCTCCCCGGAGACCGGGAGAATCATTGCATAAATGTTAGTCAGTTAGTTTGGAGGGATTTTATGTGGTGGTGGTGGTGTAGGGGTGAAGGGGGAAACTTTAATTCTTAGTCCCCTATCTACCTGGTCGGCGACTCCCAACCTCGCGGAGCTGGGGGCTCCGTCCGGCCGCGGGCGGCGCCGGTTGTAGCTCCGACCCCGGCAACTCTACCCCTGGCTGCGAGGCGCTCCAAATCCAGTGCGGCCCGCGGCTGGACGTCCCAGCTCCGAGAATGTCGGGAGTCGGCGGCATCGCAGTGCTGGGATACCAGCGGGGAGCGGGCAATGCCTTACCGGGTCGCCGTGCGGCAAGCTCCGGAGCGCTGTGGCCGCCTTCTTCCAACATTCGCGGAGCGTCGCTGGATGTGGAGCCGCGGAGCTGGGGGCTCCGTCCGGCCGCGGGCGGCGCCGGTTGGAGCTCCGACCCCGGCAACTCTACCCCTGGCTGCGCGGCTCCAAATCCAGCGACGCTCCGCGATGTTGTGTGTCGGCAGCCACAGCGCTCCGGAGCTTGCCGCACGGCGACCCGGTAAGGCATTGCCCGCACCCCGCTGGTATCCCAGCGCTGCGATGCCGCCGACTCCCGACATTCGCGGAGCTGGGACGTCCGGCCGCGGGCCGCGCTGGATTTGGAGCGCCTCGCAGCCAGGGGTAGAGTTGCCGGGGTCAGAGCTACAACCGGCGCCGCCCGCTGCCCCACCGGCCACAGCGCTGCGGAGCTTACTGCACGGCGACCCGGTAAGGCATTGACCGCTCCCCGCCTCTCCGACCAGGTAGGGGACTAAGAATTAAAGTTTACCCCTTCACCCCCCCTCACATAAAAGCCCTCCAAACTAACTGACTAACATTTAAGCAATGATTTACAGATGTTTAAGCGTCTCCCGGTCTCCAGGGAGGAGGCAGCCGCTACAGTAGTACAGACCTGGGTTGACCGTGGGTCGTTTTGGGTCAAGTTTGGCGCCAAACGCGAGCTTTGGTGCGCAGACGACATCTGGAAAAAATGGCCGGTTTTTGGAGCTTTTCGGTTTCTGGAACTCCGGATAAAAGGTTGTGCACCTGTAGTATGTAGATAAAGGGTAACAAGATTCAATCGTGCAAAGGCACATATGGTACATATTCTTTGATTTTTAAGTCTTTTGGATAATTTTGAGCCACATGAATATTATTTGCTTCCTCTACTTTCTGGTCTTTTTTGGTTGGTGTTTGGCAAGTGACCTTTTCACTTGTGATAAATGGAAGGCAAGAGTTAATGGATTGCAAGAGAGTTTTGTGAAAGGGAAAGGGTGTGAATGCAGATGAGGGTTGGGGGAGATGTAGGGATTGGAAGCTTTACGCATGTGGATGTCAGATGGATGGACTGATCGAACCTTGAGTGAGGTGTCATAAACCCCTGTCTCACGGTGAGAGTCGACCCACGAGTGACCCCGGGTTTAAAACAAATTAAACTTGTGGTAATCACGTACAATTAACGTAGCGGGAACGTCGGAACTCGTGGACGCAACTTAGCGACTCGTGGCGCTAACGGCAGGTACCCGTGAAACTTGTTAACTCTTGAAAAATTTCAAACACGTTTAAAGATTTCCACGAGTCAAATTTACTCTTGAAGTTTAAATTTGAAACATTTAAACTTGTTGTAAGAATGTAGTGGCCCGTAGGTTTACCTTAATGACTCGTGAGTCTACCGTGGGCACTCTGTAACTTAGCGGGCAGGCAGCATCTCTGGAGAGAAGGAATGGGTGATGGGATGACATTTCCAAAATTATGCTGTGTCTTTGTGTTACTCCAGCAGTGTGGGTCACTTTTTGTCAACCAGCATCTGCCCTTTCTTGTGTATGACATTATTTGTATCCGTCGCAGTTGATTGTCGCTCCGTTCAGTTTCCCAGGGGGCCGGGACGGGACTGGAGTGGGAGGGAAAGGTGGGGGGGGGGGGGGGGGGGGGGGGAGTCAGGGGGGGGAAATGGGAGGAGTTGAGGTGACTTAGTACGGTAGTCAGGTGTATGATAGATGTATTGACTGTGTGGGCAGACACTTTGGTAGTTATTGCCCATGGGGAGAGAGGGAGGGGGAGAGAGGGAGGGGGAGAAGGGAGAGAGGAGTACAGGAGAGAGAAACACAGAGAGAATCAGAGGAACAGAAGTATCTGAAGCAAGCACCTCACTATTATTGGTTCTTATTTATGGGGAAAAAATATTTTATCAAGGGTAACAAGAATAACAATGCACAAAATTAAAATGGTTATTGTGACGAAATGGGGAAGAAGGATTTAAAAAGCTGCCGCTAACAATTATATTAACCGCTTGGAAGTTTCTGCATGGATAGATGACGACCCAGAGCATGTCAATAGCGATCTTTTTGTTTATTTCTCCTATCTCAGGATAAAGATTTAAAAATAACCAAATAGTCCTGAATGTTGAGTGCGTAACAAGAACGACTAAAGGTCAGAACTGTCCCTTCCACACCTCATTATGCAAATAACAAAAAGATGGGTAAAAATACCAGATTTAAACCAATTCAGACGGAAAATCTTTTATAAATTAAACGTTCTCAAGTTGCTTTTGCTGTTTACTAACTGATAAAAAAATTATCATCAGTAGCTTTTGCTTTCAATTCTTTTAATTGATAATTTTTTATCATCCTGGCAGCACCAGAGACCCAGGTTCGATCCTGACCTCGGTGCAGAATTTGAGCTTTGTCTTTCATTCAGAGGTTGTGGGTGGACTGATGTGACTGTAGGGCTCTGAAAACTTTGTTTCCCAGGGCTCGGGTGAGTGTGAAAGGGGTGGTTTCTGGTCAGATCTGCCCAATCAGCAATGTTTTGAGCCGTTGCTTTTTATACAGTTTAAGTCGCAACAGTGGGACAGCTGCTCTGACGGACATACTGGGTGAGTAGAGAGACACACACTGCTACCCCTCTGGTCTACGGACCTTGTTGTCGGGGGGAACAATAACGTTAATGTTCAATTTACCTAATCTTTTTGTGAGAAGTTTACCAACGTTTTGATGAGAGATAAATTAAGGGAATAAAACAATCTTACTAGACACAAAAAACTGGAATAACTCAGCCAAGCCGGCAGCATCTCTGGAGAGAAGGGTCGAAACGTTTTTTTCAGTCTGAAGAAGGGACTCGACCAGAAACGTCACCCATTCCTTCTCTCCAGAAATGCTGAGTTACTCCAGCATTTTGTGTCCATCTTTGGTGTAAACCAACATCTACAGTTCTTCCCGCCAAAAAAAAAGCAGCCTATGATTGATGCCAGACCTTGAACAAAGGGGCTTATGAATGCAATTTTGGAAGGATTGTTTCTTGAAACAAACTGCTCTAAAAGTTTGAAGGAAGGAATTGCAGATACTAGTTTAAACCAAAGAGAGAAACAAAATGATGGATTAACTCAGCTGGTCAGGCAGCATCTTTGGAGAAAAGAAATAGGTGATGATTCGGGTCGAGATCGTTCTTCAGGCTAGGTCTTTTTATAGTGAAAAAAAACTGTATGAGATCACTTTTACCATGTGATGATTTTTCCACACGTCGGTAGATGTTGTTGGCTCAAGAGTAACTCGGGAGAGGAACTTGGTTCGTAAACTCATAGAACATAGACATAGAAATTTAGGTGCAGGAGTAGGCCATTCGGCCCTTCGAGCCTGCACCGCCATTCAATATGATCATGGCTGATCATCCAACTCAGTATCCCCAATACCTGCCTTCTCTCCATACCCTCTGATCCCCTTGGCCACAAGGGCCTTTACATAGAACTCCCTCCCATAAATATAGCCAATTAACTGGCATTGAACTCAACTACCCTCTGTGGCTCCAGAGAGTTCCAGAGATTCACCACTCTCTGGAACTCTACTTATTTGTTTGATAACTAGCTGGATTGATGGAATAGGATTTTGATTATTACTTTTGGGTAATAAAGGATGCTATAATAGCTACAAATCTGCAGTCAGCAATAGCCACACCTACCAGTTGCCCCTTTGATCTGCAAATCACAGGTCTGCTCATTCGAAGTACACCATTATGGGCGAAGCTGAAGAAACTGCTCACATTGGCAAATATGCCAACAGTCACTCATCTGAGCAATTTTCAATTGACATTAATATGCAGAGAGGGGAAGGATATGGGTCATGTGTACCAGATGAGATTAGTTTATCTTGGCATCACGTTTGGCAGATACATTGAGGGCCAAAGAGCCTGTTCTGTGCTGTACGGTTCATGTTCTATGTTCTATGTTCTATGTTCTATCTCTGCAAGGGTCCAGTTGCACAGACATTGAGGGTGATGGTGACTTTGACAAGCTTTGATCAAGCACCAATCCAGAGATCATTTGACAATGAATCTTGTTCTACCAGACCGTTGACACCTAACATGAAGTCCCGAGCTTCCTGAAACATTGTAGCATTGTTACAAGCCTTGCCATCAATGGCGCTCCAGATCAGCCGACTGCTGTATGCGGAACTCGAGAGACTGTGGGGGGTGGGGGTGAGTAAACCTCAGGGAGGGATTTCCTCCTACAACAAGCTTATGATGTAGTGGAAATCCCGTTCTGTCATCTGTTCGCATTGTTTTTTCAACACGTTGCTGGTCTATTGAATCGCTGGATTTCAAAGTCAGGGCCCAAATTCAAGACCTTCAAAATCACGGATCACAAGTTCACGCTAAAACAAAAGGTATGTAGGAAATTTACTTAACATCTAACATATTAGGTGTAATTTAATTTTAATCTGATGATGTGAAATAAGTTAATTAGGCCCCGATATCGGCAACATGATCATTATCCGTATTGTGTAATTGTCTATCCGTGATCACTATTTTCATGCTAAATATCTGACTAAAAACTTCCACAGTACATACAGATCGGATTGAGGCAGCCGCCATGTTCAACATGGAGGCCCCCATGTTGAACATGGCGGCAGCCATCTTCTATCTGTATGTATGTCTATGTAAAACGGCCCTTGTCCTTGATCACAGCTTTTGAGTTAAGTCAATACAAAACAATAGGGATCAAGATGCTAATTTCCTAGTATGAAAATGACCATAACGTTTCTAATACTGAAGATATGAAAGTGAATTAGGTATGTATTGAAGAGTTTTTTAATGCTTTATCTGATGGGATAAATTGCAAGCTTGATTTTTAAATTCTCAAAATTTTGTAACATTCCTAAACATTTCTGGAAATTGATCCCCAATCTTGAACACTGCGATATGAATACAGCTTTGTGTAGCATCTGTCTCTCAACTGATTTTTTTCCTGCATCTAAACTATAAGGAGCAAGAGATTGTTATTCCATTATTTCTGCCAGTACTGTTCCCGGCATCTGCTCCTTCTGACGCTGTTCCTGCTGCTCCAATGTCTCCTCTTCCTATTGGCATTGATCCGGTGGCTTCTCTTCCTGCTGCATGTGGCATTCCAGTGGCTCTTTTTATCTAATTTAGAGATACAGCCTGGAAACAGGCCCTTCGGCCCACAAAGTCCACACACACTATCAGCGACCGACCAGCGATCCCCACACACCAACACTAACCTACACTCTGGGAGCCATTTACATTTATACCAAGCCAATTAATCTACAATCCTGTATGTCTTTGGAGTGTGGGAGGAAACTGAAGATCTTGGAAAAAAACTCACACAGGTCACGGGGAGAATGTACAAACTCCGTACAGACAAGCACCCATAGTCAGGTTCGCACTCGGGTCTCTGGCGTTGTAAGGCAGTAGCTCTACCACTCCACAGCCATGCCACCATGCCGCCCATCGTGTTCTGGGCTCTTGTTCCCACTGATGTTGGTTGCACCTTCTGCTGCTGCTCCAGCTGATGTTAGTCTGGTTAGTATTGCTCTCGCTATTGATACTATGGCTCATGACGTCCAAGTAGGAAAGCATTAATTACACCGGCGCTGATCTGACAAAGCAAATGTTTAGCATATAATCCTCCAAAATTATTGCTAAAAATGTAAAGTAACATCTCAGCATTGGTATTAGCTCAGAAAATTAGTATTAACCAGAAAAGCTCTTAGGAAAGCAACTGTTTATTTTATCTCTTATTGTCACAAAAAGAATAGAATATACACACTTAAGAGCAGGATCATGGATTAATAGTGAAGCTACTAAGTGAAATGTACACCACTCATTTGGCATGTCCCTAACAGTGTACTACAATTTCCAAGTCAGGAAAATAGAAGCATGCGATGTCCTTAAAAATTGTCTTGACTGATCTTCCAGCCTGTACCCATTGTCAACCCAATCCCATCCCCATCCTCTGAAATAATTGAGTAATGTTGTGATGGATGTTAGTTTGTGGCAACTAAAAAATGATTTTCCATATTAACCTGCTAGGCTCTGACATAATAATTAAAAAAGATACCATTTTCAAGAAAAGATCAGTATTCAAACCAGAAGTGAGCAGGTTTGGAAATGTTAAAATCATAACTAATCACTCCGTCCAAATCCAACTGTTTATCATATTCTATAATCCTAAAACACAGAGGGATAATGGCATACTGTATGTGGAATAATGATCACATTCCCTATTTTGGCAGATACATAGTGGATGTTAGGGATCTGTCAATCCTTTTATAATGAAGATAGCTCTTTAACAACAGTAGCACAGACTTAGCAAATGGCATGTGCTAGAGTTTATGTTGCCATTAAAAAAACAATAACAATGGAGCGAAGGGATTGGATTTTTATTTGCAAAATAAGCAGGATGCTAACTAGAGTGAGACAATTGAGAATATGCATGAATTAATGAGTTTATGAATTAATAGGTTTATTGGTCATATTCACATACAAATAATTTGCCTTGGTGCTCCGCCCGCAAGTGACAACATGACATACAGTGACAGTTAGGAATGACACATAAAACATTAAATATTAATAATAAACATTATTGATTATGATGAAATTCTGAATGAATTGCATAATTTCCTTATCTGCCTTTGAATCCAACCTGGTGACGGTCAAGAAAATGTTATCTTTTTTAATTATTAAGTCAGAGCCTAGCAGCTTAATATGGAAAATCATTTTTTAGTCGCCACAAACTAACAGTCCATCACAACATTACTCAATTCTATCAGTTGTGTAGGGAGGAACTGAAGTCTGAAGAAGGGTCTGGACCATAAACATCACCCATTCCACAGAGATGAGTTACTCCAGCATTTTGTGCCTATCTTCAGTTCCGTCAGTTGATTGGCAAGGCACTAAATCTGTGATAATGTTATTTAACCTGTTCTATTTTGTATTTATCAACATGTATTAATTGCAAATTTGCATGGAACTCCAAAATGGCAACCTTCTTGATTATCTGGGTTTGATTCATTAAGTAGTAGTTATAGATGGGAGAATGAAGATGGCAATTTCTGTACCAAAATATTTTATTCAAAATTTTGGTCAATCTTTTGGGATTCTTATGATTGCAATACCATCTTGATTTTAAAGGTCAAATTAAGAGAGTTCATTTTGTTATGGATCCATTGTGAAACACATTTTCAACATATACATCCATGTCCTAATAGCTAAATATAGATGTTGAATGATCAAGAATAGAGTTATTCAGCTTTAAAATCCTTGACAGTGCAATGGTCTTCCTTTTGTTTTCAGAGAAAAAAACAGTTAAGGAGCTTTTTTAAGCTATGTCTATGCAAAACATAGTAGTCCAAGCATTCTTTTGCAGTAGCGGACTATTACGATTATTTTAAAGCTATTAACTTGTATTTTCAAGGCAGTAATGAATGCTTTTTGAAAATCACTTCAAGGTTGCATTCCATAGGAGCTGTCTCATGATAACAAAAGATGAAGCCTTTATTCTTCTCAAAAGAACTCCAGCCAACAGCAATCAATCTCTCATTCAGAACTATTGAAAAAGTCATATTCTTTCTGACACAAAGAACAAAATACATTTTCTATTTGACCTTCAAAGAGTGCAAAATTTACTTTTGTTTGCTTGATGCAGCTCCATATGGAAGCAGAATGGCCAAGAATATAGCCAACGTCATGGCTCTTTTTGCCAGGAGTCGGTGGTATTTGTTTCAAAGGTAGGGCGATCAAACTTAGATGAGTTGCAGAGGGGAGACCTAACAGAAATATATAAAAATTGTGAGGATGAGCAATGCGAAATGCAGCTTCATTTTAAAAGCATTATAATGCAGCATCCTTCTATTAAACCAAAGTTTGGTGTGTTGCAAATAGGCTGAGGTTCATTTTTTTTTTAATTTATTTTATTAGAAGCAATTGTACAGGGATAAGGCAATTGACATAACAGTTATACAATTATTGTACAGCGTCATTTTTAACATTGAAACCTAAACCCCCCCCCCCCTCACCCATCCCTGGCATCAGATTTAAATTTGTGTTTAACCATTCTGTTGGTGCAGAAATTCAGTGAAAGGCAATCATGTCTTGAGAAATTGATCTACTTTTTCAGCCAAGCCAAGCCTCATGTTTTCTAAATGTAGTGTATCGGACATATCCGTAATCCACATCTTCACTGTGGGAACTGTTGGCTTTTTCCAAAATTTAAGTATTAGTTTTTTCGCCGTTATTAGGCCGTAGTCAAGGAAACGTCTTTGAAATATCGTTAGCTATAAGCAGGCCTCTGACATACCTAATGTGATCAGTTTTATATCTGGTTCCATTTTAATTTTAAGTATTTTGGAGAAGATATCAAATATTCCCCTCGAGAAGTTTTTAAACAGGCGTCTCAAATTATTAAACTAATGCCGCTTCAGTATAAACCCAGTTTGGTCTGGATGTATTAATTTAGCCAGAGTCTTGGCTAATATTTTCTGATCTGTATTTAGAAGAGCTATTACTCTATATGATCCAGGCTCTTCAAGATTTTTGTCTTTTTTTAGGTATCAATGAAATGGTTGATTCAGCAAGGGTTTGTGGTAAGGTATTTTCTTTAAAATCATGTATATAAAGGGCTTGTAGGTTTGGGGAAGTTAAATCATTGAATTTTTAATAGAATTCATTACTGAACCCATCTGGGTTTTCCCACAATTCAGTGATTTGATAGTCTCTTCAATATATTTTATTGAAATCTCAGCACCTAATTCTTCTTGTTCCTCCTCATTAAGTGATGGGAGGTTGCAATTGTCAAGAAAGTTGTTGATCTTGTTGGGTTATCAAAATTAGGAGCATAGATGTGCACCATAGTAAGTGGGGTTGAATGTAATTCCCCAGATACTATAATGTACCTACCTTCCTTATCGGCTATAGAGGATTTGTGTTTAAATGTTGTACCCTTGCGAATTAGAATTGCAGTACCTCTTGCTTTGGAAAGAAAAGTAGAGTGATATAATTAACCAATCCAGCTAGCCTCAGCCTGTTATGAGCTCCATTTTTGAGATGCATCTCCTGTAAAAATATTATATCAGTATTAATAGATTTTAAATGGGCTAAAACCTTGCCCCTTTTAATTGGCTTATTAACGCCCCTGACGTTCCAACTACAAAATGAAATTCCTCCAATTTTCCTAGTGGCGTCGTCTTGCATTTTAAAGCTTACATGGCTTCCTTTGTTTCAAATGGTCCAACACAATATTTAAAATGCTGGGTAGGTAAGTCATGTTCCATTTTCTCCTATCCCCTGGAGGTATCTCCCAGAAAAAAAGTACGTTAACAAGAATAGGTGAACTATCTCATCGAAAAAATAGGTGAAAAAAAAAGACAACAGAAATTGCAGTATATAAGGCATGCTGCTAGTGAATACGACCCCTTGGTGGTGTAATTCATGATAATTTCCGTAGATATTAATATCAAATAACTCCGCTCCTTAAGGAGTTAAAAAAATACTGAGCAGAACAGAATAAAAAAACAGTGTATAAGTTCGTCAAGGAATCAATATTCCCAAAAGGTTAAGTATCCTTTTGTACACTAAATAGATAAATGAATATTGGGTATTTAGATTACTATATAAGACTTATTACATAGCTTATTACATAGCTATTAATATGTTAAACTATTGACCGGTTCAAAGTTGGTGAACTTATAGCAATTTATTAATTCCACCTGCAGTTTGCATAGACAAAGCAGCCATTCTATCTCCCTCCCTCTCTGCCTCCCTCTGCCTCCCACCACCTTTCCCACACATTCCAGTGCAATGTCTAAACTTCCCCAAAACTTACCACAACTTGCTCAATACCTCCCAACACTTACTCAACCCCTCTCTCTCTCTTTACTTCTCCTTGCCCCTCTCGCTTTCCCCCATCGCTCCCTACACTCCCCAAGCTTTCCACAACTTCCTCTAACTAATTCTCACTTACGATGGCTCTCTCTAGCACTCCCTCGCTCCCTCTCCCTCCCTCTACTTCTAATTCTCTACTGTTCTACCCCTACCCCTCCCCTTCCCTGCCATACTCCCTCTAGCTCTGTCATGCAATCTGTTAAGTTCTCTGTTTGACGTTTTAACCGACTTTGTATCGGCAACTTTATAACAGCATATTAAATATAAACACAATATAAATGCATACAATAAATCTGGTAGTTAAATATTGGATACTAAATTAATATACAAAACTTATTGCGTAACTTTCTAGTATTATCTATTAACCGATTGAGAGTCGGTAAGCTTGTGGCAGGTTCTTGATTACAGATGTAGTTTACATAGACAAAGCAATCTCTCTCTCTCTCTCTCTCTCTCTCTCCCCCTCCCTCTCTGCCTCCCTCTACCTCCCACCACCTTTCCCACACATTCCAATTCAATCTCTAAACTTCCCCCAGACTTGCCAAGACTTGCTCAATATTTCCCAGCACGTACCCACACTATCTCACTCTTCCTCCCTCTCCCTGTCCTTCCCATCCACCCCCATCACTCCCCAGTCCCCCAAAACTTCCCAGAACTTCCTCTAACCGACTCTCACTTACATTAACTCTCTATAACACTACTTCATTCCCTCTCCCTCCCTCTCTCTCCCCCTCTTTATCTCTACAACTCTGCCCCTACCCCTCCCCCTCTCTGCCTTGCTCCCTCTCTCTCTGTCATACGGTCTCTCAAGTTTTCTGAAGTATTAACCAACTGTGTCGGCAATCTTATAACAGCATATTAAATATAAACACAGTATAAATGCATACAATATAAATGAATTATAAGCCCGGTATAAACCCTAACCCTTTTTATAGCCACTGTGGATAAGTGGATACAGTTGGAATGAATTAAAGACACAGTATCAATTCAGTGTAAATACAATATGGTTCTCTTGATTGGCATCAGGAGATAACATCGATAAGACAGTTACTTATCCTTGACGGAATCTGCAGTATCTAGGGCAAACTTGAATGTTTTATCCGGATCGGTAAAGAGGTGTTCCTTTGCTTTATATGTAACTCTCAGTTTGGCTGGATATAGTAGACCGTACCTGAGATCTGGTATATCCCTCAGAATGACTCTCAACTTGGTAATGAGTTCTCTTTTCTTTGAGGGGGGGGGGGGGGGGGGGGGGAACAGTCCCCCCATTTTTTGTAGTCCGGATTTTAAAACCCAGTGAAAGCTCCGCTTTCCGCGAGACAGTGGGGTTGGGACTGCTGATCGAGGGAGCCAATTGGACAAGGGGGACGTCGGTCAGCAGCAATGGGTGCGGCACAGACCTGCACCTCATCCACAGCCAGGATCGATCCCGGCTCTCCGGCGCTGTCCCGTCCCCACCCGAGTGCCCCCCCCCCCCCCCCGGGGGTGGCCAGAGACGTCGGTAGCTATAGGATCTTTGGTAAGACGGCAGCTGTGCCCCCCAGGCCCACAGCCAGCGCAGAGAAGCAGTGCAAAACCCAACTCAACTCTGCCTATCCCGCCAGGTTAACCTACAGCCCTGCCTGGACTTGTGGGAAATACGGCCCAGGTTTACAGCCTGCGTGGAGAAGCAGCGCTGGTGTCCCGTCAGTCCAGGCAGGGCTGTTAGTTAACCCGGCGAGACAGGAAGAGTTGAGCTGTATTTTGCGCTGGATTGAGCCTCCGAAGCCTCGCGTGTGTGTGTGAGTGTGCACATGCCGCGCGGCTGCCAAGAAATTGTGTGTGTCCCCCTGTCACCCGGTCCCCTCCATATTTTGATAGTGATTTCCGTGCCTGGTAGCAGCTTCCAATTCTCGAATGGCTTCACTATGTTGTTTTGAAGTAACGCGAATGGGTTCCAACTACGGCTGATATCAATTTCGAGTCTTTGAATTTCCCCCTTCCGAGAGGAGATCACCTCCTCTATGCGGCCATCAATCTTATCGGTCTTATCACAGATTTCTGCTCTCCCAGCAGCGATGTCCGACTTTACAACTGCAAGTTGCTCATCCAATAAAGCTCTGAATTTTTCCACCAAAGGTTGTCTAGCTGCTTCTATACTTGGTCGATGCTGCTTCTTCTGAGGCTTCCTCACTTTCCACAGTTTCCACAGGGCGTTTCTTCCGAGGTGATTTAGACTCTTTAGAAAATATAGTAAGTCTTCTGGGGTAACGTCTACCGGTTCATTTAAAATACCAGAGTCGATTTCTGATGACATCACTTACGCGACAACAAGCGTAAGCGGTTTTCTTCTGTCCGTTTTATGTATTTTCGGCCGTTTTCCCGATTTTAGCAGAGTGGCGCACGTCTTAGGTCGCCATAGCGCCACCGGAAGTGGAAATAGGCTGAGGTTGCGTTGACATTGTAAATCCTATCCAAAAACATGCCACCTGCTTTTGGGATTCTCCAAGCCCACCAATTAACATTGAGGAACATTAAACTGGAGGAACAGCACCTCCTATATTCCGCCTGGGTAGAACTCAATGTTATGAAAATTGAATTCTCCAATTTTAAGTAATTACCCAGCCCATCTCAGCATTTCATTACCCATCTCTAGTTGCTATGCCAGGGGCAATTTGGGATGCCCACTTCTGTGAATGAATGACATGGATGAATTGGGCTGAATGGCTTGTTTTGGTGCTGAATGGTTCTACTAAAAAAATTATGAAAACTTAGGCAAAGTCAGGGGAAAGAAAATGTTGGGGTGGATGAGTGTGGAAATAACAAATGGAAAGATCCAAATTACAAAAAAAGATGAGTTTACACATATAAAGATGGGGGCAAGTCAACTAAGATGGGCAGATTGATGAAATGAAGCAATGATATCTTGAAGAATATTAGGTTCTATAGAGCTTTCCTGAGTCAACATTAAATGCATTAATTTCAGAACCTTCCCATATTGTATAACAGTGGGTGCTGTAGTAACTATTTGCAGCCTTTCTAGAGAGACTTCTGTTCCTTTATTTGTTGAATTATCATTAAGCTTACTTTCTAAAAATGGGTTTTGTGTCAAATTTTGGAAAACGATATGAAAGTATAATAAAATGTATAAAAGATTTGACCATCTCATAAAAAGATAAGAAATATAAAAGGGAGAAGGCAATTTTCTCTGCATATTATCTCCAGCGTTCAATAACATTGTGGCTGAATTATTACCTCAATGGTTCATATTAGAATCTTTTAAAATTAGAAGATAAAATTAAGGTACCAAGCTGTGGAGAAGAGTGATAATGCCTGAAATAGACTGGTTTTATGTTAGGAGGATATTCTAATCACATCCCTTTTGTGGAAGAATGACACTGACTAAGTACCAGGTTAGTGTGTGGGTGACACTTCGATGAGCACGATGGCATCACATGAACAGGTGAGTGGTGCCAGCATCCTGACAGTGATTGTTAAAAGGCTTTCCCTTTCAGTGAGGCAGAAGGAATAGGAAGTAAACTGTTCAGTAAATGATTTGGAATCAGATGCACTGAGAACAGGAGTAACAGTTCCATGTTGTTTTCATTAACTGCATGTGAATATTTTGTACTATAGCTGATGTTTTTCTGCTCCATTTTACATACTGAAATATCTTACCATATACCACAGTCATTTCCACATCCCTTCAGCCCGTTATGATCATTTATTTGTGTTTACTCAATGGTATCTCCATTTCTCCTGGATGTTCTGAGCACAGATCGAGTGGCTTCATCAGTTGCTCATTTGCAGTGTATATTTAATGCCATTGACAGAAACTGTGTGTAACAGGCAATAAATCCAATTCTAAATGAATATCAATTAAACTACAGATACCTGGAATCTGAAATAAAACAGAAAACACTGTGAGCATTCAACAGATCAGTCAACATCTGTAGAAAAAGCACAGTCTGAGATAGTTCATCAAATTCTATTTACTTGCATTTTCAGTTTTTATTTTAGACAATAGGTGCAGGAGTAGGCCATCCGGCCCTTCAAGCCAGCAACACCACTGAATGT
This sequence comes from Leucoraja erinaceus, assembly GCF_028641065.1. Lineage (NCBI taxonomy): Eukaryota > Metazoa > Chordata > Chondrichthyes > Rajiformes > Rajidae > Leucoraja > Leucoraja erinaceus. Next base: position 37,611,644 of record NC_073387.1, read on the forward strand.
GATCATCCAAAATCAGTACCCCATTCCTGCCTTCTCCCTATATCCCCTGACTCCGCTATCTTTAAGAGCCCTATCTAGCTCTCTCTTAAAAGTATCCAGAGAATCAGCCTTCACCGCCCTCTGAGACAGAGAATTCCACAGACTCACAACTCTGTGTGTGAAAAAGTGTTTCCTCATCTCCGTTTTAAATGGCTTACCCCTTATTCTTAAACTGTGGCCCCTGGTTCAGGACTCCGCCAACATCGGGAACATGTTTCCTGCCTCTAGCGTGTCCAAACCCTTAATAATGTTATATGATTCAATAAGAATTCCTCTCATCCTTCTAAATTCCAGAGTATACAAACCCAGTCGCTTCATTCTCTCAGCATATGATAGTCCCGCCATCCTGGGAATTAACATTGTGAACCTACACTGCACTCCCTCAATAGCAAGAACGTCCTTCCTCAGATTTGGAGACCAAAACCACACACAATACTCCAGGTGTAGTCTCACTAGGGCCCTGCACAACTGAAGAAGGACCTCTTTGCTCCTATACTCAACTCCTCTTGTTATGAAGGCCAACATGCCATTCGCTTTCTTCACTGCCTACTGTACCTGCATGCTTACTTTCATTGACTGATGAACAAGGACCCCCAGATCCTGTTGTACTTCCCCATTTCCCAACTTGACACCATTTAGATAATAATCTGCCTTCCTGTTTTTGCAACCAAAGTGTATAACCTCACATTTATCCACGTTAAACTGCATCTGCCATGCATCTGCCCACTCACCCAACATATCCAAGTCACCCTGCTTTCTCATTGCATCCTCCTTACAGTTCACACTGCCACCCAGCTATGTGTCATCTGCAAATTTGCTAATGTTACTTGTAATCCCTTCATCAAAATCATTAATCTATTTACTAAAAGTCTGATCTTGACTACTTCCTGTTGTTCTGTGTATTGGTTTTAGAAAAAACGCTGCCACTTATGGCTGTGATTTATGGCCATCTTACTCAGAGCCCCCCTCCGCTGAGCAGGACAAGAGGTTTTTCCCATCGGTTAAAAATAAAAGAGTTATTAGTGTTTAAAAAATGTTGAGATTCTCTCTCCTGAAGGCTACGCCCCTTCCGGAGGGAATATAAAACCCGGAAGTGTTGAGTGCCTCAGTCAGTCTCTGCAAGATGGGGGAGCGAGAGGGTCATGTCTCTCAGTCTGAGCTGTGAATAACACTGAACACATGTCTACTTAACCGTGAGTGGTTTTACTGACCTGTCAGTGCCCTTAATGTGGGTGGTAATTATAGTTTGGAAATACTAAAGCTGTGTTGCCTTTGGTTTGGAAATGCTAAAGCTGTGTTGCCTTTGGTTTGGAAATGCTAAAGCTGTGTTGTCTTTGGTTTGGAAATGCTTAAGCTGTGTTGCCTTTGGTTTGGAAATGCTAAAGCTGTTTTGCCTAATTAAGGTTGCCTTGCCTAATTAAAGTTGCCTTGCCTAATTAAAGTTGCCTTGCCTAGTTAAAGTTGCCTTGCCTTCTATATAATTAAAAGTCTAACCTTGACCACTTCCTGTTTACGCTTTATTTTAGAAAAAACGTTACCACATACAGCTGTGATTTTTGGACATCTTACTCAGCCCCCTCCGCTCATCAGGTGCCGAGGATTTTTCCCATCATTGAAAAATAAAAGAGTTAGTAGTGTTTAAAATACGTTGAGATTCTCTCTCCTGTCAATCACACAATAAACGCCACAGTTGGCTTTCTGCTGGTTGCTCCATCTGCCCAGATCATTTAGAGAACAATTCTCCTACATGAACTTCAATGTGTGCAATACCTTTATTAAGATCTGCCATTTTCCCTGATTAGGGCCAGAATCATCTTGCCTGTGGTGGTTAATTTTAGACAGAGGTCACACATTGAGTCTTAACTCATCATAAAGCATTCGGATGTACAGGTAACTCCTGGAGCAGTTTGTTAAAACTGCTTCACAGTGGCGCAGCGGTAGAGGTGCTGCCTTATGGAGCTAGAGACCCAAGTCTGATCCTGGCTATGGATGCTGTCTGTTCAGAGTTTGTACATTCTCCCTGTGACTGTGTGGGTTTTCTCTGGTTTCATCCCATATTCCAAAGTTTTGTAGGTTAATTGGCCTTGGTAAAGTTTAACAAAAGTACTTTGTGTGTAGGATAGTGGTACTGCAGGGGTGATCGCTGGTCGGCGTGGACTCTGTGGTCCGAAGTGTCTATTTCCCGGTTGTATCTCTAAAGCTAAAGTTACTAAAGTTATTATTTAAAACAGAGCTGTCTGAGTTTAAGCCGGGACTATACATCTCAATTATATCTATTTTAATTAATGTACTTCATTCATTCTCCCCAACACGTTTTTTCCGACTCTTACATGCTCCCAGCAACTTGGTCACTTCCACTTCCAACTGCTGAACTGTCAACTCCCATCACAACTATAGATCTGCAAATCACTCAATCACCATCTACCAAACTGCCAACCACATCCCTCACTAATCTGTGGAGTTCCCCACCACTGAAAATTAAGTAACACTCGCAATCCCAAATAGCAACCAACAAACACATACCCTGCTGAAAGAACTGCCAAAACCCCCATCACTCTTCAGCTACAGATCCCTTTCCCTCTCATAATCTCTGGCCTCTAACCACTGACTGACTTCTCCTGTAATAAACTGACGATCTCACTACCAATTACCAAAGCCCACAACTCTCTTCTGAATCTTGCCTCTGAACTACTTTCGTATTTATGGCTTCTGATAATCCCCGACTGAGGCTTGGAAGCCGCCTCTCCTGCTGACCTCTTCACTTCCCTGACCAGCACCAGTACAGATTCATTTTACTTGATCTTCTTGTGTAGGAAGGAACTGCAGATGCTGGTTTAAACCAAAGGTAACTCAGCGGAACAGGCAGCATCTCTGGAGAGAAGGAATGGGTGACTTTTTGGGTCGAGACCCTCTGCAAACTAGTCAGGGAAATGAGAGATATAGACAATGATGTAGAGAGATAAAGAACAATGAATGAAAGATATGCAAAAAAGTAGCGATGATAAAGGAAACAGGTCATTTTTAGCTATTTGTTGGGTGAAAACGAGAAGCTGGTGCGACTTGGATGAGGGGGGGGGTGGGGGTGGAGTGAGAGGGAATGCCGGGTTTACTTGAAGTTAAAAAAAAATCAATATTCATACCACTGGGCTGTAAGCTGCCCAAGTGAAATATGAGATGCTGTTTCTCCAATTTGCATTTAGCCTCGCTTCTGACAATGTAACCCCTATCTGGTAGTGGCCCATCAGTAACGACGATGGCGGGTTGTGCAGTCTCAGTTCTGGTGAGTTCTGACATGGCTCTCCAATTTGTGAACCGCACACTCGAGGGGCAGTGGGGGGCAGAAGAAGGTCATTGCTGGCGGGTTCTGGGCAGCAACGTTCCTCCTCACCCTGTCTTCGGTAAGTCGCTCTAGGCGGCGCTCCTTGAAGCTGCTGGCTGCTGTTCGCACTGTTACGTGCCAGCGTGTTCTGTCGCTGGCGCAGGCTTCCAGTTGCTTGGTCGCAAGACCACAATAGTGGAGATGGTCCTTAACGCAATCTTTGTGCGGCTTCCTGGGATGCCCATGGTTCCTTCGTCCCTGAGAGAGCACGCCGTAGAAGACCTGTCGAGGCATATGGGCTTCATCCATCCTGATGACATGCCCAGTCCATCGGAGCTGTACTTTGATGATTATTGCCTCGATGCTTGTGAAGCTGGATCTGTCCAATACTTCCAGGTTGGGCACTTTGTCCTGCCAGCGAATGCCCATGATGTAACGAGTGCATATGGAACATCTCAAGTTTGCTGATGTGATCCCTATACAAGGTCCACGTTTCACAGCCATAAAGCAGGTTGGAAAGCACAACTGTTTTGTGGACTTTGAGTTTAGTTGACAGCTTGATATGTTGTGGTGGTCAACACTTTTGTACACAGTCATCCAAGTACTTGACTGGCTTTGCTGATTCTCGTTGAGATTTCCTTGGCCAGAGAGCCATCAGATGACATTACACTTCCCAAGTATTTGAAGGAGTCAACGACTTTCAGCTGTGTGCTGCCAATGTGCTCACCTAGGGGCGGTGCTTAGAGTCTGGAACTGGCTGGTGGATGACTTTGCTGAGGCTGATTGTGAGACCAAAAGCCTGTGCTGCTTCCGCAAGTTTGGTCACAATGAACTTGAGGTCAGACTTCTCGTGAGCCATGGAGGCGCAGTCATCCGCAAAAAAATGCTTAGAGAATGAGCCATTCATGCATCTTTGTTTTGGCGTTCAGTCGTCGAAGGTAAAGAGAGATCTGTTCAGAAATTACTTCAGGTATACACCACGGTTGAGGTCCTGGAATGCGTGACTCAGAATGTAGCTGAAGAAGAGGTTGAAGACTCAGGGGCCAGAACGCAACCTTGCTTCACTCCATTGGAGATGTCGAAAGGTGCTGAAGTTTCACCGTTGACCAGAACTGTTACTGTCATGCCATCATGGAAGAGGCGGATGATCTGGATGAACTTACTTGGGCAGCCGAGCATGTGAAGTATCAACCACAGAGCCCTCCGGTTGACTGTGTCAAAGGCCTTTGTCAAGTTGATGAAGACAGCGTAGAGGTCCATCTTCTGCTCGGTGCATCTGCTCGAGGTACCCGGACATGGCGCCGACAGACAAGAAGCCGAAGCAAGGAAGTCGAAGCCAAAGAACTGAATGGAAACGAGGCCGAAACGCCAATAAATTGAAAGATTGCGAAGACGAAACGCCTACTAACCGAAAGGATGGGACGCCTAAAAGCCAACAAACCGAAAAGCTGCATCGTCTAAAACAAACTTACTGAATGGCCACTCTGTCGAAACGCCACCTACACGAAAGGCGGCGTTGCCTACACGCCAACGAACCAACTGCCACTCGACAGAAAAGTCCAATAATGGACATGACGTTGCCGGGGGGCGGGACTTGTCAGCGATTGGTACAGACCCCCGCGTCCATCACATCACTGTGAAGGCATGAACATTGTCCCAAACCTCCGTTCCAGCTGACCCGCAGCCCGCGGAGGGTGGCCATGGGAGAGTGGGGGCTGTCCCGAGGGATGCAAACCTTCGGCCACTTTCAACTTGGTGCTTGGGTTCAGATTGCCCAGTCCACTATGGCTTGTGCGGCAAAATGAACCCCACGCTCCCATCTCCCCCTTCTCTCTCCCCTCTTCTCTTTCTACCCCTCTCTCTCTCCCTTCTCTCTCTCCCCTCTTGTCTCTCCTCTTCTCTCTCCTCCTCTCTCTCCCTTCCTCTCCCTCCATTCTTCTCTCTCTCCTCTCTCTTCCCCTACTCTCCCCCCTCTCTCTCCCTTCTCTCTCCCTCCCTTCTCTCTTTCCCCCCCTCTCTCCCCCCCCCCTCTCTCCCCTTCTCTCTCTCCCCCGTCTCCACCCGTGGGAGTGTCCCACAGTCACTGACCGCGATGCACTGCCATCGGACCCCAACCTCAACACCAGGACCCAAGCTCCCACTCACAAAACAGGCAGCACCTCTGGAGAGAAGGAATGGGTGATGTTCTGTGCCGAGACCTTCCTTCAGAGTGCATCTGAAAGGTCTTGGCATGAATCATCACCCATTCCTACTCTCCAGAGATGCTGCCTATTTTGTGCAAGGGAGCTTAGGTGCGTTCCGCAAGCACTGAAACGGTAATAAATAAAACGTCTGCCCCTGCGGCTGGGGTAAATCTCCCTGGTGTGGAGGTTGGGGTCCATTGGTGGTGCATCGTGGTCAGTGACTGTGAGACACTCCCGCGGGTGGAGATGGAGAGAGAGAGAGAAAGAAGTGAGAGAGAGAGGGGGACAGAGAGAAGAGGGGAGAGAGAGGAGGAGAGAGAGAAGAGGAGGAGAGAGAGGAGGGAGAAGGGAGAAGGGAGAGAGGGGGGGAGAGAGAGAAGAGGGGAGAGAGAGAGAGAAGAGGGGAGAGAGAAGGGGGTGACCGGAGCGTGGGGTTCATTTTCCCACACAGGGCATAGGTGACTGGGCAGTCTGAACCCAAGCAGCAAGTTGAAAGCTGCCGAAGGTGTGCATCCCTCGGGACAGCCCCCACTCTCCCACGACCACCCTCCGAGGGCTGCGGGTCAGGTGGAGCGGAGGTTTGGGACAATGTTCATGCCTTCACAGTGATGTGATGAACGCGGGGGTCTGGACCAATCGCTGACAAGTCCTGCCCGCAGCAACGTCATGTCCATTATTGGGCATGCGGCAGTCGGTCCTTTGGCCTGTAGGCGACGCCGCCTTTCAGGTAGGTGGCATTTCGACAGAACGGCCATTCAGTAAGTTTGTTTTTAGGTAATGCAGCTTTTCAGTTTGTTGGCTTTTGCTTCGGCCTCTCATCCGTCGGCGCCACGTCTGCACACGCTGCTCGATGCATCTAAATTATCAACCCCTATCTAAAAGCCTCTTAAATACCATTATTGAATGTGTGGAGAGGGTTTCAAGCTTCATGCACTACTACGCATAACAGTGGCTTGCTCTCAAACAAAACATTAGTTGGCCCATTTAACATTGATAAATGACCTATCAGGATGTCACATTGTTGCCTAATAAGAACAATCTCTGTGATCCTTCTTTTTAATCTAGATTTGTGGACTGCACATTCCATTTAAAATCAAATCAATTAAGGATTTCACATTCAATATGCATGTCATTTTTCAACCAACAAATATGGAATTGTTCAAAGCAATTCTGTTTTGAAAGTGTTCATTGGAATTAATGGAGAGAAGGAGAAAAAGTGAGTCTTGGACATACATGTAACATATTAATTTTTCTGAATCATCTTGATGTCAGAATTGATAAGAAAACTGCCTCTTAGAAATTCAGATAGGGGATAAATGACCAAAACGGTTCCCACAAAGTAGGTATGTTGCAAAGCCTACCTGAAGATCGCTGAAAATCTGTCCCAGCCCGTGTGAGCGATTTTGTCACCGTTTAGAGGGGGGCGGGTTTAAAACGCGATTTTCCCTAGGCTGTTCAAATCGAGGTTTTTCAGCCTAGTTAATGGGGTCAAGGAAAGAGCGTTCACGTCGCGGCCCTGTTTCCACCAATCTTTCCACCACCACTCACAAGACGCACAAGAAGCGACAAGACAGACACCATTGTATGCAGATGCCGAGAAGTGTGTTCAGCTCTGGTTGAACAACTTCTAATCTTGTGTGTGGACTCGATAAGAAGAAGAAGCCTAGTTAATTATTAACGAAAAATCGCTGGAAGATTCCGTAGCTGGAGCTATTTTTAGTTTTAAGGGCTTTCTTTACTTGTTATAGTAGGTTAAAAATTAACCTCTAAACCCAAGACCGCCGACAACGGGTCGGATCTCATACAGGGGAAAACGGAAGGTAGGCTGTTTATTTTTACGTTAAAAAGGGCTTCTTAAGATCCCTTTATACAATGTTTAATGTTGCGAGTAGCTAATTTGAGCCCCATTATATCCTGCAGTATTTTTCTGGGCATTTGAGGGCACAAATCTACTGCAATGTGAACGTTCTAAACCAGCGCGTGCACAGGATCCCACTCGAAAGCTGATTTAAATGGACTTTAATTTACAGCAATTGAACACGAAATTCCTTCCATTTGGCCTATAAATTACTGTAAATGAGATTTAAAAATCATGTTTTATTGTGAATTATTTGTGAATATTATTTGGACACTTAGGCTATTTAAAAATGTTAATCATTTATTAAGAAATGGATAGATGTTTAGATCTAGTAATTGAAGGTTGAAATTAGCTATAATTGGGTAACTAACTAATTATATGCTTTAATTTCAGGTCATCCAAGTAAGATTATTTTATATTTGTTTCAGAATGCTTCAATCTATGATAACTGACAATTTCATTCAGTTCTCTTAATTTTTAAGAAAGTTATGGGCTTTTGACTGTCCACGATCACAGCTTTTTTGTTATGTCCATAGAAAATCAACAGAGAACAAGATGCTAATTTCCGAGTATGAAAATGGCCATAACGTTTTAAATACTTGAGATATGAAAGTGAATTAGGTGTCAAATTAAACTTGTGTTTATGCTTTATCCGATGGAATAAATTGCAGACTTGATTTTTTAAATCTCAAAATTTTGTAACATTGCTACACAAAGCGATACAAAAGCAGTCTATATTTCTTATATTTGTGAATTCTGTGAGGGGAAAAAAAGCAAGCAAAAAAAGTTTTTATCTGAATGTCACAATGTATCATCGTATTGCCGCACAAAGGTGCATTTTGATGGTATCTTTGAGTGGTGTGTGATTTTATCTTGAAGTAATATACCTGTTCCAAATATTAAAGCATTCCTGCTCTTTTTGTCATTGCGACAAAGATGACATGGTGCACCAATTAATATATCATTTGGGTTCAGCTAGCTGGGTAATGAACTGAAATTTACTTGCGTCATTTCCTGTGGTATCCAATTCAGCTGCAGCCATTATAGAGGAGCTGATTGCTCCACAAGATTAAAGCTTAGTGTCAGCTGAACCTCGGTGTAGAGAACTAGCAGAGAATATCAATCTGAAGTACAGCGCGAGAGTAGAAAACTATCAGTAACATGATGGATGTACGTACCAGAAAGGATAACAATATGGAGCATGATCAGGCATGTAATGCATCTCAGAATTGAAATTACAGTAATAAACTGCACCCACTTCACTCACATAGTTTACAACACCTCACTCACCCTGGTGGAAATGCTACTGCTTTTAAACATATTGCAAACATATTTCGTCCTGTGCATTATTTGCTGTAAGTTGGGTATTTGCCAGCTGTCACATTGACTAGTAAAGCAATTTACAAAAGCCTTTTGAGGTAAAACACATTTTCGTCGTTACAGGAAAGGTCTTTCAGGCCCCGCAGAAAACTGTGACCAATTGTAGGTTGCACAATGGTTCCGTGAGTGGTGTTGGTTTCTATATCTTCTCTCCTGTTGGGTTTCTATTTTGTGAGGTATGTATCTTTTATGTTCTGCAACCAAATTAACCCAAAGCCCAAATTTGAGAATGTTTTTAACTGCACATATTGGTAAGGGGAAAGCAGTGTCTTTGCTCCAACCACTACTTATCCAATGAAGGTAATTCTATAGCGCACATTTCCATAATACTAATTGCATATGAATTGAAGAACATTTGTATTATGAGGGGTGAATTGGTTATAGCATAATTTCAATAGGGAACTAGAGAACCACGTAAATGTTACTTTGGAAATTGACGAGGAGAAAAAAAAACTGTCTTCATAAAATAAACAGTGTAGATGAAAAAATACAGCTTCCATGTACTCTCCCCACAGTAATCAAACACCACGGTCTCTTAAGAACACAGTTGCTAGTTTCACTATAGCTAGCCATTAAAATTGATGAGCCATCACTTCTTTTGACAACATAACATTCAATATATTCAGCTTGCAGTAATAAAATAAACATAGCTGTTATAAAGACCTTGTATTTTTGAAACTACGACTGGAAAAATAACGTTGTTATTGTGGGTCTGAAACTCTAGCTCCAGACCCTAGCCCCTTTTCCATATTGACGCAAATGTTTATATAATGCAATTTTCTAAAAACATAAGGTTTCTTAGGAATGCAACTATTGTGTTATGGCATACCAACCTGTACAGACCAATGCTGAAAGATTGTCTTTTATATGAAGACTGCAAAAGCAATTGGCTTTTGTAACTGAGGGTTATAAAACCATTAGATAGCCACAGACACTCAGAAATGTTAGAGGAGCAATTTGAAGACATTCAACAAATTTATCTTTCATTCCATTGTTTGCTTATTTGTCACAATATTTTTGAGGTTTTCAATCCACCAACTTCAGTCAAGAGCAATTCCTAAGCAGTTGAATGCTAGATGTTGTATTTTATTTTGGCTGTCTGGATTTGCCTCCATCCAGCCTATTTGTATCAATACCTCCCCACCCACTCACTATCTACCCAGTTTCAGAATGTCCTTTTATCATGTGTTGCTGCTGTCATAAAATAGGAATGATGTCAAACAAAAATTGGAGAATTTTATTTGTAAATTAAGACGATCCAGAAGAAAACAATGCATTTCGTTGTCTCTGTAGACGATCCAGAAGAATTAGGAAATAAGCCTTAGTTGATGTGAATGCCCAGAAGATGATTCAAACTTTCTTCAGTTCGTCGTGATTATCAAAATTACCAAATATACTTTGTCAAGCAACAAAAAAACACCGCAGATGCTGGAAATTTCGAACATAAAAAGAAAATACCCTTTTATATTGGTTCAAGTATCTGAAGAGGGTAAAGAATTACAACGGCTAAAGAATATCTAATCGGTGAAATGCTTCTTTTTGTCCCTGTATCCAAAAAGGCAAGGATTACTGGTCTTAACAACCACAGGCCTGTCGCACTGACCTCTGTAGTTATGAAACCCTTAAAAGGCTTGTGCTGGCCAAGCTGAAAAATATCACAAAGCCTCTGCTAGATCCTCTGCAGTTTGCATATCGGGCCAATAGATCTGTGGATGACGCAGTCAACCTGGGCCTGCACTTCATCCTCCAGCACCTAGACCGCCAGAGGACCTATGCGAGGAATTTGCTTGTTGATTTTAGCTCTGCATTCAACACCATTGTGCCAGAGCTACTACACTCCAAAGTTTCCAAGGTGACTGCACCTGAACCCCTCTCTGTTGGTGGATCACCAGCATGTGAGGCTGGGAAAGCATATCTCAGACCCGCAGACCCTCAGCATTGGAGCACCGCAAGGCTGCATTCTCTCCCCTCTCCTCTACTCTCTCTACACCAATGACTGCACCTCCACTGACTCTTCTGTCAAGCTTTCCAAGTTTGCGGATGACGCAACCCTGATTGGACTGATCCAGAATGGGGAGGAATCTGCCTACAGAGAGGAAGTGACACAGCTGGCGTCCTGGTGCCATCGCAACAACCTGAAGCTCAATGCGCTTAAGACAGTGGAGTTGATAGTAGATTTTAGGAGAGCTCCCCCTCCCCTCACCCCACTCACCATCAACAACACCACAGTCACATCTGTGGAGTTGTTTAAGTTCCTGGGAACCATCATCTCCAAGGACCTTAAATGGGGGGCTTTGACTCCACAGTCAAAAAGGCACAACAGAGGATGTACTTCCTGCGGCAGCTGAGGAAGCACAATCTGCCACAAGCATTGATGGTCCAATTCTATATGGCCATCGTAGAGTCTGTCCTCACCATCTCCATCATGGTCTGGTTTGGCTCAGCCACCAAGCACGACATCTGGAGGCTGCAGCGAATCGTCCGATCAGCTGAGAAGGTTATTGGCTGCAACCTTCCCTCCATTGACGAACTGTACACTGCAAGGGCCAGGAAGCGAGCGGGTAAGATCATCTCTGACCCCTCTCATCCTGGCCACAAACTCTTTGAATCACTTCCCTCTGGAAGGTGTCTCTGGACTGTCAAAGCTGCCACAGCCAGACATAAAAACAGTTTTTTTCCACGAGTAGTCGCTCTACTCGATAATCAAAAATCTGTAGCCTCCCTTTGCTCTGGTATTTAATTTATTTCACATGTTTAATCAATAATGTTTTATTATTAATGTTTTATGTGTCATTCCTAACTGTCACTGTATGTCATGTTGTCATTTGCGGGTGGAGCACCAAGGCAAATTCCTTGTATGTGAATACTTGGCCAATAAACTTATTAATTAATTAATTCATTCATTCATTCATCATTCATTTATATAAATTTAGCTTATGTATTCACTTAGATAACTGGTAATGCTTTTCGGACAATGAGAACAACAATATTATTTGTGTCTGAAATTCGACAAAATATTTGGCATAAATTAACCAAGGCTTTTCAAGAACAAAGGTGCGCAGCAGTAGAGTTGCTGCCATACAGTGCCAGAGACCCAGGTTCAATCCCAACTACAGGTGCTCTCCATAAGGCGTTTTGTATATTCTCCCTGTGTCCACGTGTGTTTTTTCTGGGAGCTCTGGACTTTGGAATGTGGGTTTCCTCCCACATTCCAAAAACATACATGTTTGTTGAATGCCTCTGCTCAATCTGCCTGGGCCTACCTAATCACCCAGTTACCAAACACTCTAATTCCCTTTCCCATTCTCACACTGACCTTACTGTCCTGGGTCTCCTTCGCCAAATGCAAATTAGTGGACCAACACCTCATACTGTATTTCACTTGGGCAGCTTACAACCTAGTGGTATGAATATTCATTTCTCTAACTTCAGGTAACCCCTGCATCCCATCTCCTTCTGTCCCTCTCCCACCCAAGTCATTGTATTAGCTTCAAAGTTGTCTTTCTTGAGTCTTATTCTCTGTAACTCGTTTTCACCTTGTCCACAGCTAACAATGGCCGGTTTCCTTTATCATCATTACTTTTTTGCATATCTTTAATTAATTTGTTCTATATCTCTCTACATCACCATTTATATCTCTTGTTTCCCTTCCCCCAACTCTCAGTCAATAGACAACAGACAATAGGTGCAGGGGTAGGCCATTCAGCCCCTCGAGCCAGCACCGCCATTCAATGTGATCATGGTTGATCATCCCCATTCAGTACCCTGTTCCTGCATTCTCCCCATATCCCCATGACTCGGCTATCTTTAAGAGCCCCAGTCTGAAGAGGGTATCAACCGTAACCTATTCCTTTTCTCCAGAGATGATGTTTGACCCGCTGAGTTACTCCAGCTTTTTGTGTCTATTTTCATTTGTAGGTTAATTCCCTTTGGTAAAAATTGCAAAGTTGTCCCTAGTGTGTAGGATGGTGTATGAGGATCGCTGGTCAGCATGGACTCAGTGGACCGATGAGCCTGTTTCCACCTTTATCCCTAAACTAAAGTAACTAAATTAATCTTGCTCACATGAAATTCATATTTACTCTGAGAGGGTAGGTATTTCCAGACATTGGCATTCAGTTCAGCTTTTGACTTCATTCTAAAATCAAACTGTAACCAAATGGCAATATGTATTATTACAGAAGATCCACAATTGATCCACTTCAATATTTGAATGCCAGAAAACATCATAAAGAACTGCAGGCCTTATCAGCTAAATCAGTTTTAGAACTTAGCTAGCTTTGATTTTTGACTCCCCTTTTAAATTAAAAAGACTAATGTCTATCATAGTGCCACAATAAAATCTATATTAAGAACATCTGAATCACTATATAACGCACAATAAAACGCAATGTTACAGCAGTCTGAGGTAAATGAGGTATTACACTATTATACATTAATAGCTGTTTTGGGATGCTGTTCATAGAAATCATTCTATACATGCATTTTATTCCTTCTGCGCTCACTTAAACAACTTCACATTTAACTTTGGTGTAAAACTGGCAGTAAATCCAAAACAGAAGGTTCCAAAACGGAAGGGAGATAACAACTAATTTGTTATTTTTACAGTGATTTTACCATCGAAGCTGAGTGCAAGTAGATTCAGATAAGTATCTAATATATACTCAGATGATTCTTCAGAAGATTATGTACAAAAATAGGGGAGTAACTAGTCCAGTAATCACAGTAATTAAAAGACAAATTAAACATTTTAGATTCCTGTTGGTGTATTGATATTATTAAATTCATAAATTACTTGCACTTAAGTCAATTTATTTAAAATTAAGTTTGTTGCATACACAAGTGACAATCAAATGCTTATGTAGTCATTAGATTTTAAACATTAGTGAGAGTTGTTTACCCACTAAACTCACAAATGGAAACCTATGTATGAACTATGTTGATTAGAATTAAAAGTTCCAAATATCTAAAGTTATATGAATAACCAAATAAAAAAATCATCAGGATGAAAAGCAATTTGACGTGACAATCTCAATTCACATATATGAAATAAAGTGGAGAGAAAAATACTTCCTGGAATAAATGGTCCAAAAATGTTAATCAATTGAATAATTTCTATTGATTTGTAATCAATGAAAGAGCTAACTGTCGCCGTGCAAGATAAGAATTCAAATACTTTTGAATTGAGTACATTGCTGGAAAGCTTTCAGGCATAAAATTGCTTAAAGGCATAGCATTATTTTTTCTTAACCCCGAATGATGAACGACAATAAGACCCAGGCCTCAAGCCAGATGTTCATGATCTGTAGTTTTAATAATGTGCGTTCATGTGTTGAAATTGTAAATCGGAGAGATCAGTCATGTGAGTGTTTTCATAGCCTTGCTAAATTATCAATGTTATAATTTGGTTGTTATTCCAATGCATTGTTTCCAGTTGGTTATTTGATTTTTTGAATATTATATAATAACCTTAATGCCCCCCAAAAGCGTAATAAACAGACTGAACTTTAATTGTTTCCAATTAACCTTATTCTATTTATATATATATATATATATACATACACTATCATGCCAAAAATATCAGGAAGGGAAATACATTTTGAAAGCTGTATATCAGGCTGGGAAGAGATTTTGTTCCATGCTTTAATTTTCCTGAAGTCATATGTTTCCAATTTGTTCTAAATCACTGAATGGATAAAATACCTTTTGACAGAAAGTTTGCTGTGATTTTAGGCCAAGCATGAAGCGGGCCCGGATAGCTATAGGGATAATGACTGGTCAGTATTGGGGCAGCTCAAGATAAATGTAGGGACAGGGAGAAATCACAAATGTACTCTACATGGGAATAGTAATGGTAACTGTGTAGCTCGTGGCATCAACTTATAGTGTGTTGAGGCTGAGATAAAGATATACTAGTGGCACAGCAGGATACTGGAATCTGCAGCAACAAGAAAATAAGAGTAGAAACATGGGAAATAGAGGAGACACTACTGAATTCTTTGTCAGCTACACCTGAGGGTAGGAAACCATGTTTCCGAAAAAAAATTGGATATCTCAGTCGTCCAGAGTGAAAAGCTTAATCTGGAGAAAAGCTGGCAGATATGGGGAAACTGAGGGAAACGGATGGTGCCTTCAAAAGAGAAAGGATGGGAGAATGTGTAGTATTGGTCAGTGGATTTACAATAGTTGTGGTGAGAATGAAGAAACTGAGAGAAAGGGATAGCGTCTCCTTAAATGAGATAGGTGGTGTAGTCTAGGTCAGTGGATTTGTAGTAGATGAAGATAAGTAGGGAGAGGTGTCCAAAATGGTCAAAGTGAATATGAGGGCAAGATAGAAGTTAGTGAATTGTATGAGTTTGGGTCACGGATGCAGAGATAATCATATACCTTGTTTAATGCCACCGACCAGGTGAAGATTCATTTAATACCTATTTGGATCTGAAAAACAAACCTATGGAATGAACCAAGCAATCACAAAACAGACCCATTACAAAATGTTGCTTGTTTCAATGTGATGGAAACTATTATAAGACCATTCCTGTCCCATTAAAGCCAGGAAAAACAAGTTAAAGTCTACAACTTTAAACCTTGTATGTACCTAAATGTACGTCTCCTATTTAAAAAAAAGTTCAGTTTAGAATTCAGCTAGAGAAGAAATTCATAATAAATCTACTTGGCAAGTTCCATTCTCTTCCTGCATTTGCTGGAAAGTTACAAGGAGGTCACATGTTGAAACATAGACGTAGATGTTACATTATCTTATAAATATTAGTTTTAATTTATAATTTTAGTCCCAGTTTTAATTTTGGTTAAATTGATTGATGGTTTTTGATGCATCTCACTTACCACTAACCACCAATGAATGAACCAGTGATCATAATCTGCATCACAAAAATATTATTTCATATTATTTATGAAAACATCATAATTACCACATTGAAAGTTGTTATTAAATATCCTTGTTTAGTTTGGTTTAGTTAGAGATACACCATGTAAACAGTCCCTCTGGCCCATCGAGCCCCTGCTGACCAGCGATCACCTGTGCATTAGTTCGATCCGACGCACTAGGGACAAATTACAGAAGCCAATTAACCTACAAATCTGTAGGTTTAAATGTCTCAATTAAAGGTCTCAATTCTTCCCTTCCCTCTCGTACCACCCCCTCCCCGGGCACTTTCCCTTGCAACCGCAAGAGATGCAACACTTGTCCCTTTACCTCCCCCCTCGACTCCGTTCAAGGACCCAAGCAATCGTTCCAGGTGCGACAGAGGTTTACCTGCATCTCTTCCAACCTCATCTATTGCGTCCGCTGCTCTAGATGTCAGCAGATCTATATCGGTGAGACCAAGCGGAGGTTGGGCGATCGTTTCGCCGAACACCTCCGCTCGGTCCGCAATAACCAAGCTGACCTCCCGGTGGCTCAGCACTTCAACTCCCCCTCCCACTCCGTCTCCGACCTCTCTGTCCTGGGTCTCCTCCATGGCCACAGCGAGCAGCACCGGAAATTGGAGGAACAGCACCTCATATTCCGTTTGGGGAGTCTGCATCCCGGGGGCATGAACATCGAATTCTCCCAATTTTGTTAGTCCTTGCTGTCTCCTCCCCCTCCTCAGCCCCCCTGCTGTCTCCTCCCATCCCCCAGCCTTCGGGCTCCTCCTCCTTTTCCCTTTCTTGTCCCCGCCCACCCCCGCCCCCGATCAGTCTGAAGAAGGGTTTCGGCCCAAAACGTTGCCTATTTCCTTCGCTCCATAGATGCTGCTGCACCCGCTGAGTTTCTCCAGCTTTTTTGTATAACCTTCAATTCTCCAGCATCTGCAGTTCCCTCTTAAACAACCTACAAATCTGCATGTGTTTGGAATGTGGGAGGAAACCAGAGCACTCGGAGAAAACCCATGGGCGAATGTACAAACTTGGTACAGACAGGATCGAAACTGGGTCTCTAGTGCTATCAGGCAGCAATTATACCACTGCACCACTGTGCTGCCCCAATTAGATTTGATAATTCTCATTTAAACAATTTACCTGCCCGAACTTTAAATCTACAAAATAAAGTATATTTGAGAATAGGGAAGATTCAAATAGGGAAGAATAGGGAAGATTCAAACAAGACATGTCTTCAGAATTAAGAGATAGAAGATTAGGTGTAATATGAGGGGGAACTTCTTTACGCAGAGAGTGGTGGCGGTGTGGAATGAGCTCCCAGTGGAAGTGGTGGAGGCAGGTTCATTGGTATCATTTAAAAATAAATTGGATAGGCATATGGATGAGAAGGGAATGGAGGGTTATGGTACGAGTGCAGGCAGGTGGGACTAAGGGGAAAAAAAATTTGTTCGGCATGAACTTGTAGGGCCGAGATGGCCTGTTTCCGTGCTGTAATTGTTATATGGTTATATGGTTATATGGTTAGAAGTGCGTATTTTCATTTTCTAATGCACGGTTGGGGGGTCAGGTTACAGTTGGATAAGATGTTGCTGAGGCCACATTTAGAGTATTGTGTTCAGTTATGCGCACAATGCTATAGAAGAGATGTTGTCAAGCTGGAAAGGGTACAGAGAAGCTTTACGAGGATTTGCCAGGGCTAGAGGGTCTGAGCTATAGGGAGAGGTTGAGTAGGCTGGGACTATTCCTTGGAGTGCAGGAGGATGAGGGGTGATCTTTTAGAGTGTGTATAAAATCATGAAAGGAATAGATCAGATACATACACAGAATCTGTTGCCCAGAGTAGGCGAATCGAGGACCAGAGGACATAGTTTTAAGGTGATGGGGAAAAGATTTAATAGGAATCTGAGGGATACTTTTTCATACAAAGGATGGTGGGTGTATGGAACAAGTTGCCAGAAGAGGTGGTTGAGGCAGGGACTATCCCAACATTTAAGAAACAGTCAGACAGGTACATGGATAGGACAGGTTTGGAGGGATATGGACCAAACGCGGGCAGATGGGACTAGTGTAGCTGGGATATGTTGGCCGGTGTGGGCAAGTTGGGCCGAAGGGCCTGTTTCCACACTGTTTCACTCTATGACTATAAAAATTTTAAATATATCAACAAACCTTAGGAACATTGTGCGGTCAAGGAGCAGAGCCAAGAAAATGAATTCATTTCAATCCCTCTCAAAAGTGAACTGCCAAGATAACTCTGTAGAGACAAGATAACTCTATTACTACCTTTTTATATTTTATCAGAAATCGTCACGGCAACATTGCTGTGCACATCTTGACTCATTCTATAGATTTATTTGGTAAAATAATTCATTTGTCAAAAGGGAAATGCTATACTTTTGGCAGTCTAATTGCAGCCTTATATTCGGACATTTTAAATCAATACTAATCAAGAGTGTATTTAAGGTCACCATTTAAAGACCATGCTCTACTGTTGGTAATTCAATTTAAGATAAACTGTAATCAGTGATTTTTTTTTTAATATAAGGATTTTTCATATTTTTTTAATCAGTGATTGATAAATACAGCTCCTGAACACATCATCAGTGATGTTACCTGGGGTCATTGGGTGTTTCGGGTCTTTGAACATCAGACACCCTCGCCCAGGCACCCTCACCCAGCCGTGGTTGATCAGACCACGACGTGTTCAGGTGGCATTCGCTCCTCCCCATGGACCTCCTCTCCTGACCCAGAGCCATCTCGAGGCTTTCTCTGCTGCCTGTGGTATTATTGATGGCTCTTCTCCTCTCCATTCCGTTGATGCCCAGTGTGCTCAAGGCTTTGTAGAATGATTGCCCTGCAAAACCTCTGTAGCCAACCACCTTGCCTTCCAGCCCTGCTTACGGCAGTCTATGACCAGCTCTTCAAACTTGGTCATCTCCTTCTCGTGCGCCTCCTCCAGACAGTCCTCCCACGGCACTGTCAGTTCCAACAAGACAATGTTTTTGGTCGCCTCTGAGACCAGGAGGATGTCTGGCCTCAGTTTGGTCGTGGCGATATGCCGTGGGAACTTCAGCTGTTTCACCAGGTCTACAAAAAGCTGCCAGTCCTGCGTAGTCGCCAGGATTTCTGATGGATTCCTGGCTGCTGTGGTCCTTGGCAGCTGCTCTCCGGCCTTCACAAAGGTGATCTCCTGGGTGGTGGGGCCGTGCTCGTCTGCAGCTACTGATTCCCATGCTGATGGCTTCTGCAATGGGTTTAAGAACCTGATCATGACGTTCTGCCCAAGAGCCTTTAGGTAGCAGTTCAGGATGTGTTCCAATATCCCCTTTCCTGAGCATTGCAGGCAATCCAGAGATTCCGTTTTGCCCCAGATGAAGATGTTCGATGGGCTGGGTAGGACATCATACTCTGCCTGGACCAAGAACTTGATATGCCATAATTGATGAAAATAAATGGATGTTTTGTGTTACTCATGGAAGAACAAAATAAAGCAGAATTTTACAGTGGTTTTATAAAGAGTGTTTATGAAAGAGAAGGCTTCAGATTGTCACAGTAATGAATGGAATTTACCAGCATTCAGTGCTAACTTCCTTTTTGCTCCTTATTTTTGTTACAAATCTCGAACAGAACATCAGTGAAACAATGGATAAATAAGCACAATGCACCAGTAGTTGTCAAGCTTTGTGAAAAGAGTGAAATTAATTGAATGAATGTTTATTTTCCATGTGCTAAATTAATGTGATGAAAATAATAGATTTGAAACAAAGTGATGTTGCACTATAACTGTATAGAAAAAAACCCAACTCAAAACATCCCCACATCATAAAGAAATGTGAATTACCATAATCATGAGAACATGAACAGGAATTGACAATAGTTATTAACTAAGACTCACAAGTGACATCAGGCAGCTTGAGAGAAAGGAAAGAGAATTCTTGGAAATGTTGCTAAATCAATGGTGTATACAATTAAGAGACCAAACCTTGCACAGTATCTTAAAGAGAGTGCTGCTTGACTGTCAACCACTTCATTGTCGGCCTCATTCTACCACCAATGTCAAATTCTGTGATCATTCTGAACAAGACCATGATCCAAGAACTAATTCCACAGCCATGGGGAACAAGCTGACTGATTCAACCTTTCAAATCTGTTAGTAAATTCCCAAATCCCACATTTCACAGTACATTTGTGTACTGGTGCTTGCAAATCTGTGGAATTATTTGCCGCAGAAGGCTGTGGAGCAGTCAATGGTTATTTTATAAATAGAGATAAAAAGATTCTTGATTAATACGGGTGTCAGGGGTCATGGGGAAAGGGCAAGAGAATGGGGTTAGGAGGGAGAGATAGATCAGCCATGATTGAATGGCAGAGTGGATTTGATGGACCAAATGGCCTAATTCTGCTCCTATTACTTATGACCTTATGTCCAGACTTCCATTTGCACCGGCAAACGGCAACAATTCCAATTAGAACCACTGACATACACAGTAACAGCAGCACCTATCCCTATATTTTCATTCACTCTTCTGAATAAAACAGATATTCAGACATTTCATGAATGGCACGTTTTCTGACTGATTTAGTTACCATGTTATAGACATGGATTATTTGGTGAAACAACATAAAACCCAAGATAATATTTTATATTGCTCAAAACAAATACATTTTCATAAGCCTCTTTGGGGAATGTGTTAACGCATTCAGATGGACAGGCTGAAAAAAGACAAAGGAGTTGCACTTAATTAAAATGCAATCAAGCAGGAACATAAATTGTAATCTCCAAAGTGATTGTGAGTGCTGCTTAATAAATAAGACAGTACACCTACTTCAAAACATCAAGGGAGGATCTCCAATGATATAAAGCCTGGTGCTTGATTGTCTTGCACAATTTACACCAGAATAATTTAAAATGCAATTCTCTCTTCAAAGTAAACTAGCAGCCTTTTCACCTCTCATTTATAATATATTTTTATCATTCACTTGTCGAGCTGTGGGCATAAATGGCAAGTCGAGCATTTTTTTTTTTTGTCTATTACTAAATGCGATTGAGAAGGTGGTGGAGAGCCACTCTGCATTGGAGAAGGCATTCTCACAATGTCTATGGGTAGGGAATCCCTGGATCTAGACACAGTGACTGTGAAGTTCCCGGTCAGGATAGTATGTGTCCCAGAGGGGAACCTGCAGGTGGTGTGTTGCCATGTGCCTTCTACCTTGGCATGGGAGACATGGCATGTAGGACCCCAGCCTGTGTATATACTGCAGCCACACACTGTGCCAGTGGTTTGATAGATATAGTAAGCCAAGAGTCAAGAGTCTTATTGTCATATATTTCGAAACAGAACAATGAAATTCTTACTTGCAGCAGAACAAATATGTAAACATTGTACTCTGTAAACACCATAATAAACAACCAAATAATTGTAGACAGATTGACCTACAATAATAGTACAAAGACAAAAACAAATACATACAAATGCAACAAGCTTAGATGGGGCATATTGGTTAGCGTGGACAAGTTGGCCAACAAGGCCGGTTTGCATCCTGTATGACTATGACCTTATAAATCTGTGATGAAAATGTGATTACAAGTCAAGGCTGGAGATGATCATCATTTTGTACTTTTGAACACAAATGTTATTTGTTACCTATCAGCTCATACATGCTTGTCTTGGTGTTTGCAAACATGGACAATTTCAATTGTGAATGGATAAAAATGAATTGAATCACCAAACATACCTATCTTAAAATGGAAAGAAAATTATTAAAGAAGTGAATTAATCTGATTTGGACTAAGACACTAACCTGATTAGTTCCTATAGTTACGTGCTGGGGCAGGGATGAATGATAACCAATAATCACAACTTTCTTCCTTTTGTGTGAGGTCTCCTCTTGAACCCAATTTGACTTCAATTTGACCAAGATGCCTTGATTCCATATTCATTCAAATGCTACATCGATGTCCAGAGTAGACGCTCTCACTCCTGCTCTGGACCAAGGCATTGATGACATCTGGAGTGAGTGATTGTGGCAGAACCCATACTGAGCATTCATGAAGAAGTTTTCAGTAAGTAAGTTCTGCTTGATAGCACTGTGAAAGATATCTTCCATTACTTTGTGAACGGGCAGCAATTAACTGGAATGGATTTTTGCTCCTTGTGGAGAGAGATTAGCAGAGCAATTTTTCACACTGTCAGATAGACGCCAGTCTAATAAATGTATCGGAATAGCTTGACTTGAGGCATAGCTAGGTCTTAAATGCAAGTCTACAATGATACCGCTGAGATAGAGTCATAGAGCGTTAAATTCATACAGAACAGAAACAGGCCCATTTTAGCACAACTTGCTCATGCCAGCCAAAATGCCCCATCTACACCGTCCTACCTGCTTGCGTTTAGCCCATATCACTAAACCTATCCTATCCATGGACCTGTCCAAATATATTTTAAATGGTGTTTTAGTATCAAACAAATGTTGTTAGAGTATAGATATTGTCTGTCCAATAACCTCTGTGGTATTTAATGTCCTCAGCTGCTTCTTGAAATCATGTGGATTGAACTGAACTAACTGGAGACTGGCTTCTGTAACGATGTCCATCTCGGGGGAAAGAGGAGGAGGATAATTCTCTGGGCACTTCTGAATAAAAATGGTTGGAAAAGTTTTTTTTTATATAATGTATTTCTGCTCTCGGAGAAGGTGTAAGTTGCTGCAAGGGTTTCCATTTTTGAACTTCCAGATCTATTTAACTTTATTCCATTCAGCACTAAGTGGGTATCACATTACGCAAAGCAGAATATCCTACCATAAAGATGAGATATTGCCTCCACAAGGACCACGCGGTAATCTCTCCTTTCAATGGTGCCCTAGACATATGCATCTGCAACTGTTAGATTGGTGAGGAAGAGGTCAAGTTGGATAATATTCACATTAGTTTCCTTCCAGGCACAATCTGCAGATAAATACTTCATGACACACACAGTTCAGTTGGTTTTGGCTTTGCTAAGCTACTCTTAATGGTGGGCAATGAACATTCTGCATGACATTACATCCCCTTGTTACTTTGAGTGCTTCTATTAAATCTTCAAAATGGAGGCATGGAGGGAGAATGCCAGGTTGTTATTAGGATTCCTTGCACTTGTTTGACCTGATTGCTTGGGTTCTAGAGTCTATGTGTAGGATTCTCAGTCCTTCTCTTTCCATCTTTATATCACTTGGGTTGGCCTCTCTGATGGTTCTGGCCTGCCAGTGGGGCAAGTAATGCAAAGGAAGTGTAATGAGGGACTAGAGCTCATATATAGTTTCATGCATCAGACTGTTGCCTGTCCATGGAACAGTTCTCTCAACCGCAACACTAGTACCCAAGTATAGAAACATAGAAAATAGATGCAGGAGGAGGCCAGTCGGCCTTTCGAGCCAGCACCGCCATTTATTGTGATCATGGCTGATCATCACTTATCAATAACCCGTGCCTGCCTTCTCCCTGTATCCCTTGACTCCACTAGCCCCTAGAGCTTTATCTAACTCGCTCTTAAATCCTTCCAGTGACTTGGCCTCCACTGCCTTCTGTGGCAGGGAATTTCATAAATTCCCAACTCTCTGGGTGAAAAAGTTTTTTCTCACCTCAGTCTCAAATGACCTCCCCTTTATTTTAAGTGTGGCCCCTGTATAGGATGTATGAAGAAGACTTTGAAACACGATGGCTAAGTTGAAAGCCATCTCTATTGTATCTAAATTTGATGACTATGCCAATGTTGGGCAGTTTGCCTAATTTGATATATCTCCATTTTAACGTAGCAGCTTGACAGGCCAGGCCATTTTAGGGGACAGTTATGTGTCAACTGAATGTGATATACTGTATGTAGACCTGACTAGATTGGAACAGCAGATTTCCATCTTTGAGGACCATCCAGTTTAGAGAAACAGTATGGATGCAGGCCGTTCGGCTTGCCAAGTCCATGCTGACCATCAACCGCCCATTTACTCTATGGTATCCCACTTTCTCGTCCATTCCCTACACACTAGGAGAAATTTACAAAGCCAATTAACCTACAAACCCGCATGTCTTTGGGATATGGGAGTATCGGAATGGCTGCCCGCAAGTGCAACGGATTGCAGCGTAGGTTCACAAGGTTAATTCCCGGGATGGCGGGACTGTCATATGCTGAGAGAATGGAGCAGCTGGGCTTGTACACTCTGGAATTTAGAAGGATAAGGGAATGAAATGAAAGAAGTTGGGGGAGTCCAGAACCAAGCACCACAGTTTAAGAATAAGGCGTAAGGCATTTAGAAAAGAGATGAGGAAACACTTTTTCACACAGAGAGTTGGGAGTCTGTGGAATTCTTTCCCTCAGAAGGCGGTGGAGGCCGGTTCTCTGGATACTTTCAAGAGAGAGCATGATAAGGCACTTAAAGATAGCGGAGTCAGGGGATATGGGGAGAAGGCAGGAATGGGGTACTGAATGGGATGATCAGCCATGATCACATTGAATGGCGGTGCCGGCTCAAAGGGCCGAATGGCCTGCTCCTGCACCTTTTGTCTATTGTCTACTGTCTATTGTCATAATGGCTGCTTCAGCAACAGTCTGTTTCATCCTTTGCTTTCTTTGTTGTTTTTTAGTATGTGTTATATTTATGTTTTAATGTTCATTAGCTCGTTTTATATAGGGAGTGGGGGAAACTTATTTTGAATCTCTTACCTCAATGGAGATGCGATCGTATCTCTTTTTTTTAATAATATTTTTCTTAAAAGTATATGTTCAAATAGTAATAAACGACAAACTGGTTACAGAGTTCTTACATAGCATTAATTTTTAAAGTTTTTTTTAAAGAAAAGAAAGAAAGAAAGAGATAAGAGAAGCTATAAACTAATAGAAAGAAAGAAAGAAAGAAAGAAAGAAAGAAAGGAGATTACAAATATAAAGATTGTGGAAATAGATCTGGGAGATGTTGAGTATAGTTGTTCATCCAACCCTAAACTCAAGTTGTGTCTTTAATTTTGTGTTAAACCAGTTTACTTTAAAAAAAAATCAATAAATGGAGACCATATTTTAAAAAAATATTCTGGCTTGTCAATTAAGACAAATCTTATTTTTTCCAAATGCAACGTCTCAGTCATTTCCGTAATCCACATTTTAATTGTGGGGGTTGCTGGTTTAAAAAAAAATGTAAGTATTCATTTTTTCACAGTTATTAAACTGTAATCAAGAAAGTGTCTCTGGCTTATCGTAAATGTTTATGGTATGTTCTGATAATCCTAATATTATTCATTTTGGATCTGGGTCCGGTTGATTATCGATAACTTTAGAGATAATTTTAAAAATGTCCGTCCAAAAATTTTGCATTTTTATACGTTACCAAAGTGTAAAAAAATTATTAAAATAATTGGCTTCTTGAAATTGACATTTATCACAGAAAGGGGAAGTACTTGGGAAGATTCTGTTTAGTTTTGTCTTTGAATAGTGTAATCTATGTAATATTTTAAACTGTATTAAGGAATGTCTAGTGTTTAACGAGCAATGATGTATATATTGTAAACTTTCATCACATGTGTCTTTCATTATGGGTTGAGTCAATTCATCCTCCCATGCTCGTCTATATGACTGATGATGGAATGTCAGTATCTAAAAGGGTATTATAAATATAAGATATTACTTTATTTGTATTGGGATGTCGGTTGAGACATTCATCACCCCTAAATCTATAATCTTGCGTATGTAATTTTATATAATCTCTGTTGTAAATATCTAAAAAGAATATTAACATGTAGTTCGTACTTCTGCTGTAATTCCTGAAAAGAGAGAAAAGTCCCCTTTTGTTAAAGGTCTCCCACCATTTTAATACCATGAATTTTCCATTGAACAAATCCTCTATCTAAGACAGACAGTTTGAAAGAAGGGTTATTTGCAATAGGGAGAAAGAGAGATCAATTACCCAATTTTAAAGTAAGTTTTAATTGTTTCCAGATGCGGATAACACTATGTATAATCAGGTTTCCTCCATATGTTTTTTTATTCAAATTTATTGGAGCTAAAAGAATCGAGCCTATGTCAGAAGGTAAACAATCCTCCTTCTCCATCTTTGGCCAATCTGGCTGCTGATCAGTGTCATGGACCCAGAAGGTTATATTTTTAATATTAACCGCCGAATAATAAAATAGAAAGTTTGGTAAAGCTAATCCTCCATTAGCCTTAGACTTCCATAGATGTCTTTTGTTTATTCTATGGGTCTTATAGTCCCAAATAAAATTAGCAATAATTGAATTGATTTTTTTGAAAAACAGTAGGCCAATTTTCCCCCCTAGGAAGTGTTAGTTGAGTATTAGGGGTAAGGTTTACATAAGTCAAGTATTGCTTGAACTTCTTAACAATAATTAATAATAATTTTTTATTAGTAGTAATTAATAGTAATCTAACGAGTTCACCAAACTTAGATCTTTAAGTTATAACACCTTGGTGTCCAGTTCTCTGCCGGCTATTAAAGCCGTGGGATGTTATTCATCCCTTCAACGACTTTTCAATCTCCCGAGAGAGTGCTTTTTGGGATCAGTAAAGAAGGATTCTGTGTCCTTGTAGGTGACTCGCAACTTGGCAGGGTACAGCAGTCCATATCTGAGCGTTGGGATCTTCCTCAGGATTGCTCTTGTCTCGTGAAAAAGTGCTCTTCTCTTAACAACCTCAGCACGATAATCTCTGAAAATACAAATATTGTCGCCTTGGTATGTTAATTTTCTGCTGGTGCCAATTCTCGTCAAAATATCTTCTAAAACATGACAGTAGTGTACATAGAAACCGAGTAGGCCATTCAGCCTTTCGAGCCTGCATGGCTGATCATCCAACTCAGTATCCTGCACCTGCTTTCTCTCCATACATCCTGATCCCTTTAGCCACAATGGCCACATCTAACTCCCTCTTAAATATGGCCAATGAACTGACCTCAATTACATTATGTGGCAGAGAATTCCAGAGATTCGCCACTCTCTGTGTAAAAAATGCTTTTCTCATCTCAGCCCTAAAAGATTTCCCCTTTATCCGTAAACTGTGACCCCTTGTTCTGGACTTCCCCAACATCGGGAACAATCTTCCTGCATCTAGCCTGTCCAACCCCTTAAGAATTTTGTAAGTTTCTATAAGACCCCCCGCAATCTTCTAAATTCTAGTGAGTACAAGCCAAGTCTATCCAGTCTTTCTTCATATGAAAATCCTGACATCCCAGGAATCAGTCTGGTGAACCTTCTCTGTACTCCCTCTATGGCAAGAATGTCCTTCCTCAGATTAGGAGACCAAAACTGTACGCAATACTCCAGGTGTGGTCTCACCAAGACCCTGTACAACTGCAGTAGAACCTCCCTGCTCCTATACTCAAATCCTTTTGCTATGAATGCTAACATATCATTCGCTTTCTTCACTGCCTGCTGCACCTGCATGCCTACTTTCAATGACTGGTGTACCATGACACCCAGGTCTCATTGCATCTCCCCTTTTCCTAATCGGCCACCATTCAGATAATAGTCTACTTTCCTTTTCTTGCCACCAAAATGGATAACCTCACATTTATCCACATTTTACTGCATCTGCCATGCATTTGCCCACTCTGCTGCCCAGGTTATCTGCTTTAATAACCTGAGGGCTGCTATGAATCTTTAATGTTCCACAATAGCTGACAGTACATCTGTCTTCCTCCCTATTCCTTGCCGCTCCTTGCCTGCTGCTCCTCTTTCACAATCGCATTGACTGATGACTGCAGCATTTCAAATGGGTCAGTAGTAGAGTTGCTGCCTTACAGCGCTTGCAGCTCCGGAGACCCGGGTACGATCCTAACTACAGGTGCTGTTTGTATGGTGTTTTACCTTCTCCCCATGACCGTGTGGGTTTTCTCCGAGAAGTTTGGTTTCCTCCCACACTCCAAAGACGTATAGGCATGTAGGTTCATTGGTTTGGTGTATGTGTAAAAATTGTCCCTAGTATCTGTAGGATAGTGTTAATGTGCAGGGATCGCTGGTTGGTGCAGACTCGGTGGGCCAAAGGGCCTGTTTCTATGCTGTATCTCTAAACTAAACTAAACTAAAAAGTGGGAAAGAGAGAAACGACTTTTTTGCAGAGGCTGAGGGATAGGACAAAGGGAATATCTTGCATATGTTGGAGGGCATTGTTGCTGTGTGGCTATGCCATAGATGAAATACATCTACCGTAGTTAATAAATGAAAGAGAGCAGTTAAAGAGAGAGAACATAAACAAAGGAACATTACAAGCCGTGAGAGAGCAGGATGAAAAGCCTAGCTGCTCAGGCCAGGCTACTGGTGTTAGTATAATTGAGCCAATATTGCAGATGGCTAACCTAGTCACAAACCTGAAACAGAGAGAGAAGTAAGTTTCTTTAGTTGTAGAATTGGATACTGAATGCAACTGATCCTCTGATACTCTTGATGAGCTTGTGTTGGACCTCATTGGCTAGGCTTTTCCTACTGCTCTCTCACGGCTTGTAATGTTCCTTTAACGCCAGAGTGGGAGTGGGACTGGGATGGAGCAAGTGGCATGCAATAAAAAAATAATTATCGTTGCTAAACACTGAACACAGAAACTCACCAAAGCAGTCACCCAAACTGCTTTTGGTTTCTCTAATATAGAAGAGCCCACATTGTGAGCATCAGATGTAGTACATTACACTTGACTGCATAAAAGTAAATTGTCGTTCAACTGGAAGGAGTGGTTGACATTCTGGGTGATTGGAAGGAAAGAGTTAAGCAGAAGGTGTTGCATCTCCACCAGTGGCATGGGGAAGTGACATGACAAGAGGGGTGGTTACTTTCCTATTATAGATTGCATTGCAAAACTTTGTACAGTAATATTTTGTCACTGCCTCATGTCACTCATCAGGTGGTTTTTTTTAAACTAGTCCTAATAGAACCCTCTTTAGATTCAACCTGTTCAGACTCAATAGCAAAGCTATCTCCAACACTGAATAAACAAATTTGATTTTCTCCCCTTCAGTTGAACACAAGCCATCAAAACTGTGATGTGTGCATTAGCTCCTACTGTGTGTCTGTGCATGTTTGTGGTTTGCATAAAATATTTTGTGATTTATCACCATAATCTTCTCTTGAGTTTAGCTGAGATTTAAGCTGGTACTGGCTCTGCAGGTACCTAAATAATCTGCCCAGGCAGATAAATGCCTGATTTCCATTGATACTATTTTAAATGTTTTTATAATTGAAAAACGTACTGAAGACAAATTACAATGCGGTCCATGTCATTAATAAATTGAATTCTCCTCCTGTATGCCTACTGTAAAGTATGATTCCATCATAAATATTTACAATAAAACTGAAAACTGAACTTAGATTTTATTTGTTTAAGAAGGAACTGCAGATGCTGGAAAATCGAAGGTAGACAACAATGTTGGAGAAACTCAGCGGTTGAGGCAGCATCTATGGAGCGAAGGAAATAGGTAACGTTTCGGGCTGAAACCCTTCTTCAGTCTGATTAGGTGCATATTAAAAATTAAAAACTGCTGTAAATCACCAATAAAGCAAAAAATGCTGTAAACTATCAGCACGTTAGGTGAATGGTGGCCGATTAGGAAAAGGGGAGATGCAACGAGACCTGGGTGTCATGGTACACCAGTCATTGAAAGTAGGCATGCAAGTGCAGCAGGCAGTGAAGAAAGCGAATGGTATGTTAGCATTCATAGCAAAAGGATTTGAGTATAGGAGCAGGGAGGTTCTTCTGCAGTTGTACAGGGTCTTGGTGAGACCACACCTGGAGTATTGCATACAGTTTTGGTCTCCAAATCTGAGGAAAGACATTCTTGCCATAGAGGGAGTACAGAGAAGGTTCACCAGACAGATTCCTGGGTTGTCAGGACTTTCATATGAAGAAAGACTGGATAGACTCGGCTTGTACTCGCTAGAATTTAGAAGATTGAGGGGGGATCTTATGGAAACGTACAACATTCTTAAGGATGGACAGGCTAGATGCAGGAAGATTGTTCCCAATGTTGGGGAAGTCCAGAACAAGGGGTCACAGTTTAAGGATAAGGGGGAAATCGTTTAGGACCGAGATGAGAAAAACATTTTTCACACAAAGAGTGGTGAATCTGTGGAAATTCTCTGCCACAGAAGGTAGTTGAGGCCAGTTCATTGGCTATATTTAAGAGGGAGTTAGATGTGGCCCTTGTGGCTAAAGGGATCAGGAGGTATGGAGAGAAGGCAGTTACAGGGTACTGAGTTGGATGATCAGCCATGATCATATTGAATGGCGGTTCAGGCTCGAAGGTCAGAATGGCCTACTCCTGTACCTATTTTCTATGTTTCTATGTTTCTATGTTAGACAACGTAAGTGGAAAAGAAATGTGAATGTTTCAGGTAACGAGCCCTTGCCCATAAAAATGTTTGGAACTTGAAACATATATTCTGTTTCGTTCCACGGATTGCCTGACTTACAATATTGCACAGATTTAATCATCCAAAGTCCTTACAATCTTATTCTGATGTAATGAAAAGCATGAATACTGTGTATAAAACATTTCCAATAATTTATATAATGCAATTTCAGAGTTCAAAATGTTTGACGAGCAACAAAAGAAAAGAAGTCAAGTGGAATAAAATAATAGTTAAGAGAAAGTATACCGAAATATTTGTTTGCTGAAATATCTTTACCAGAGTCCTACATCGTACACCCTACATGAGTGTGATCATTGTGACCTATCCCTCCTCATTCCACCATCAGTCTTCAATGTGGTTGAACATCCTATCGAAAGCAGACACAAAATGCTGGAGTAACTCAGCAGGACAGGCAGCATCTCTGGAGAGAAGGAACGGGTGACCTTTTGGGTCGAGACCATACTTCAGACTGATTTTCACTTTGAACACCCAAACCTTCTCCACTGTTTCTTTATCATCATCCAGCTGGCTGATGTTACCCTTAGCATAGAAACAAGAAACTGCAGATGCGGGTTTACACAAAAAAGACACAAATTGCTGGAGTAACTCAGATGGTCAGTTAGCATCCACGGATAACATGGATGTGATGAAGGGTCCTGGTCCGAAACATCATCTATTCATGTTCTCCAGGGATGCTGTCTGACCTGTTGAGTTACTCCATCACTTTGCGACATTACCCCTACTAGGTTTTTTTGTCTTATCTAAAACCAGAAAATTGTCTCTTCTTGTTCCTACATGGAGATCCATTAATCAATCATGACTGCCCTTCTCACCTACAACCTGTTCTTTGATGATCTCAAATGAAAACACACTTGTGTTTCACGCGTTTACTGACAGTAGATCTCCTTGACCATCATTAATGTAGCCTCTCTGCTGACTGAATGCTCACACCAAGATCTTGACTGGACATTGAGAAATTACCTCCATCTAAACATTGGAACAGGAATAACTGACATCAGACCAGACCACAATATCCATTTCTTAGCCAGTGATTCTTTACCGGACTCATACACATTTAAGGATACAACACATTTTTATTAAACTACTTACAGTATTGGATATGCAGCACATTACATGTCCAAGCTTCTACATCTACTGCCTGATGTAGGCAAGTTCCTAATATTATAAAAAAAACTAGGCCGGGCTACTACCAACAAACACTCTAATTGGCTAGCATGCAATAGCCAATCTACATCTCTTCTTGTAGAAAATAGAAAGTAGCTACGGACCTTAAACTATATACCAAGGGGAACATGCCAGCAAGATTATACAAAATCACCATATCTAATGGGTGGCCTGCAAACCCATCCGGCCCCTGTGCAGTAGGAGGCCGCCTCACCTTGTTTTGTGGGCGAAAAAATGGGAATCGGGAGTGGGGACACGACCGGCGACGTGGCAGGCCTGGTGGGAGAAGTCACCACGGGCGAGTTAGGTGTAAACCGACACGGGAAACACGCGGCAGCAACAACAGCTGGAAGCGGAGTAGCTGGAACAGTCCTTGGTGCATACACGACAAGCGGGGCATCAGGGCCAGTAGGAGCAGGATGAGGTTCCTTCACTGGAAGGATATGTTGACGGTTGCGTCTGTAGATGACACCGGCAACTTCGACCAGGTACGAACGTGTTTCTTTAGAAGGGCCGAAAATGTGTCCCAGCCGGGTATGTCCTTTGTTGGTTTGCAGGCGGACCATCAGCCCACGTGCCAGAGGTTTAAGCGGATTGCTCGACTTGTCGTAGTAGTGCTTTTGTGTGTCGCATTTAAATTGCAGTTGCTTCTGCACCGCGGGTATGGAGCGGACGCACGGCTGCAGCTGCTGCTGAGAGACAGGCAAGGGTGGATGTGTCTGGCAGGGGCGGGGGAACCAAGCACGCTGTCTCGTGCAATGTTTCGTAGGTTGAGCAAGTCCAGGTAAACGTCGGATTTTTCCAGGTAGGAACGTTCCATGAGTTGTTTTGCACTCCGAACAGCGCGCTCGGCCAGTCCGTTGGACTGCGGGAACTCTGGGCTGCTGGTGACGAGTTGGAAGTTCCATCTTTTAGCAAAGTTCTTAAATGCTTAGCTGGTAAATTGCCTGCCATTGTCAGTCTGAATGCGTACAGGTGAGCCATGTATGGAAAGGTGTTGTTGCAGCTTCTCGATCACAGACTCAGAGGAAATGGTTCGCAGTAAGTCTATTTCGAACAATCCCGAGTAAGAGTCTACAAGAACTAGATAGTGTTTTCCATGCCATTCAAAGATGTCGGCGCCCAGTGATGACCACGGAAGGGAGGGAGCTGGTTGGGGCAAAAGAGGCTGCTTCTGCTGGTGTGGTGCTAGACTGTTGCAGATAGTAGACACCATGCATTTGACACCAGGATGAATTTACAATAACATTTCATCACCAAGACTGCAAAATTCCACATCAGTGACATCGCTCAAGTCGATCCCAACTTATTTCATTTTGAGTTAAATTCTTCATCACAGACTTTGTTGACTCCAAACTGTCCAATGTAATGCCATCCCATTTTCTACAATAGAAGCTCATCAAATTTCTACCAGCTGTTTCCTAACTTGCACTAAATCAACCCCACCCTTCTTCCTGAACTCACTGAACTCCGCTTGCATCTTGTCTCAGTTTTTAAATATTCATTTATGTTTTCAGTCCCTCTGTATCTATGCCCAATTCTATGGCTAAAGATTAGCCTCACGAAATGTTTGAAATTGTTCCCTTCCTATTTTAACCTACTTCTATCTTCCTCTTTGCTAAACCTTGTGATCATCCACACTGATATCATATATCTTAACTAGGTATCAAAATTCAATTAATATCACTCTTATTAACTTCTTTAAAATATTGCAGTACCATCAACTATTGTGATATTTCATTTTCAATCTTTTTTATTTTACAAATTTTCATCTTGCAATTTATTCTATTTATATTTGATGATGTTAATTGAGATCTGGAAACACAATGCCGTCAATCCTTACAAATTATTCAATATAAAGATTTTTCAGTCTAGCAAATTTTGTTTTGACATCTGTGGGTGACTCAGAATTGTAAAGATTTTAGTTTGTGCCTTTCCACTGAGTATACTTTATTTGAGGTAAATATTTAAGGCTACTAATTGTATGCTGACAATGAAATAATGTTTGGGAAAATGGTGCAACTGACTTTTGTTAAATTTTGCTGAAGTTAATCGAATCTCATTTCTAAATGTTCCGAAGCTTCTACACTACACTGCTGCATAACTGGCACTTTTTAAACCTTTATATTTCCTAGCATTGTTAGGCAGAATTTCATCAGAAATCTCTGAATTTGAACTAAAAGTAGGAAGATGAAAAGGAAATACATATATTGAGGATTTTACTGCATTCACTACCTTGACATAATGTTGACGCGACACTATTCTTGGTGAGCCACCCAACCTCAAACTTTCTAGATAAAATCTATGATCCACAAATCTTTATCTTTCAACGACTAACTATGAAGACCCCAGTTCATGAAATATGGTACATTTCATAATAGTTTGCAAAAATAGAAACATTATCTTGCATTGGAATTGTGAAATTAAATCAACATATTCAGTATTTAAATGGCTGGGTAGAGCAAAACAGAGAGCTGAAATGTGCATAATTTTACAACTTATGCATTACTAAGTGGGCAACCAAAGGCGTAGCTAAGAGGAACTACAAGTCGTCTATTAATGAAATATATGAGTGTATTTTGAAATCTACAAAGGTTGAAGAAAAGTACTGTGCTGTAAAGTTGGGCTGGGATAGCTATTAATGTGGCTCATAAATAATCTTGGAGAGCAATGCTTGGTTTCAAATGAATATATGTAAATTCTGTAATAAGGCTGCTGTTTTAAATGTGCCAGAATATATTAAAATCACAGATTTATGGTTATATTATAACAAGGCAGAAACTTCTGTCAGACTTTGTCATTACTTGCAAAAATCAGTTTTTAAAAGTTGCCACGAAATGTAGCAGGTGAACAATGGTATGTTAGCCCCATATAAATATCTCTGATGCATTTGTACTTTTTTCAACACTGCTGCAGTTTATTAATCAGATGCTGAGGAGGAGGAGGAGGTAACATGCTAAAACAAATTAATATTCAATTGCCTGGCACTGTCTTAAAAAATAAGTAACTGAACACAAAGCTCAGAGGCCAAGTGGAGATGTTTGTTGCCGCCTACATCCATGAGGAATTGGTGATTGCAAGGAAATAATGATTAAGAAAGAAAATACATCATTTTGTTTATTCCTTCAGTAAATCAAATATTTTTTGGATAAGGACAAGAGAAAGATAAAGTAGAATATTGAAGACAGTTTTGCCAAACCATGCTGTATCCTGCTAATTTATATGGAATTAACATCACAATGTGGAGTGTAGAGACTAAAATCTGTTCCAACATACCTTTTCTATTGCAAGTGCGTGAGGCATAACTTACTTTGTTCTTTCCAGTCCCACAACTTCTCTTATTTATTTCCCACACAATAGTTAATTAGATGTTCAAAAGGACCTACAGTTCTGGAACCACTGATCCTCAAACATGTTCTACTGCTCGGATGGGGAGGGGAGGGTATCAGGAGACTACAGATTATTGTCATAGCAGTTGCATGTGATATGGTAGGAATTTCTTTAGCCAGAGGCCAGTGAATCTGTGGAATCCATTGCCACAGACTGCTGGGGAGGCTGAGACATTGGGGATTTTTAAAGCAGAGATTGATAGGTTCTTGCTTAGGAAGGATGTCAAACGTTACAGGGAAAAGGCAGGAGAATGGGATTGAGAGGGAAAATAGATCAGCCAAGATTGAAAGGCGGATGAGCTGAATGGTCTAATTCTGTTTTAGTTTTTAGTTCAGAGATACAGCGTGGTAACTAGCCCTTTGACCCACCGAGTCTGCATCGACCAGTGATCACCCATACACTTGCTCTTTCCTACATACTGGAGACAATTTGGAGAAGCCAGTTAACCTACAAACTTGCATGTCTTTGGAATGTGGGAGAAAACCAGAGCACCTGGAGAAATCCCACATGGTCATAAGTAGAACATTCATGCACTGTATAGACAGCACCCGTGGTCATGATCAAACCCGGGTCTATGGCGCTGTAAGGCAGTAACTCTATTGGTTCAACACATGCTTCTATGTCTTAAGGACTTATGGTCTAAAGGGAGTATGAGCAACACCAGTTACTGTTGCAAACCTTTATAATTATGTCTGCAGCCCCCTTGGCTACATGTCATCAGTGAAAAGAACATATTTATTTTGCACATCAGCTCAGACTGTTATAGAATTACTTAATCTTTCTGATTGGTGTCCTTTTTAAGTTAACCCTTCTGCCCTTGAGAATTCCTCTCAAGATCTGATTTGCTCCCCAACTTCATTTGTTATTATCTTTTTCCTCCACATCTCTCTCTCTCTCTCTCCTTTTTCAGCTTTGATGTGGCTTGCTTTCTTTCCCCTCCCACTGCTGCAAAGTTCTTGGGTGGCATGCTGCAATCCTATGATCAGTGTCAGTGAGTATGCAATCAATAAACATAGACATGGCGCTCAAAGCCTTTCATCCATAAAATAACTATTGAATTCTGTTTGGTGATCTAATCATTATTCATCTATTCTTGCATTGCCCTGGCAATGTTAGATGGTGACTTCCACAGCAGCCATTTTTGCATTTGTCAGAACCATTCTATTTTCATTAGTAACTGTTGGCATCTGCAGTTTTGTTTAAAGGATTATGACGAGAGACAGAAATTAGACAAAGGTTGCAGAGGGATATGTACTCACAGCAGATTTGGTCTTGTGTAGTAAGTAACGGCAGATGCTGGTTTAAACCGAAGATAGACACAAAAAGCTGGAGTAACTCATTGGATCAGAAGGCATCTCTGGAGAAAAGGGATAGGTGACGTTTCTGGTCTCTACCCAGAACGTCAACTATTCCTTTTCTCCAGAGATGCTGTCCGACCCGCTAAGTTTCTCCAGCTCTATGTGATCATCTCCAGATTTTGTCTTGCCACTTTAACAATCTACTAATATATCTACAAAATTATGTACAACTGTACAGACAGTTCTGATGTGTTCTAATTCTGCTCTCCCCCCTTCAGTGGGAAGGCAATTGGGGAAGTCTGATGTTCCTCAATTTTTGAACAGATTCTGTTCTTGGAACATTGATTAAGTGAAAGTTGGCAAATCGTAACAACATTTCACATTAGTTTTAATGTAAACATCTGTTTGTGTTCCAAAGCACAAGATGTTCAGTCAAAAAAAACACAAAAATGCAATACAAGTATCTGAAATAATAAATTATCAT